>NC_069386.1:5950454-6263636 GCF_027475565.1 Acinonyx jubatus | reverse complement strand
CTGTGGCTGGAACAAAACCTTGGTCAGTGGCGCTGAGAATGGGCCGTTGCACCTCCTATAGCGCTGGTTCCTTCCTTCCAGGCCGGTCCGGCTTAAGCACCACTTTAAGTGGTCCCGGCATTCACTGGCCGGCCCCTCACCGCAATTGAGCCGCAGGGGTTTGAAAAGAGGGCCAGGGCCTCAATGACAGGACCTTGGGCCAGGCTAATTGGTTTTGGTTCAAGGGGATACTGGATTTGTGAAAAGCTCCAAACTGCCTTTCCCACGCCAGAGCCAGGCCACGGCTTTAAGGAGAAGGGTTTGAGGAGTTTGGGGCCCAGGCGAGAAAGCTGGGAGCCAGGTGCCTCCAGCTGAAGATCCTTTCCTAATGGCCAAGACATTTCTCTGCTTGGAGGGTGGGGAGTTGGTACAAGGCACCTCGTGGGTGCAGGCAGGTTCTCCTAACCCTTTTACACACACATGTGGTGGTGTCTAGAAAGGGGCCCTCGTCTCTGAGCCTTTGGCATACCTTAGTGGTGGAATGGCCTTGTTTTTCCCCGCTGGAATCATCCAGTAATTGTCTAGCTAATAGTTCTTGTCCCCAGACCTGGACCAAAGCTAGGCTTGTAGACTCTGGGAGAATCCTGGACTCTATCCTGAGGCGGGCAGTGCGTCTGTCTCAAGGTACCCAGCTTCTCTGTCTTTAAATGTTCCTAAGCTACCCTGGGCATTGGCAACAATGTAGAGATGACAAACAGGGGGCCTTGGGTTATTTTATTTATTTATTTTTAAATAAAGGGTTAACCACTTCTTTACATTTAAAAATTAAGCATTAATTGTATTATGACAAGCCCATCGTTATTGTAGATAATGTTAGTGTAAATACTTTGGAGCATATATCTTGAGGTATACCAGATTTCTACGTGTTTGGACCAAATGATTGCACATTTGTGTATATAATATATCTATTCTTGTATATATAAGGTCTGCATATCAAATCATACACTTATATGACCATCAGTTATATTAAGGATGGTGGCAGGGTTGAGGGGGAGCTATAAAAAAAATCAGTCCCATTTAAAATGACGTTGCATTGACTGAGACCCGCTTCTCGTGGTTCATTGTGTGTTGAAGGGAGCATTTCTAAGTAATCACCAGCTAAGAAACCCCCTACCCTCTTTATTATCCTCCACATTTTTCTCCATGTTTGCCCACTTGAGGCATATGGTAAGTAGGAGAAAGGCACTTTGAAGAGATATAGAACTCTGTGTATCACATTTTCCATTTTTATTTCAATTTTTAATTGCCCAGAGCCTAATTTCTTTGGGCCTCTGCTGATTTGCACATTTGAGATTCATGTGTAAATATGCATGTGGCACGTGTGCACGCCTGGGCCTCCTTATCACAAAGTGTGCTCTCTCGGTGTTTAAATACACACAATCCACATCGACACACGATTATGGGCTTGCGTATTTGCCTCTTCTCCAGAATCAGGTTAATTTTCCCTCTGCTAATCCTCAAACCCATTAAGTTCCCTCCACCACCCCACCACCCCCACAAAAAAATCGAAAACCCTACCACAGACCAGTGGCCTCACCCCACTTCTCCAGCAGGCGGGGTGCTGGAGTGAAGGTTCCTATTAGGCAGACTTCATTAATGTTACCAAATATACCCCAGCACATTTACTCGTCTACTGTGAAGTATTATCATAAATAATTAAAATTAAACTGCACTTGTCAAAATAAATGAACAAAGTAGAGTTAGTGATGTCTCTGCCTTGATTTGCTTGCCTCGGTTTGCTTAGTCACTAATTTGAAGAAAAGAAGAAAGACGGAAGGAGAGAGAGGAGGGAAGAGAGAAGAGACCGCCAGGGGAAGAGGACAGGAGAGATGTGGAAAGAAACCTAGGAAAACCCCTACCATCTCTGCCCTTAAGTTTCCAGTCATTAGGGCGCTCTGGGAGGCTGGAGTGCAGCCTCTAACGTCAGCTCATAATGAATATTGAGGTGTGGATGTGGAAGGAGGGATTTCTTTGTTTACTGAGGAATGGCCATGGGAATGGGGGAGAGGATTGCCTTTGGGGATTAAGGAGTGGGCTTTGTTTTTATGAAGGGCCTTACTTCTTTTCTGAAGTTTTCTGTAGCTAATTGATTCAATTCAGACATTCCTCCTCCCTACTTGGCCAGCCAAGGCTGTGCGTTTGTGAGATGTGCACAGCCCCATTTCCCCATCTGCTCTGGCCCCTTTCTCCACGGTGACCCTTGAAAAGGGTGTGAACATTCACATTGGGGGATATCACAGGCTATAGAGAAATCAGTTAGGGGCCAAGGCCTTTGTATGTGTATGTGTGTGAGATAAGCCACATGCATAATACACCTGAATATATATTATTAAAAGTATAATTTACATATAGAAACAGATCATAGCTATACAGTTGTATGGATTCTGACAAGTGCATTTTACACCTATGTAGCCAACACTCAGATAGACGGCCTTTCCCTCACTTCCAGAAGCTTCCTTCCTGCCTCTTCTCACTCAATCCCTGCTTACCTACCTTCTGATGCCTCTTACCGTGGATTACTTTGACCTATCTAGAATTCGACACACATGGAATATATGCTAGGACTTATTTTTTTTTTAAGGCTTGATTTCAAGTCTGGAGGGAGCACTGTCCTCAGAGGCCTGGCTGAGCGAGTGTCCAGATTCCATGTTTACAGTCACATTGGACTTGCGCTAAACACTTTCCCCTCGGATGGGCCCAGAAGTCAAACCTGTAATTAAATTTGGGGGAGGGGTTGCTGATTTGGGCTGGTCTTCTGCCAGGACAGCCCTGTTCTCACCCGAGGTCTGTTAATGAGCTGGGGACAGGTGAGCCTCACACATTCCAACTTGCCTCTCTTCAGCGGCATCCAGGAGCCTACGGAGAGCTATTAATGGAAGGTGCCGGCTTTGTGCTAATTAGAACTTCCTTTCAGCTTCCATCTGCACAGGCCCTCTGACCCCTCAGTGGTCAGTGTCACCCCTCCCCATCAGCTTGCAACTTAATCTTGCACCCCTTCCCTATGAATTAGGGGGTGCTGTGAGTGAAGCTGCTCTCCTCTGTCTCCAGCCAAACCCCGGGGCTTTGTGTGTTGCAGGAATATACAGGGTGGCATTTCTCGAGTCTTCTCTGTCTTGTTAGGGTGGAGATGCACTGCAAGTGGGGCAGGGGCTCAGACACCACAGCCATCCTCCTGGCTAGGCTGGTCTCACACCACCGATTTGGGTTTATTTTGAAAGGGACCCGCTATCCTCCGCCCCCTGGGGAGTGTGGCTGCAGACCCTTGTGCCCTCCATCCCCCCTCCCAGGTTCCCGGTGCCTCCCAAGTCTGCTTGTACCCACCCGGTCTCGGTCTCGTCTCAACCTTCAGGTGCCCCTTTATCACCTCAGGCAGCCTGGGGGTGGGGGCTGTGTCCCTGGCTCTCTACTGAAAAAGCCCAAACTTGCGATTTCCTAAAATTTATTTCACATCAGGTCCAATGGGCATAATTTTTTAAATGGAGGTTGTCTCTTACAGAGGCTTCATTGAAAAAAAAAAAAAAAGAAAGAAAGAAACATTAACGTCACATTAACGTCATTTAAAGAAAAAGCGCCTCTCAGCTTTGGAGGCTGGGGGAGTTAGGGCTTTCTGCCTGATTATCAGTTGGGATGAAATCTTTTGCAGGAAACCAGAAAGAGGGGTATTTCCTTGCAATGTTCCTCTTTTTAGCTCCTGAATCTCCTCAGGTCTCCATTGGGGTTGTGTGTAAAAATATCATGGCCAATCTGCGCCTTCATCTCATTTTCTCCTGCGTGAATTATCCTGGTAATAATGCAGGTCACCCACTTCTTTGGCTGTGTAGACTGGGATTTAAAATTTTTTTTAACGTTTATTTATTATTGAGAGACAGAGAGACACAGAGCGTGAGCAGGGGAGGGGTAGAGAGAAGGGGAGACACAGAATCCGAAGCAGGCTCCTAGCCGTCAGCACAGAGCCCCACATGGGGCTCGAACCCATGAGCTGTGAGATCATGACCTAAGCCGAAGTCAGTCACCTAACCAACTGAGCCACCCAGGTGCCCCAGGACTGGGATTTTTAAAAATCAGGAGTGGATTATTGGCCAGCATGAGGTTTTGCCAGATTCCCCCAAGGTTCTGGACTCAGGCTAAAGAATTAGGATGGAAATGCCTCTGGAGTGCCCAGAGAGGCTGCAGGAATTTCTTGTTCTCTGGTCATGGGGAGAGCAGGGGGACTGGCCTGTGGCCTTTCTGTCCCTAGGGGTGACAGTTCCTGAGCCGAGACGCTAGAGTGGAGGACCCAGGGCAATCCTAGACTGGGTTAATAAACTGGCAATCCACATCTATAAGGGCAGCAGCTCATTGGGTGGGGGAGGATGCCCACACCTGTGAGGCAGGGTTTTTTTGGGGGGTGGGGGAGAGGCATGCTTTTGCCATTGCAACTCAGTGTATCCTTGACAAGACACATCACCTCTCTAGACTTGTTTCCCCTCATCTGTGAAATGGGGGTGACATAAGTAACTGCACCTCCAGGGCTCATGTGAGAATTAAGTAAAATATACAAATGAAGTGCCTGGTATACAGTGGGCGCTGAGCAAATGGTAGCTCTTTCTCCAGGCTGGAGCAGGGGGTGCATATGAATGTCTGGATATGAAGTTCAAACCTCCACCAGCTGGAGAGAGTGAAAGCACCAATAAATGGCCAGAGTTTTGTGGAGAATTGACCAGCTGCCGTCTTTCCCCAGCGCCTGCCATACCAACTGGTCCTGAACTGGGAGACGTATTAGGACTCCAGGGAGCACCCTGTTGGAAGGGGGGTCGGGGCAGGTGTAAGTTCCTTGCTTGGCTGGCCGGGGAAGTGTACATGCGAGTGTCCTTAGAGGTTTGAAGGGAGCAGGATCCAGATTGACTTGCGAGGCCAAGAGGGACGCCGCCAGGAGGCCCACTTTAGCTTGGGTTCTGCATTTCTAACATTTGGGCTTCCGGAAAATGGCCCGGGGTCCCGGTTCGGGCAGGTTTCGAGCGTCAGGACTCAGGAGCTGTGCTGTCGGGGAAGCCGGGGTTGTCCTAGGGCGGTCGCCGGCAGGCTCTCCGCGATGCGCTTGGCCTTAGGTGCACGGAGGTGTCTCACCTCACGGGTGGCTGGATGCCTGGCCCGCTGGCGGGTAAGGAGCTCCGGGGCCGGGACGGAACCCCCTTACCCAGTACTGGACTTCCCTCTCGCGCCCTGGGCGAGCGAGACTGAGATGCGGTGTGCGCCCAGCAGCCGCCCCGGGCTGTTGTCGTGACCTGGAGGACGCGCGTCCCCTACCCCCGCCTCCGAGGGGGCCGCAGCACGCTTCTAGGTGGGTGTGGGGGGCGCCTGATGTCTCCTTTCTGTTTTACAGCTACTCCCCTGCAGGCGCCTCCCTCCTCTTCTCGGGCACGAACTTGCCGTCAGCAACCGTTCGTAGGAGGGCGTGCGGGTGGAAAGGTGAGTGGCCAGAGCCGGGGTGTGGGAAGAGGAGCTGTACGCCCGCACCCTCGCTCTGCCCGGGGGTGCCAAGAGCGGGCGCGCGGGCCGGCAGTCCGGAGTTTGGGAGATTCCACCAGCAGATCGGTGGAGCGTCTGTGTTTTTTACCTTGGTCCCCCCAAAAGGCAACCCCTCCTCCTCCCTAGGCCCGGATCCGGTGTCATCCCCGTCCGCGTCCCTCCCCAACACGCCGGGAGCGGGCGTTAAGCACACACCTAACAGGCACTCTGGGCTCTGTGATACAGTTCGGCGGAGCACGGCGTGGGGCTCCCAGTAGGCGCCCAGAAAAGGCGGCCCTGATTCTGGCCTCCGACGCGGCCTCCTGGACGCCGGGGGCTCTCCCCGTCGGCGTTCCGCGGCAGTCCGAGGCGCGCAGCCCCGGAGCCTTACCCTTCTACCTGGGGTGGCGCGGCGGCCTCCCGCCCGCCACGCAGCAGCCGGGCTGCAGAGAGCGGGCTGAGCGGCGCGCACGCGGGGCCGCACCCGCGCCTCGTGTACGCCGGGACGCCGCGTGGGCCTACGGCCTTCGGACTCCGCGGTGCCGCCGGCCACGGAGCGTGGGCGCGGGGAGGGGGGGCGCGCACACCGGACCCCGGGCCGGGCGGGGAGGCGGGCGCCGCGGGGCCGGGAGGCCATTTTGAGAGAGCGAGGAGCGGCGGCAAGATGGCTGCGTGGGCACGAGGTAGGTCGCGGCGCGGCCCACAGGAGCGGAACGCGCGTCGAGCGCGCCCGCCCGGCCGTCCCCGCCGCCGCGCTCCGGGCGAAGGCCCTTCGGCCGCCAATGACGGCGGGAGGCCGGGCCCGCGGACGGCCGCGGGGCCCTCCGTCGCGGCCGCTGCGCCCCGGGCGGGCCGGGGCGTGCGCTCCCGCCGGAGCCGCGCGCGCGACACGCGTGCGGCCCGGGCCCTCCTCGCCCAGCCGCGCGCTGCGGGTAGGGGCGGAGCGGTGGCGCCGGCTCGGAGTCCGGAACCGCGCGTGCCTCGCGCTTCTTCATTATTTTCGAGGCGTGTCAGGCGCATGGCCGACGCCCGCTTTTTTTCTCCCCCGACACCGCGAGGCCCGAGCGGCGAGCAGGACCAGGCCGCCCTGCCCGGGACCGGCTGCGGTCCGGGGCTCGCGGACATCAGGGGCCGGGAGCGGAGGAACCCACGCGTCTGGTGCGCTTGGCCCGAGGACGGCCCCGGAGGCTCCGTTCGCATCCACCCGGCGGTGCTGCCGGCGCACAGGAGCAGCACCTCCGAGCTCGGCCCTCCACCCGAGCCTGGGCCCAAAGTCTGAGCAGTGGCCCCGCAGAGGCCCTCTTCCCACCGATTGAATGATTTAAGCGCGGTTCCCTTCCCCCCACCCCCCACCCCTAACTGCCCCTATTGATCCACCGCTGCCCTAAGGCATTTGTACAGTGACTAAGAAACTCCACTTCTGTTCGTTTGTGTTTGTATTGAGTCCTCGCTTCGTACCTGGCGGGGTACTAAGCACTTCACATGCATTCGGGCCTCAGCTTGACAGGGAGAGTGGTGGCGATTCCCTCTTTGTGACTTTGGCTGTAGCCAGGTTGTGGCAAAGTCCAGATGTGGATTCAGGGCTGTCTGCCCGAACGTCTGAGTTCTTAACCACAGGCTCTGCACATGCATACGTACGCACAGACACACGGATTCATCACCATCGTGATCTCATCTGTCCAGCACCGAGTCTGTCCTGAATCCAAGCCCCATCTCCGCACAGCCCTACCTCGCATATGAGAGCTCTCCTGTCATACCCTGCTTCCCCCACCCCTAATCTCCTGGCCTGAAGTCCTGGCCTAAAATAAATGTCGTATTCAGTATTGGTCTGAGCCTCCTGGCAGCCAAGACAAAGAAGAAAATGGGACGATTTATAACCTTGTTAAAAAAAAAAAAAAAAAAGACGCTGATTAGGATTTTTAGGGATATGAACATTTCTTCCTCTGTAAGATTTATAGAAAATTTAAAGCTTGGTTATTATGGAGGTCAACTGCTTATGTCACAGATGAGGAACCAGACCCAGAGAGGTTAAGTGATTTTCCCCAAGGTCATAAAGTTAGCTGGCAGAGCAAGAACTGGGGTCCAGTCCAATCAATTCCCAGTTTCCCATTCTTTCGTGAGCAGGTTTTAGTGGGTTTCTCAACAGTGAAATAGTTCAGTTACGTTTGGTGACCCCTCCATCTTCCATAAATTCTTCGGACCTGAATGCTGTCTGTTCCTTTCTTTTCCCTCAGTTCCCACTGCTGGGCTGGGCTCATCATTGAGGATGTCTGTAAATATTTGCTAAATGAATACGTGGTTCTAAAAAACTAAGCTTCTGGCTCTTGGAAATGGTGGCGGGGGTGGTGGAGGGAGAGGTTCTAAGTTGTTTTTTTGAAGGGACTTGGTTTTGTGAATGTTGCATCCCTGAGCCCATGAATTCCTTAGATTTCTCTTTTAGCAAGTGGTGTGACCTTTTGGCAGTGGTCTGGCCCCTAACTGTCCTGTCACGTTGTTGGTGTTGTGGGAAGGAGTCATGTCTCTCCTGAAGGACTATGCTGTCAATGAGAGCCGTAAGTCCCTTTAGAGTAACTGACGAAGGTTTCCCCATTACACCGGCACAGTCACCGTGAGACCTGGTGGACCCATTCTTTTGTCTTGGGGTGGAGAGCCAGACTTTCTGTGCCAGCCCAGCTTTGGTTCCTGTGGCTTAAGTACAAATAGCAGAATGTAGTTCACCAGGTCCCAGAACTTCTACAGATTACTAAGTTTCCATGGCTCCCAAAAGGTAGCCAGCCTTTGAACCCTGGCATGATAACTGTAGGTGCTGAATGCATTTAGTGAGCCTGCCACGGACCAGATTCTCTGAAAATTTGTACCAGAAAGTTGTCATCCTTGGGTGCGGAGAGGGGGGTCTCCTTCTTGGTGAGGAGCCCCTATTGGCAGAAACGCTCCAACACATCCTGGCCAAATCCTGACCATCATCTTTGGGCTGGCTCTGGCCAGGCAAAGCAGGGTGGAGAGCTGAGGCCCAGTTTACAGCGAAAGCCCCAGCTGTGGAAGAAAAACAGGGTTCAGCTCCCCAGATTAGTTACTGTCTACAAGGATTAAAGGCCCCAAATAATGGCTGGCCTCTCCCCTCCTCCGTGCCAAGGGAAGACATGTAAATACAGCCGCACGCCAGCTTAGGCAGTAGATGTGTATAAATCGAATTTAGCAAATCAGATCATGGTTTAAATGCACTATTTAAAGCAGTCCTGCAGTGAAGCCTTTTACAAAGGGAATAATCATTTTGTGATGCTAATCATCGGCGTCCAATTTATCTCCTTTGTAAGTTCAGATGTTGGTGCACTGGGTGTTCTGAAATTGGGGCGCTCTTGTGTCAGGCTCTGGTGGTGGCTGTCTGCCTTCTTTTCTTGACCTCTCATTTGAAATGGGTGCATGTCCTTGTCTCACTGGGGGCCTCAGGATGCTTGTCACTTAGGCTGATAGTTCTCATCCATCTCACCCATCTTTTTATAATCTGATAGAGCCCACCCTTCAGCTGCTCCTGGCCCCTTTTCTGAGATTTGCACCCTTCCTGGGGGGGAGATACAGGCCCTGCTGTTCTCAGGGTATTAGAGCCAACTCCCTCTCTGATCTGAACCTTCTTTTGTTTCTCTGAGTTTCTGGTACCTCCGGTGCTGCTCATAAAGGAGATCTCGGAGTCCACTAGATATGTAGCAGCCTCTGAATTTAGTAGGTGAATTAAATGCAGGCACCCACTTGCTGAATAGGCACTGTCCGAAATACTCTCCCCATTCACAGCCAGATAACTAGGCCTGGGTGTTAAAGTGACTTTTCCCACAAGTTAAAATCGGGACTCAAAGGAGAACCTGTCTCCTAATTGCTATAAAAGTGTTTTATACACTGAGCTGTAGTGCCTTTCTTTGCAGAGAAAATATAATAAGAGACCATCTGGGTGGGAGAGAAAGAATGAAGGGAAAGAGATGGATCAGAGTGGAATAAAGGAAGTGGGCAGGAAGCTGGGGGGGGGGGGGGGCGCGAGGAGCCTGACCTTGCTTAGCTCACAGGCCCTGATATAGTGTCTTTGTCAATGCTGCCACTATTGGCGCGTTCCTCGGTAATTATGACTGTGTGTTGGCATGGCGACTCCGAGTAAGAAGCACCGGGTAAATGCACGACTTGTTCTTGCCTTCTAAAGCAGAGAGGAGCTTTTGTGGGTAGTTCCTCCAGGGAGACGCGGCAGAAAATTCACCAGACCCAGTGCTGGAGCGTGGGTATTTGCAGCCTGGAGGAGCCGGGTGGCCGGGACTGGGGGCGGCACGCCCTCCTCCAGACCTGCCTCCAATGCAGAGGTCAGGCCGAACCTCCCTCCTGTTCCTTTCTGTTGGTCTTTGTTCCCGAGCTTGTGATGTCAAGTACACCCATCTCTTCTCCCCTCCAGGTTTCCTGTTCCAAACAGGTTCGTGTTGCGCTCATCCCCCTGAATTTGATTTATCGTAAACTCAGCTGTCTCGTAGGCGGGTATTAATTGGGAGACTGGGAGGAAAGGCCGGTGGGCCCAGCAGTAGGGATGGAGTTTGGGGCTCCCCTTCCGACCCTGCTCCCCTCTCCTTAGAGATACTTGGGCCACCTCATCTTCCCAAAGTTGGGGAGGTTGCTGGAGCCAAGAGTTGGGCTGCCCAGTTAACCGCTGTTGATCTCGTGATATGTGGTCAGCGCAGCAAGCTGAAACGATGATACTGGGTTAAACAAAACATTATTAAAATAAGTTTGATCTGCTTCGTCTTCCTTTTTAATGTGGTTTCTAGGAAGTTTAAAATGATACATGCAGCTCATAGTTTATTGGTCTAGACTAGAGGGCTAAGATCTCTTCCAGGCCTGAAGTTCAGTAACGAATCTTCGTCTGTCCCTGGAAGGTCCCTGGCCAAAGAGAGCTCTCTGTATAGAAGAAGGCCATGGAAACGCCAGGCTGGAGGCCACTGGGAGGCTCAGGTCTTATGGGGCTTTTAGAAGTGCCTAGTACAGCCCCTTAAATGGGGGTTACCCCACAGTCCTTGGCGACAGAAGGCCTTGAATCTACAGGCAACGTTTTGTTTTTGGAGTTTAGGAGATGGGGAAGAAAACCAGTGGGTAACCCCCAGGAGTCTTTGGGTGGAGTTTGTGTGGACATAGATGTAGGTGACAGGAGCGTTGTCCTGGGGGCAGAGCACCTCCCCACCCCGCATCCCTGTGCTTATAGTGATTTCGTAGTGTCTCAGGTGTGTGGAAACCACAGGGCATGGGAAGGTGGCTGTGCATCTCAAGTTCACACTAAACCCCCTTTAGGCAGGTTTCTTTTGGCCCGAGGGTTCCTCATTGCCCCTCTCCCGGCTGCCCCTCCTCCCCTCGGCCTGTGCTGCTCTGCGAGCTGAAGCTTCTGGGATGCGCCTTGGCTCAGAGCCAGCGTCGTCTTCTTCGAGAGGCCTCCTGCCTGGCTCCCTGCCAAGCCTTGAGTCTTCAAAGAGATTTTCTGGGGAGGTGCTGGGCTCATCCTGCTGCCAGAGGGCGAAGGGGCCTTCTCACCTCAGAGGACTCCTGGCCATGGGTCCAGCCTTGCTTCCAGCCCCCTTCTCCTGTCAGAAACTCCGGTTTCCTGCCCCGGAAACCCTGGACTCCGTTAATGGTCTCCCAGCCTCAGTAAGCCTCGAGTTTATGAAAAGACAGCTCCTCACACGAGCCTGGGAGGTGAGGAATGGGCCGTCAGGAAATCATAATGACGCTTAATAATGGTGACAGGAACCATTTATTGAGCACTTATGCTGTGCCGAGTCCTGTGCTAACGCTGCGCATGCTTTATCTTCTTTTAAGGCCTGTCTCTTTGGGGAGCAGAAAGAATGGTAAATGTAATCTAGGGTCTACCCTTGTTTTTCTAAGCCAGATGTCATGGGGTGATTGCATGGGGAATGTCTCAGAAGCTACAGCCCTTGAGTAGGCGGTAGTCTGGGTCCCCCCGTGGGCCCTCATCTCCCAAGGAGTCTGCCTGGGCTTTGGGGAACAGCATGAGCCCATCTGGGTTACTAGAAGGTGGCTCCGAAGTGCCTCCTGCTTTGGGCTGGCAGTGTACCTGGAGAGTGTGAGTAGGAGGGCTCAGTGCTGGGCCCTCGGGAGCCTTGGTGAGACTCTAGGAGGGGTGAGAAGTGTCCCACCCAACCCTGGCTTCCT
This sequence comes from Acinonyx jubatus, assembly GCF_027475565.1. NCBI lineage: Eukaryota > Metazoa > Chordata > Mammalia > Carnivora > Felidae > Acinonyx > Acinonyx jubatus. Next base: position 6,251,924 of record NC_069386.1, on the reverse strand, counting down.
CCTGGTTGTCAGTGTGAAGTGTAGCCTGGCTGTGCCTCACTCTGTAAAATCAGGGGTTAGCCAAAGTCCACCAGTCTGCCCATGGTGCCGAGGGATCATACCTGCCCAGGGCGAGGCTGAGCCTCTGTTTTCTAGAATGTTACATCCCCCTGAGATAGCACTGAGTCTTCTGGAGGGGGGTGAGGGATCCACTTCTCTGTCCAGTCTTGTCTGGTGCTTAAGCAGAGAATGCTAGACCGTCTTCCTGTCCCCGGAGTTCAGTGGCCCGGGATAGGAGAGGTGGCAGATGCCCCCGAGGGCATGTCATTTCCTTGGGGAGTGCTGGGGAGAGTGTTAATAGAGAGGAAAGGCTCAAGTTTACAGCCACCCCTTCCACATTGAGCCTGCAGCTTCCTTTACCCCATTTTTAGTTGTTTCAGGTTCGTTTTTCTCTTTTTTGTCATTGGATCGCAGGTTTCAAGATCATGGTGGTTTGAAGCAGTGCGTGCGGCCTGATGGGCATCAGGGGTCTGTCTGCTCTAGTTCAGACCCTTTCGGGCACATTATTTCACCTCTCTCTGAGCCTGTTTTCTCATCTGTAAAATTGGGATAGTAATACTGAGCTTGTGGCACTCAGGAATGTCAGTTTGCACCCTCCATCCGCTGCTGTTAGAGAATGGGTGTATATGTGTTGGGGGGCGGAGGCGGGCTGAGCACGCATGAGCCAGCAAGGCTGTGCCATAGGGGACCATCTCCCTGGTGGGCCGCACATCGGTAATGTGTGGAGGCGCAGGGAAAGCAGCCAACGAGCCGTGGGGCTCAGCTCTCTGTCAGTCACTGGAATAAGTCATGGTGTTTACTGACCATGCATAAGCTCCAAGCTCCAGTACAGAGAGAACCCCAGGAGAACCCCAGACCTGCTCCCTGGCCCCTCCAAGCAGAAACAAGCCTAGTAAAGCACACATTCAAGAGTCGATGGCTTGACTCAGACTGTGGGAGTTAAGAGAGGAGGAATTAGTTTGGAGTGGAGTCATCAGAGAAGCCTCACTGTACCCAAACAGGTCTCCTAGGCTGAGCGGGGGAGGGACTCCCCAACAAAAGTTTGGGGATGGAGCAGCAGGGTAGACTCCTGCAGGACCGGGCCAGAAATCTGGGTACAGATGAGCAGGTCAGATGGTAGAGGCTGAGAATAAGAGGGGTGGAGGGCAGGCTAAGGGAGCTGGTCTTGTCACCACCATGTGCAAGATCCATGTGGGAGGCTACCGGGCTGGCCTGAGCCGAGCAGGTACCTCCCCTGGGCTCTCACCTCTGATGGCTCTTGGCCAGGACTTTAGCACCTCTGGACTATGCCACGGAACCTCGGAGCTCAGGAATCGGAAGTCTTCCCATGCCAGGCTGTATTTTTGCTATTGCGTTCATTTATCCACTCAACATTTACTGACCGAGCGCTATGTGTCAGGCTCTGGACAGTGCCTTGCGGATACAGAGAAGCAAACCACAGTCCCGTGTTCAGCACTTTAAACTTGTGTAATACAGAATTTCATCTGGCCATCCAGGTTGGGAAGGCCAGGCTGGGGGAAGGGGTGCTGGGGGGATGACAGTTCTCACCAGTTTGTAGCTTTCTGGCTTTCCAGTCCCAGGAGCCTCGGAAAGCAGGGTCAGAGGTCATTTCATGCTTTGCCTGTGGTGACCTGAAGTTGCCATTTAGCCTGGGCCAGAACTTTGCTTTTCCAGATTCCATTGGTTCTTTATAGAACTGTGATATCCCAATTGCCTTTTCTTCGTTTGAGGAACAACTTTGATCTTGGAAATCAGCATAGCAGGAACCTATTGAGATTTGTGTGTGAGGTTGGTAAGGAACACCTTCAATGCAATCAAATAATAAATTACATCCGGAAGAATTCACGTACGGAAGGTTTCTCCTCCTTGGAAGAAATCAGATACCGTTTGGGGCATCCAAGCCAGAATTCTCTCCTGGTTCTGCTCAGACTGGATCCTGAGCACAGGGGCTGGCAGGTAAGCCTGCCCTATAGCAGCAGTGGGCACCCAGATGCCTCCTGTCAACACAGCTGGGGTTTGGAAGAGTCATCCACGTAGCCCCTAGGCTGGGGCCCGCCTTGCAAATGACTCCACTGGCCCTAACGCCCAGACCGCAGGCTGTCATTCTGTCACTTGCCCCAGGAGCAGGAAGGCCAAACAGGTTTTATTTTATTATTACTATTGCTTTGGTGGTTTTCTTGTTGAAGTCAGTGTGGGTGTGTGTGTGTGCGCGCGCGCGTGCGTGCATGTATGCATGCATGTACGTGTGTGTGTTTAGAGAGATAAATCTAGAACTTACATGGTATTTTTGGTTAAAGTACTTGTCAGAGATGTAGGAGGGACCATGCCATCTCCATCTGCATGGAAGGTGGCTCCAGGTCTTTGAATGGAGCCCCAGGTCCTTGGCCACTAAAAGACTCTCAGTGGACGTATCTTCCCCTCGGCTCCTGTATGGACCACCCACCTGCTACTGATGGCGTAGGATGAGCGTATGTGAAGCAGGCTTTCCTCGGTGGGCAAGAAACAGGTAGTGGGATACAGAACAGTTCTTGACTCTGCTTCCAAAACCTTCCACTTTCCTCCCATGGGAACCCAGAGACGTTCTGGATAGTGATTTCCCAGGACTGGACACATGGATATCCAGATGCTGGCAAGGAGTGGGCCTTCCCTACGCCGGGGTGGCCTCAGCACCCTTCTGGCTTCCCTTGTGCCTCTTTAGAGGTAGTCTGAATGAATGTCATGTGCACAGAGACTGGCCTTGGGTTTACATTTGGTAGCCAGTTGACAGCGGTGCTTCAGAGATGAAGCTCTGAAGCTGACATTTCCTCCAGGACAAAGTGCGTGCATAGTCTCCCATGCTAGCCCCTGACACTCCTCCAGAGGAGAAGCCAAGAGCATGGTTGTCCCGTTTTCCATCGTGTTCTCTCATGTTCCTTCTGTCCCCTCCAGGACACATTCCGGAATCAGAAGACAGGGAACGAAGAAGCGGGAGCCCCAGTGGAAGATTCCGAAGGTGGGTCCTGGCCTGACACAGGCCGTGGGTTGTGTGTGCGTGTGTGTGCATGCGTACACGTGCGTGTGCGTATCCACATTTCATTCCAGCGGCTGCTCCAGACTCTGTGCACGATGCAGTTATGTGGCTGTAGATGGGTGATCCAAGGTCGATTTGGGTCTTGGGTTATGGGTTTTTTTTTTTTTTTTTTTCTGATTCAGGAATAAAAGAACCCAGTTTGGGGAGGAAATAAAAAGGAAAATCCCCTGATGGTTCTTGGACCAGCTGCCTACTTAAGTTGACCTATATGAAATTTCTTTTTTATCGATCTAAAACAGTCAAATATCGGTACTTTCATATGGTTGAGCCTAATGCATTTCTGCTCTGCTGGGCCAGTGCAGAAGGGGTCACCCCTTCCCCTGTATCCTTAGAAGCACTTTTTACTGGGTCTCTGAGATGTAAACCCTTCGTGTTCCTCTGCATCCTATATACCCTGCTCAAAATTATTTTAACGAAAAGAGGAGATCACCCCAACCTGTGGGTTCTGCTGCTTGTGAAAACAATGCCCACAAGGTTCCACTTTGCCCTGACTTTAAGCCACACCATCTTAAAATGCAGGAGAGTTAATATGACTTTGAACACCTCTCTTTCAGTATTAAAGAAAAAAATCCTCAAGGCAGTTCAGACGAGCCTGACTAAGGGCTGAGACCGGTTCCGAACTTTTCTGGCTCGTGGGGCATTTGCTTCCATCTGGATGCCTGGAATCGTATTCTTACTTCGCCTCCCGTGTAGTCCGCACTCCTGGGAGACGGAGCAAAGGAGCAGGTCGTCAAGAGCTGGCTCGCAGCCTGTCCATAACCTTGCAGCCACCCCCGGTGCTGGGCGAGCAGCGATGTGGGCTTTTGACTGAATGCCGTCCCGTCCTGCATTCATTACACTATTGTCAGTGTGTGTGTCTGGGGCTGCCTCTGGGTGGGTGTGTTTCTTTTTGTGTCTGCGTGTCAGTGTCAGGCTGTGTGTGTCTGTTTACATCGGCCTGTCTGGGCCGCTCACTGCGACAAGGAGCTGGGGGTTGTTGGTAGCAGGGAGGGCATTTCAAAGCCCCAGATCTCCCCCCTCGGGGACCTCGGGAGATTTCTATAGATGTGCGTATACATGTGTACACACACGCACATGTCCATGTCACGCGCGCGTGTGTGTGCACGTGGTTTTCTTAATGGGGCTCATTGTGTGGGGATGCATGGGAGTGTCTGACCAGGTGCGGTGTGAGCAGCCTCGAGGCTGGGTGAGCCCCATCTGCTGTGAGCTCACAGACTCGCCTTCCCGCCCGCCCGCCTGCCGTCCACCGTCCGTGGGGAGCCTGTCCCTTCGCAGCTCACCATCTCCTCTCTAATTTATTAGCTGGGAAGGAGGAGAAAATGAAACGTTGCCTGAAGACAATGGCCGAGACAGCAGGTCCCACCCTGCACGGCCTGCCAGCACCTCTCCCCCCAGCCCCGTCTCCTCCTCTGCAGCTTGGATCTGTACGTTAACACTGCTCGTCTGCAGAAAGAAATAAAAAGAACCCCCCCACCTCGGAACCAATCTATAAAAACAACGTGTCTGGCCGTGAACATGCAGGGGCGGCTATAGACTGTCAAAGGTGGAGGTTTGAGCCAGACTTTGCTGACTGCTGGCCCGGTGGATACAAGGCCCCTCATCCATTCTTGGGGCCCCCACCTCTGAGTCCTAGGACTTCTCCCCAGCTGCCAGCCAGGCGGGGGAGGGGAGAGGGGCCCAAGCAGCTGCAGGGGCTGTGTTAGTAAACACTTTCCTGGGTTCCCATTTTCCTCACCACCCCCTACCCTTCTCCACTCCCGATGCCCCGTTACACACCACCCCCCCCCCCAACCCCAGCATCCCCTTTTCTGTGGCCTGCACAATGAGCTCATTGTCCTGGGTGTGATTTGAATAAGGGATCGGCGGGCCCGTTCCCAGCATTGTCCGAGGGGCTGGGAAAAACCCCAGCACAGGCAGGAGGACCAGGCCAGACAGAGACAGATGCCTAAATTAGCAACAAAGCTTTGTGCACGTCCCCTGGACAAGGGCTCGCCTTGTTTGCGTGGACTCGAGGGTGTGGAGCTGGCCGGCTGCTCGCATGTCTCCCCATGTTAATTAGTTTTGCATGCATGTCTGAGAAGGTGCCAGGGGGGATGTGTTTGCCTTTCCCCGGGAGGGGGACCTGTTTGTGGCGGTGGAGCTGAGCTGGGCCGGGCCTACCTGGGGAGCCAGGCTCTGAGCCTGGGTGGGAATTTCGGCATCCTCATCCTGCTTTTCTGTCTCTCTGCCCTTTGGGGGGCCTGGCTCTGCTCCCTGTACCCCCCCCCCCCTGTTCTTACCCTAGCACGTCTGAAAGTTGGTTAGCTCTGACTACAGGGAACTCACTGGCTTCCACCCAGACCCAAGCCAGTGCCTGTCCATCTGGCAGTCTGTCTCTCGTGACACAGGGCCCCCCGGGACGGGCAGCAGAAGCGGCCAGTCTGGGCTCTCCTCCGTCCCCGAGCCAGATGGCCAGTCTGCTTATCGCATTACGGCCTCCCTTGGCCCCAGACCCCCGCCGCCCACAGTTGGGCCAGGATATTATTTGGGATATGATGGAGAAGCCCTCTTTCAGGCCCTGAACAGGAAAGGGGTCTGGAAGACAGGCGCGAGGCATGTCCTTGCCACTGGCTTGCTTTGTGACCTCTGGCAGACCAATTCTCCCCGACACCCTGAATCTTAGTGTTCTCACCGGCAAAATGAGTGAGTTGTACTTCCGAAATCTCTTGGTTCCTTATAGCTCAGAATGTCTGTGACGGTGAGCATTGCAAAGCTGTGTTGATTTAGCACTCGCCGATTTAGCCCAAGGACAGGGATGGGACCCGTGAATTCTGGCCAGAGGTGAAGGAGGGCATCGTGGGAAAGATTTCACTCCTGTTGACACTGGAGCGTGGACCTTGGTTTTGGGAGCGGGTGGGGAATCAGGAGCTGGCAGAGTGTCTCTTCCTGGGCTCTCACAGACCCCCCGTTAGCAACCCAAGCCCTTCTCCTGCCCCCATCCAGCAGAAGGGAGCTTGGCGGTGGAAGCAAAGGAGAAGCTGAAGGGAGAGCAGCTGCTGGCCGTGCCCGGTTATGTCCGGGTCGCCCCCTGCAGGCCCTGGCATGGGGCACAGGGTTGAGAAGGGGCTGGAAGCCTGCGGGACTGGGCCGTCAGAGTTTCCTCATAGTAACGTTGAGAGGTGGAGGGGGACGTGGGGCATGGCCCCTCGTGTGCAAGTGCAGGGGTCTCAGGATCCAGTGACCAGGCGGTCTGGCTCCCAGGCCCTCCGCGGCCTTCAACCCCTCAGCCCCACTGGCCCTGCCCTCTCGCCGCCGCTCCTGGGTCAGAAGCACCCCGAGCCTGGGGTGCTCACAGTCCAAAAAGCCCTGTGCCAAAACCTCCAGTTCCTTCCTGTAGGGTCTTTATCCTGGATGGACCCATCCCATCTCATTTGTTACAGATCTGGTGACACCCTGCCTTCAGAAGGGCACTCTTTTTCCTGTGTTTGTGATTTAAATGACTTGGGATGACTTTGGTTCAGGAAATGCTGGGGGGTCTTGGGGAAGAGCTTTGAGTGTCCACATTCCTTCCCTTGGCCCTTGCCAGCCTCCCCTGCCTGCCTCTGGCACTTCCTCCTGCTCTCCCCTCGGGTATATGGGAGGCGCCTTGCCCTGGAGTCCGGCAGCCGCCCAGAGGGACCCACAGGGAGCCTCTGGGATTACCCTTAGGTGGCTCTCAGTCCAGGCAGGGAGGCTCTGGGCCTGCCTCCCAGCGCCCACCTTCCTTCCCTCCCATGTGGCTGCAGCCGGTCTGCACGGCCCAGCACGCTCACTCCTAATACCCTGGCTGCCTCTCCCTGCCACTTTTCCCGTCCTACCCTCTCCTGGGCTCCGGGGCCGTCCCAGCTCCAGCTGGGTATCTGGAGGGGGAGGATGTCGGAAGCTCAGTGAGGAAGAGCACAGAGATTAGAGCTCATGGCAGGAACACAGAAAAGGACCCACAGTAGGAGTGGGGGGGGGAGACAGGGGAGGCAGGGCCTTGGGACGCTGCCCGCTGCCCTCCCTGCCCCTCCCCACACCGCCCTCCCGGTTTTAGCTGCCTCAGCTGTAGCCCTGAGCTCCTTAATCTGGTGATCAGCGTGGTGCTGGGGGGCGGGCTGGCAGAGGCTTTAGGAGGTGACAGGGGATCTTGGGAGTCGCACTCTGCTAACCGAGCGTCACGCAAAGCCAGGGAATCACATTCCAAGCGCGGTTCCCCCTCCTGAGGCTGGACCCAGCATGAGCGGTGCCCAGTGGAGTGGCAGGGCCCAGGCCGGCGTCACCTTGTTCTTTGTTCCTCAGGAGGAAAATTCCCAAGACCAAGGCTCTCCAGCCATTTCTGCGTGGCGAAGGTCTTATTGTTTGGTGGCTGTCCCCACCCTTACCCCCAGCCTCCTAAGTCCTCTGGCTCCCGTTTCCCAGTTAGAAAAAGACATCCGTAAGTGGTAGGAATTCCTCCCCACCCCCCACCGGCAACCTGTCGGGGTCCAAAGATACGCATTTGTTCTAGAACTAATCAAATATGCTGGGCAGTATGCCTCCCTTGCTCACCAGCTTAGACTGAGTAGCCCTGAGAGAGCCTTGGGGAGATAGGAAATTGAGGCAGAGATGCTGAGCACAAATCCACGTGGTTCGGGCGGCTTCTGGCACCTCAGGACAGGGTGGCCCCACCCTGGGACTTAGCTGGAGAGGAGGGACAGAGGGAGAGGTGCTGGGGGCAGAGGCTCTGCTTCTGGCATTACTGTGCAGCAGTCCCCTAAATGTCTCCGAGTCTCTAAACTCTCATCTGTAAAATGGGAATAATAATCCCCATCTATAGAGTTGTAATGAGGAGTGCTAAGTACACAGGAAACCCTCGATAGGGTTCATTTTCCTTCTCCCTTTCCCCTAGGTACAGGGCAGGTGTGACGGCATCGAGCTCCTCAGGGTCAGGTAATATGGCTGGGATTTGAGGGAGGAGGACAGCGGCGATCTACGGAATATTTAACCGTGGGCACCGGCCAGTCGGAATGGCAGCTGGCCCAAATCATCAGCCCAGGGAGGAGGGCACAGCTGGGCCAGAATAAGTTCATTTGTCTTTGTGTCTTTCTGCTCCATCACGTGTCTGTTCATCAGCAAGTGCACAGACTTCCCTCGAGGGCAGTTGCTGACAAGGTTGTAGGGTGCGGGCTCCCTCTGTCTCCTTTGCGTTCTGAGCAGGTCAGGTCTGCCTGGCATGGGGTGCCGTGGCCCCGCCTGGCAGAGGAGCCGGCGACAAAGGGCAGGGAGCTGAGGTCCTTTCCAGTTCGAGGCCCTGCCCTGGCTGTAGCTCTGCCACCAGGCTCTATGGGGACAAGCTTCTGGTAGCCCCTACCCTCCCTACATCCCTTAGAGCTGGCCTCCTTCCTGTCCCTTCTTCTCAGAAACATCATGGGTCAGGATTAGGGGCCTGTCTGCATTCAGATCCATTTCCCCCTGCCTGTTTTGTCATCAGCAGGAGAGGATCCTGGCGGTGACTGGCTGTGGAGTATTGGGAGTGGGTGGTGGCGGTGGTGTGGAGAGCGTTCTCTCATTTTCAGGAAGGCTTCTGGCCTCAAGGTTTCCCGAAGCCACCCCTTTGCCAACAGGAGCTCCTCTTCCCTGGTCCTTCTTTTTTGCCTCATTGCGTAAAATCCCTGCCTTTAAGGGCCCAAGGCGGCCTGGTGGAGTGACAAGGGCATGGGGACATACAGCCCCACTTAGCTGCAAGTCGGAGACTTGGCCTGCAGTCCGTCTTCCTGCTGCAGAGTCTTAGGTGAACCAGCTCCCTTTCTGGAGCTGGAAAAGCAGCATTGGCTAGAATGGCATCTAAGGTCCCTTTTAGCTGTGACGTTTTATAATCTGGAAGTTCTCCCTGCTTTTTCTCCTCTGTTGCCTGCCAGCAGTGCCCCCCCCACCCCACCCAGCCCCCTGGCTCACAGGAAACCCAACCGACTTGGTTCCCTTCAAGTTGCCCTGGGATGCAGGGAGGCACTTTCACCCCGAGGCTACAAAAATGAATACCCAGCTCACTGCTGGCAAGTGTCACGAAGCTGGGAGGTGACCCGCCCTGGAGCAAGACTTGCGCTGGAGAGCACACTTGTCAGCTGAGTTTGCTCCCGGCCTCTTACCGGAAGCCTCCTCTTCTCTTCCCCTTTTCTCTGACTGGTGTCTGCCCAGGTGCCTCTGACTGCCAGCTGCTGGCCCCTTGGGCGGCTTTGCAGTGTTCTGGGGACCCGGCCCGTCCTACTTCCCTGGCCCAGGGCCTTTAGACTTAGAAGCCAAAGCCCCCAGAAACAGTCCATGGGGAAGACACTATCTCCCAATGGCTGGCCCCTCTCCCCAGCACCCCCAGCCAGGTGGCTGTGTCACCGTGTGGGCACAAGTGTGGGCCATAGCGTCAGGTCAGCATGGGCTCAGGCCCTTATATGGCCAGCATGACCTTGGGCCAGCCCTTTACCTCTCTGAGACTGTCTCTTTATGTCCAAAATGGGAATAACCACACCTTTCTCATTAAGTTGCAGTGGGGGGTAGAATATGGGTAAAACACCTTGAAATTATATGGTCGCTGTCTTTTACCTCCCAGTGCCAGCTGAACCCAGAGGTTCCAGAGGCCACAGACATAAACCATAAACCATTGTCTTTCCTGACCCCTTGCCTTTGAGTTTCAGTCCTACTGTGCTGGGGAGGTTCTGACACAACCTTCAGTGAGCACCTCCCCCCAGCCCCAGGGAGCAGAAGTACCTACTTTCAGCCCTAATAATACCTGAATGAGATTTATAGGACACCTTCCTCCCCAGAGTGCAAAGCTCCTTCTCACATATTATTTCTCTTATCTTTAGATTGTCCTGTGAAGTGTGATGGGACAGCCTCTTTTCAGCTTCTCCGAAAATGGAGACAGAGAGGAAAACTGCGGGTCTTGCCAAGGGCACGGGATCAGAATCCAGAGCCACGCCACTCCAGGACACTGGAGATCGTCACATCAAGCAGAAGTCGAAGCTGCAGGAGCCGCTGTCCTGAGGCTGCAGCGGGCAGGGGCCAGGATGGAGGAGGCGGCCCTGGGCAAAGGGGCAAGCTCCACCCCTACCCATGCCCACCTAGGACTTGGCAAAGGACCTGGGGACACGCGCCCTGACCGTCCATCCTGCAGGGAGGGGCCTCTGCCTTTGGCCAGTGGGCCCCCGTTTCTGCCCTTGTCACACCACGTGCCTGTTTCAGGTCTGCGGTGCTCTGACCAGGCCTCCAGCAGACAGAAGCTCTTTGCTCTCCGTACGTCCGCCCCAGAGGACCGAGGGCAGCAGTCTGCGAGGTGGCCAAAGCAAGGGGCTCCAGCCTTCTAGGAGTTAATGACTCCCTCTCCCCAGCTGTCCTCCCCTTGGTGCTCCTCTTCCTCCCTCCTCCCGCTCACAGCAGGCAGGGCCTGGACCTGGGAGCCAGTGCCGCTGTGCTGTTGCCAAGGGAGCTGGGAGGCGGACCTGAGCTATGCAGGGAAAAGGCCCGGCCTGTCAAAGTGTCTGAGATGAACCGCCGCCGTCCCCGTGCAGCTGGGCTCAGACGTGTCTCAGCTCTTGTTCTGTGCCTGAGAATGGCGAAGCCCAGTGAGGTTCAAGGGCACACTCACTATTCATTAGTCAGGGGTTCTTGACGTCCCGTCTCTCCCAGGGATGAGATCCCCCCCCCCTTCCTCTTTCTCTCCCTCTTGCGACACATTCCTGGGTGCCTTTGGCAAGGACTGCACCCTCCTCTTCCTCCTGCCCAACCCCCTCTCCACAGGCCCCTAAACAGACTCCCCCCAAGGAGACCTGGCAGGGCAGAGACAATGGCCACAGGAAACCATTCAGGCGGGACTCTAGCCATGCTGGTCCGCCCTCTGCTCCCAGCACCCTTGTGGCCCCCACCCCCCTCTGACTCAGGGTCCCCCTGGGCCACCGGCATGCACAAGCCCAGACAGGAGGAAGCCACTGGGCACTGCCCTTGGGACAACAGGCCTGTTCTCAGCGGGCCCCCGGATCTCACACAGCTGGCTATTTTGGGGCCTTTCTCTATCATCATGTGTCTATTTGAAGACACTGTCAAACACTGTTGGCTGGAAAATGTAAATTGTACAGTATTTTCTGAAATGTGGCATTATCACAATGTAAAAGACATACATATACTCAGCCACAAGCAAATTGCACTGCTAGGAATTCACTCTACGGTTATATATGCAAAAATTTCCCAAGAAGTCTGTACAAGGATGTTCGTCAGAGCGTTTCTCTTTGAGAGTATAAGACAATGGAAATGAACCTGTGGGCCATTCATACTGTGGAATATTAGACAGTCGAAAAAATCACTGTGGCAGAGCTCTCTGTATAAACTGATCCAGGAGGTTGGCCAGCGTGTTTGTTGCCTGAGGAGAATAAACTGCAGAACAGGCATTAGAGCTCGATCTTACCTGTGTGTATTGAAGTCAGTCCTAAGCATATGCTTCTATATGAAGAGTTTCCGGAACTCTGTGTTGGAAGCCTGTCTCTGGGGATGGACGGATGTCCTTTTCTCTACTGTTCTATTTCCTTTCCATGCACCTGGAATACTTGTATTGAAAATTTTAAAGAGGCCGTTGAATATAATAGGCTTAACTTCTGTTAACCCACATTAGGGTAAGAGCTCTAAGCGGATGCTGGTGATGTTGCAGCAAAAAACATCCCGGAGACTCTGCCATTGGCCATTTGCAGGCCTAATAATCCCCCATCATCATCATCATGGCTGCTGTTGTTAATTAAAGACCTACTAAGTGCCGGGCTTAGTATCTCTGGGTCTTGCTTAGGTGGGTATCATTATTCCGATTTCATCGTGCGGAAGAGAAGGTGATCAGTTTGTCCCAGCTCCTCAGCAGGGAGGGGGGTGGGGGGGGGCTCCCTGTTTCACTGGGAGTAGACCTTGCCCCTCCACCTTCAGGAGCTGCCTATTTAGGAGGGGCCCTTGGAAGCCCCGGCCTAGTCACCTCCCCACACGCCTGAACCAGTCCAGTCTCGGGGTGGGCTGGGGCCCAGGGTAGGGGAGGAGGTGCCCCCATCCACTGCCACCACTGCCGCCCAGTAAAGGTGTCACCATGCTGGGGTGGCTGGTGGGCTTGGCTGACGAATGGACGGAGCTGTGAAATCTCCCGTGTTCCCTGAGAGAGACGCTGCCATGCTGAATGTAGGTGCCCAATGCGGATTGCTTCCTCCCCCTGCTTTGCCCCTGTCCCCCCGCTCCCCCCCAACAAAAGAGTAGATGGACCAGCAAGTGTCTCTGAGGAGGCAACAGGTGGTGTAGTAGCAGCAAGGCCCGGGGTGGGTTTGCGTCCTGCAAGCTGGATCCAGCCGCTGTAGCAGCTCTCCAGGGGGCCACCGCCCCCACCCCCTACCCACCTGCCAGGGCCCGAGAGGAGCAGAGGAAAGAGGCACCCCTGAGCCAGATTGAGTCGCTGCGGGAAATCCCACGGGGATCCCTGGGGCCTGGGTGATAGCAATGGTCAGTCACCGCAAATCAGCTGTGGGCCAGCGGAGAGAGGAGGAAAGAAGCATGAATGACCACATGTTTAGGCACCTGCGTGGCTCAGCAGGTAGAGCGTCCGACTCTTGATCTCAGGGTTGTGAGTTCAAGCCCCACATTGGTTGTAGGGCCTTCTTAAAGAGATAAATAAGCAATGGCCACATGAGGAGGGCTGTAGTGACTCCCCATAACTTCATGGGCTGCCAATATTACTGGCACATTTGTTTTAGGGATCAGGACAATGAGGCACAGAAAAGTTATAGGTCCCAAGCCACACACATACACACACACACACACACACACACACAGGGTCAGAACTGAGGTCCAAAACCAAGTCTCTCTCTCTTTTTAAGTTTATTATTTTGAGAGAGCAAATGCTCATGAGCAGGGGAGGGGCAGAGAGAAGGGGAGAGAGAATCCCAAGAAGGCTCCACACTTCCACCATAGAGCTCGGCACAGGGCCTGAACCCACGACCTGAGCCAAAACCAAGAATCAGATGCTCAACTGACTGAGCCACCCAGGTGCCCCAAAACCAAAACCAGACTGCCCCCAAACCAGTCTCTTTGACTCCTAACCCCAAAGCGATCCTGTCTGGCTGGGCCACTTAAAGGAGTTTCCTAAAGCTGCAATGCCCCCTTGCCAAACCCCACACATAGAGACATTAACCCCTCTTCTGCAAGGTCACTGCAGATGGTCCTTTGCCTGAGGTCCTCCCCCAGTTTCACCTAATGCCATCTATCTCCCTCAGTGTGTCCAGCCCATGACTTTTGGGGCCTTTGTCTTCTCTGGTAGTATAGTCTCTCCTCCAGAGCTGTCCAGGGACAGTAGGATTGTCTAGGTGGGCTTCCTGGAGGTGGTGGCCTGGAGAAAAAGATGGAGCCCAGCTGGTCAAGACAAGCCTAAGTGAGCACTGGAGAGCTGGGGCAGGGTTCTGGGGAAGGCCCAGGGTCTCCAGCTGGTGCAAGTGAGGGTGGGTGGGGTCTGAGGGTCAATTAGACAGCATGATAGTCCCCTGAGTGTGGTTCCTCTGCACTCCTGCAGATTCTGCTTCTTCCTTGACCTGAAGGGGCCTAGCAGGAAAAGACACTCCCAGGCTTGCCCCAGTGCTTCCCTGAGGCTGGCCTAATGGGAGGCTCGGGGAAAGTTGAAGTTGCAGAAGCGGAGGTGGGGAGAGGAGAGACCTCACCCAGTCAGCTTGAATCACTGGGACTTTTCCAAGGCCAGTAGGTCCCTGGATGGTCCTGAGGGAAGACTAGGGCAAATTCCGAGAGAGAGGCCCCTTTCTGTCCTGTGAACTCTGCCCCCTGAGTCTCCAGACTCATCTTCCCAGCCCACAGTGGATAACGTCCATGTCTCTGGTCTGTTTTTCTGGGAGAACACGGGTGAGGACAGTACGACTTAGCCACTAGCAAAGAAAACGTGTGGTGGGGGTGGGTGGGAAGGGGCCTAGCATGGGTGGAAAGAGTGGTTTCTTTCCTAGCAAGTTCTTGGAAAGTCTGTCTCCCTGACCCGGGCTAGCGTCCTTTGGGTAAGAGGATGAAGGCTGCTGGCTGGCCCAGGGCCCACCTCTCTAGCCTTGAGGGTGGCAATCAGGGGAAGTGCCCTCAGGAGAGGAGCTTTGGAGGCTCCGGATTGTGAGGCAGCTCACAAGACCCTTCTAAGTCTCCAACTGAGTTTCTCATTTCATCCTTCACCATGACTCCACAAGACTTAGTCCCATTTTACAGACTAGGAAACAGAGGCTAAGGACTATGCAAAGCCACACAGCCGAGGGCTGAGCCGCACATGGTGTGAGAGGCAGTGGAGTTGGGCTCTGAATCTCATCTCTGTGACCAGAATGGGATGCAAGGAGTCGTAAATCTCTTGAAAGCCCCTGACAAGTGATTCTATGTATGTGCAAAATCACAGCATGCATGGTCACAAGACCCTTGGACCCCAGATAATAATCACCACTCTCTTGGGCCAGGCACTATTCTAAGTGCTTGTTCGTGTCCTAAATCATGGCTTAAGCCTCAGACGTACGTACGCATAACTGGGCACTATCTTACTTCCTATTTAACCAACGGAGAGAGTGAAGTCGTATAAGCTGACCAAGGTGGACCATGGGTCACCTTGTGGGTGCGGGTGCCAGTGTAGCCAGGGTGCCAGCACAGGCCCGCCTGTCCAGGTGCCAGGCACTTAACCACTGCCCGCACTGCCTCCTCGAGGGTTTCCTGCGCCACCGGCCTCGCCCTGCCCCACGACGCCAGTGACACTTCTCTCGCTCCGGCCCCACGGCAGCCGGGGCGCGTTTGGCCACGGGCGGCGCGGCAGGGTGTGCACCTCTGGCCGGCAGGCGGCGCTCCGCGGGGCGCCCGGCTCCCGCCTCGGGCTGCGCTCCGCCGGGCAGCAGGCTCTGGGCCCCAAGGCCCCGGGAGGAGCCAGGACCCAGGACCCCGGGCGGGAGGGAGAGGATGGAGGGGCGCGCGCGGCACAAAGAGCTTTTTATTTAAATTTGTTTAGAGTTTCGCGAATTTGCATGAAAAATGTGTGAGAAAAGCCAGCTCCGGTGACCTCATCCGCACCTGCCATTAACGTTCAATTAGCGGCTGAATAGCTGCCGCCGACGCGACGTGCAGAGAATCCGGCCAGCCCCGCGCAGCCACGGCTGCGGCCCGGGTCCAGAGTGGGGTGGGAGTCGAGGGGGGGGGGGGGCAGGGCCCCGGCCCACTCCTCCCGGCAGGAGACCCAGAGGCCTCGCCCGCACCCTGACTCTCCCAGGGGGACGCGAGGACCCGGGCCCTCGGGTCCGAGGCACTTTGGGACGCACCGGGGCCCGTGGGCACCTGGGGATGCTAGGGTCCCGCCCTGCGCCCGGGGGGGGGGGGGGGGGGCCGGGCTCGCTCCCTCCCCGGGACGTGAGGTGAACGGATGAGCCTCCGTCCTAGCTCAGATGGGTTCCCTCGCCACCTTCCGGACGAAGTGTCAAGTACAAGTTCAAGTTCAGGGCCAGGCCCGGGGGGCTCGGAGCCTTCCCCAGCCTCCTTTGTTCTGGAAGATAATCGCTCCCAAGTCCCCTCCGGGCGGGGCCCGGCAGACGCCCCCGCCCCGCCCCACCGCGCCCCGCTGGAGCCGCCTCCTCCCGCCGGCGCGGCGCCTGTCCCCTGGTCCCGGCGCCCCCGCTCGGGGCCACCGTAGGGTCTGGGGGCTCGGGGCGGGGGGGAGGCGCGATCCGCGTCCGTGGGAGCCTCCCCAGCCCCGCAGTCCCAGCAGCAAACCGAGCTTGGTCGGACGGATGCCCGCGCTGAGGTAAGAACCCGTGGCGGGGTGCGCCCGCACCCCCTGTGCCCCGCCCCCCGCCCCGGACCGTGCGAGCCGGAGGAACAGCGCGGAGGGCCGTGTGCTGCGAAGCGGCTGGGAGACTGGGCAGCCCCACCGGGCCTCCGGGGGGCGCGCTGCCGCTCCAGGGCTCTCGGGGGTACCAGGCCTGGGGCGGGGGCCAGGGCACAGGGAGCAAGGGCGCCCGGTGACGGCCCGGTGAGGTCGCCGGCCTTTCTCAAGGGAGTCTAGCTTCTCCATCTCTCGTCGGTTAGCCTCTTGGTGTCCACTTTCTGTGCCGCTAGCTCTGGTTCTGGCTCTTCCTCGACTCCCCTCCGATGCTGGCCGGAGGAGCCCCCGGTTAGGATCTATCCCCGGAATGTGTGCGTGTGGCTCGGCGCTAAGGAGAATCAGCTGAGGGCACTCCCTCCTCGCTCCAACCTTAGCACCCGAATTAAGGCCCCGGGCCAAAGGGTGGTAGCTGGGGTGAAGGCGGGCGGGCTGGGATCTAATGGCAGTGCAGGGACCACAGCGGGCCCTTGTTGCTGCGCGTAGAACTTCTTTCTGTCCCTGTGTGCCTAGTTCCTGGATTCTGTGTGGGGACAGGTGTTCGCTTGTACCTCACCGGCCGGGCATACTGCCAAGCTGACCTGGCACAGAGAGCTGCTTCTGAGAGGTCCAAACCTTGCCCTCCGTTCCTGCCTTCCTCTCTCTGATGCTCGCTCTGAAGTCGTTTACGCCCTCCTGCTGTACACACGGCTCTAACGTAACATCCCTGATATCTGGCTTCTAAATTCACAGCAAACTGGAATTAGCAAATTAAAAAGGGGGAGATGGCCTTTCCCCTGAGGCCACACTGCTCCCCTTCTCATCTTCTTCTCTGTTGTAGTCTCCGAATTTCTCACCTGTGGGATTTCATTCATGCTAAAGTTTCTGCCTCCTTCTCCAGGAGGGCTGCCCAGATTTCCCCCACATCACTTCCCCTTTTAACCCCTTTGGCTGCACTGCCAAGTGCTTAGTAGACACTCAATAGATAAAATCGTTTCTGGATCCATTAATTGAAATCAAACACACATAAATTTGAAAAGCATCGACGATTGAGATTTTTTTTAAACATTGGCTCAGACTGACCATCTCCCAGGGGCGCTTTGCTTCTAGTCCATTACATCCGAGGTCTCATTCACAAGCCAGAAGCAGCCAGGAGAGGCTGGCCCCCTGTACTTTTGTTATTAAAAACAAAAACCAACACCCAAAACGACAAATTCTATGCCAATTGCTTTAAAATTTAAAAACTAAGAAATGTCAGAAGGGAACCCTCCTCTCTGTAAGGCTCTGCTCTCCCTCTGGCTGGGTCCCCGAGGGCACAGAGGGGCTGAGGTTTAACGCGCTTGGGCCCTCCTGCAAGGCCTCAGCGGGGCCACCAGGAAGTTGACTAAAAATGGAGACTGTGACCTACCTAGTGCCTGTGTTCACGCTCCCAATGATTCATCACTGACAGGCTGATGTCAGAGGAGCCTGGGAAGATGTTTACATCCCTTTTAAAAAGGGAGACTGAAACGTTTTTCTGCAAAACCAACTGCAGATGCTGCTCTAGACGCTTCCTCTTCCTCAGCGAAGGAACTTCTGGCCTGAGCTCTGCTCTGATTCTCCCTGGGTTGTTGTGACATCTTCCACAAGCTGCCATTTTCTCCCCTAATAGCTGAGGCCCCCAACTCGTGGATGGGTGGAATGAGGAAATTTAAGGCAGCATTCTGCAAAGGGCAGTGCGCTAAACGCTACTAAGCACTACTCTGTAAGTAGACTGAGGGGAGGGAATAATCATTTGTTATTCATATATAATAACTCCCCACTAAAGGAGATGGGTCTTTAGTCCCCTTTTACAGAAGGGGAAGCTGAAGTGTAAAGGCTTTCAGTAAATTGCCTTCAGCGTCGAGGCTAGAAAGAGGTCCAGGTGTCTTTGGTTTAGAATCAGTGTGCTTGACTGAACTACCAACATTCTAGCTTTGTTCCTAAGCTAGTCATGGAAAATTCCTCCCAAACCAGATTCCGCACGGGTTCTCTTGCTTTCCTTATCACTCAGAGACAGAAAAGAGTTAGAGAGTAGGGATGAACGGCCTTTGGAATATTGTGTTCAAAGCCTGACTCTCTCCCTTACCAACCGTGTGACTTTTTGCCAAATCTTCATTTCCTCATCTGTACAATGGGCTCGCAAATGGATCTCATGGGTTCCTGGTGAGGATAAAAGATGATGTGCTCGGTCGGGTGCCTGAGAAATGTAAATGTATCCATGAATGAGAGCTGTTATTATTTTAACAGCAATCACCTTTAATGACTAAGTCACTTTGCGTTTTCAAAAAACAATGTCCCTCCTCCCTCAGAAAAGAAAAAAACTGACACCAGTTGGTCTTCCAATGGTTTAACCAAACAGCCAAGGAGGGGCCTGGACTGTGGAAAGATACCAGCTCCTTTCTGTGGGCAGATAACCCAACCCCCAGGAGGTCATATAGATTCCCCAAATGTCTTTGAAGGTGATACGTTAAATACGGACCCTTCCGATCTTGTCTCTCCTGGAGCCTAACCACTTAGAGGTGTGTGTGTGGTGGTGGTGGTGGTGGTGGTGGTGGAAAAGTTGGAAGAAGGATCCCACGGATAAGTGAGAGAACCGGAGGCTGAGACAGAAGACTTTTATGGAGAGAACTTGAAAGTATGTTCTTTTCCCTTCTCTCTTTTTTTCCCCTTAGCTACCAAATCTGACTATCACTTCTCAATGTGGAAAATAAATTAAGACTAGAACCTGCCACAGAAGCAGATCTGGTCAGTGGGCACTTCCTCCTTTCATTGACTTAATGTTATTTTTGGGGGATGCTTGTTCTGTGCCAGGCATTGTGTTCAGGCACTGGGATACAGCAGAGGAGACAGAAAAGCCTCTGCCCTCAGGGAGCTGACTGGTGTGTGTGTGTGTGTGTGTGTGTGTGTGTGTGTGTAGAGAACATCTGTGGTTCTGTGCAGTATAGTCCTACCGCCTCTGAGCAGGACCCCTCTTGTGTGGAAATGGATCAGCTGGGTCTCCCTCACTCTCTCCCTCTTTAAAGCCAAGGGCATAGGTTTTCACGCAGCTGTCTCCGTCTATGGGTGGAATTGAGGAGAGAGAAAGGGAGGGAGTCTGACCCAACTTCCTTCCATATCAGAAAATAAGGGCTGGCACAGAGAGTCCTCAAAGTGCTCAGCAAGCAGGCAATGCATGGGTGTTCTGCCCTCCTCCCTCCCATTCCTCGGGTGCTGGGACCTACAGGAGGCTGAGATCCTGGCAGTGGTGCAGGGACAGAAATGGTGACGGTCAGTGGAGGAAAACCCAGAAGACTGGGGAGGAGTGAGGTTGCATCCAGGGGTCTGGGCAGCTCCTATTAACAGCTAACCTGTGCCAGGCATGCTTCTAGAAGCTCTGCATGTATGACCTCAGTTAATCCGTCCAGTGCCCTGTGAAATAGGGATCGTTATTGATCTCTGTTGCAGAGATGAGGAAATTGAGGCACAGAGAGACTGAGCAAAATGGGTACATGGGTACCCAAGGCCACATGGGTAGGAAATGGCAGTGCTGTGTCACATTTGAGCCCAGGAAGCCTGGTTCCAGGGTCTCTGTGCCTAACTCTACTACCAAACTGCTTATCAAAGGACCACGTTTCAGAAAAAGATGTTCAGGGAGTAAACCCAGGTGCCCCCAGTGTCCTCGGAAGTCTTCAAAGTCTCTGTGTGCTGCCTTCCCTCACATTTCTTGGAGCCCCAGGTTAGAGATGTTAAGAGCCTTCTTTTATAACCCTCCTCCGGTGGGCAGACGAGGAAGCTGAAGAGGGGGAGGGACCTTCCCCAAAGTCATTGGTGAAGTGGATATCAAAACTAGTTTCTTGAGGGAGTGTGGCCCACCTGTGCCACACGGGGCTGTGTGTCCAGGTCTTGGGGGGTGGGGGAAGAGCGTCCTCCCTTACTGGAGACTCTTCAAGGGTCCTGGGTCAGAGAAACCTCAGTCCTTTCCTCACAAACCCAGAAACAGCATCAGAGATGACCAGGGAAGAGTGGGCTTTCTCAGAGTTTACCCAGCGCAGGGTTCATCCTGAGGGCTGCCTTTGTCCTACTTCGTGGAGGGGCTCCCTGCAGCGAGGATGTCGCTGGAGGTGGGCTGGGGGGTGGGGGCAACAACACACACCAAGCTGACCGGTCAAGGAGTCTGTCTTCCACCTTGAAGCCTTCTGGTCAGAACGTGACACTCAGTAGAGCTCACTTGACATCTGTCACTGGCCTGGGGATGAGGAGGGTGCCAGGTTAGTGAGATATTCCTGGCTTTTCCAGGACATAGAGATTCTGTCTATCACCAACCAGCTGAAATATAAGGTGTTTGTGACATAATAGCTGGAGTAACAAAAATCCTTTGGAGATTCCTGACCCAACTTACTTCAAGACCAGATAAGGCTCTTCATGGGTGAAAAGGTTCTGGAAAGGAGCAGATCCACCCAGCCCCAGCCCCACCCCCCACCCCCTTGGCAGGCCTCATGGCCTAGACTGCTAGATGGAGGCCCTTGGTCCGTGGACCTTAGAAAGAGTGACATGTGTGAATCAGAGGCTGGGGACGCCCATGCGGGCCCCATATGCATTTGCCCAAATGGTTTTTTTTCCTTGAAAAACAAAAACAACTTTAAGCCAGTGGAAGCCAATCTGAGGAGTCCAGGGCCAAAGATGACAGCTGGGCTTATCTGCTTCCCCAGGAATCTTATTCATTATATTTTTATGATTTATTCGAAATCTGTAATGTGAAGAAAATCAATGGTGGAGTTAGTATGGAGGGCCCTCCTCCCGACCACACCTGCTTCTTTTGGGTGTGCCTTAAAGGTTTGGTGAATGGAAATTCTAAAAACTGCTTTGGAATGCATCGTCTTTAGTCCCACCGACGCCCCGCTCCCCTTCCAATTTATCTCTCACTTTCTGCCTAAATTTGGAGCCACATGCCAGCCGGCAGCCATCTTGCGGTGGAGACAGGAGAGGCCCGGCTCGGTCGCCTCCAGCACCTGGCAGTCCTGACTCCCAGCTTTTCGGATGCGGGGATTGGCAAGGCCCGTCCCGCGCCCCTGAACGGCCCGCAACACTCACCCAAGGCCGTCGTGCAATGAAGCTATTTGCAAGACGTTGGCCACACCGCGACGCGCAAGGAGAGGGGGTGCTGCGTCTGGGGTCTCTGGCCTTCTGTCGGTAACCGGTTGGTCCCCTAATCCCCCGGTGTCTCCTTGGAGCAGGGGACACAGGCTGTAACTCGAGAGAATGCTTCACTCTCCCACCCTAACTCAGCTTCTGGCGCAAGGCAAGAGGTGAAGCCTTGTCTCTCTTGAGATCCTTTTAACTAAGGACCGCCACCGGCCGGGGCTGGCACGGCTGGCGGCTGGCGGCTGGCAGAGCTGTCCCGGGGCCGTGGGCACTGGGCTGACCTCGCCCCTTCCCTGCTGCTCTACTGGGTTACCACTTTCGGTTTGCATGCACACGCCGAGGGTCGGATTTCCCCGGGGAAATCGGGATTATTATATCTGCAATTTATTCGAACCCCAAGGTTCTAAGGAAACCTATAATGAAGGTTCGTGTCTACAATTTCCTGGTCTGATCGAACGGGAGAGTCATCGGGTTCTTCGTGGTGGCAGATGAAAATACTGCCTCGTGGGGGGTCACATCAAATCCCTGCCCCTTGCTTACGGTCATTCTGAAACAATTTTCTTCCCAGGGGGAACCCAACTTGTTTGCAACACATATTTCACCTCTTTAATTCTGTGGACTGGAGAGAAATGATCTTGGTCTATTTTTCCAAACGATTAAAAAAAAAAAGCGACCCCAATAGGCCCCAGGGAACAGGCCGGGGGTGCCTACCCCACGAGCGCCTCAGCCCACCCAAGGTTACGCACATGAAGCACCCTCGAAGATGCTGGGGAGCAGGGAGGGATGTCAGACACAGGTTGCCCCGCTGGGCCCCAAGGGAAACGCGCTGCCGCGTCCCTGCGCAGAGGACGCTGCACTTGGCCCCCCGAGGCCGGACGCCAGCTGCACTCTCTCTGCGCGCGCCCAGCCCAGGCCGCCGATCCTGGGCAGAAAACTGGGGGTTCTTAGGGATTCTGGAGCCACTCTGAGGGTGAGATTGAGTTTGTCCCACGACCTTGGCGCCAGGAAGCTGTGGAAAGAGACAGACCCCAATTTTCTCCCCTTGGAGTTGAAACAAAACCTGAAAGCCCGAGGTTACCCGCGCGGCCAGAGGTGGCGCCTCGGCGGCGGGGGAGGCCAGAACTGCGTGCCCGCGTGGTTCCCAGGCCCGGGTTCTGTTTCTTCCCTAGTTGTTGAGTTAGTTACTCAGCTGGTTAGCTAATAGCCTGCTCATAAGCAGCATTTACGCAAACGCCGAACCCGGTCTCACGCTGCGTCCCCGCGTCCGCCAGACCGAGAGTTGCCCGACTGGGCTTCGGCAGGAGGGATGTAGGAAATTCTTGGTAATTAGAGGGGAGGTTTTCCCGGGACGCCCCTCGGTGAAGTGGCCTTGGCTTCGGCTGAAGAACAAAAGGCTAAGGTGCCTGCGCGCCGCGCGCCCTTGGGGCCCGGCGAGGCCCGCATTCACGCCCCTCCCCGCGCCGCAGCGGCCGCGGGCTTTGTGCGCCCAGGCCGCGCGCAGCGCTGCACCTGCCCGGCTTTAAGTACCTTGGCGAGGCGGCGCGCGCGGCTGTTCTAATCGCCATCTCCAAAGTACCTGCTCATGAATAAACACCAGCCCCATTTATCAGGTACTTAGCGCTCATTGTGAAGGGGGAAATTGGCCCTTTTCTGAACGTGTCTATCCTCAGCCCATCTGCACAGTCGTGGCTGCAGAATTTCCCCCACCCTTTAGTCACACACACACGCAACACGAGGCTCCTCCAGGCTAAGATAAACTCGCTTTTCTTTCGGTAAATGCGTGATTGAGCCGCCACAATAGACGGAGAGGAGAAGGCCGCTGGGTCAATTGCCCACGTCTCTTCCATTGATAGGAAAAGTCAGCACGCGGAATGCACGGTCTTGGAAAAGCCTAGTCGTGTGTTCCGGCTACGGTGCCTGAGGACACATTTGCACACAATCCCGCGGGTCCCCCAGTCATTGGGCAAAACGTTGGCAACGGGGAGCCAAGGTGTCCTCCGTGCCCCTCAACCTTGGCTCGATGGGCCGCAGCTGCACTCTCTTTCCCAACCTTTACTATCCTCGGTTTTCCTCTCTCCAGTAGGGCTCTACACCTGGGTCTGACCGTTAAGGCGTGGGCGTGCAGGACCGAGACTATAAGGATCGGGACAACTCAATTTGCGAAACCGTGGCCAGTACAAGGAAAAGTGGCTCTTCCGGGGCCGGTCCGAATGGTAGCTTCCGGCCCACGCAGCTAAGGTTTCTCCGCGGAGGAAGAGAAGGGGTGGCCGGCCTAGCCCACACAAATATAGCAGCTCCACAGAGGGTATAAAAGCCAGGTAAACAGGCATAAATGTGTAGATGAACTCAAAGTCGCGCAAGTGAATTTACAAGCACGTTTGCGTCCGTCCGGAGGGTTCGCTTGTTTGAGGGCTAACTCCGCCATTCCTTCCAATATGTGTGTTTCCAATGTGCGCGGGGCGGGCGAGCATTCCCAAGGCTCTGTTGTTCCCTGGGTGGAATTCGTCCGGAAACACAATCGATTTTTCTGGACTTGCCTACGGCCACGGGCGGCTCTGAAAATGAAAGTGTTTGCTAAGTGTGGCGATTTCGCCAATCGAACGTTTTAAGATGGCTTTGTCTACATTCAGCTCTCCCGATTTCATTCTGTATTTTACAAATAGAAGCCCGGAGCCACTGCCAAGAGCCCAGCTCTGCCGCCCAGCCCTTGCTTGGCTCCTGGCGATGGTCACGGGTGTTCAGGAATCCGGGATGTTTAGAAAATCTCAGCATATTAGGGTTTCCCTAGCTCGTTCCCTTGACGCTAAAGACAGGCAGCCTCTGAAAATGCAGCCTCCAGTCTCTTGCCAAAGACTATGTAGGACCCTTAGGGTCCCGCTGTCGTGCTGGCTAGTGTGCCCGGCCCAGGCTCTGGGGGAGAGGCCTGCAGGGGAACCTGGGTTCTCCCCTCGAGAGGCGCGCGGGGCCGGAGCACGAGACTCCCAGAACGTTGCGGGGGCGTGCGAACTCTGAGAAGCGCCGGCGGCCCCAAGGCCCCAGCCCTTTTCCGGTCGGTCTCCACCACCGTGCCGGCGACCGGCCCTCAGAGATCCTTCCCGAGCCCTGGCAGCGCCATCGTGCCGAAGAAAATAAGCTCGGCCCCGCTGGAATTCACCCAAATCCGGCCGCTCGTTTTTGAATATTCTAGAAAAAAACAAGATCCCATTTCTCTTTATGAGTAAAGGGAGGTAATTGATAGGGTGGGCCATTTGCACGGAGGCAGACGCGGAACTGTGAGGGTGACTTAGGGAGACATGCATTATACTGAAAACGACTCGAAATTCCCCAATCTCTGGCCTTTCTGGCTAACACATTGGACTCTGGCGGCTCCTGTGTTGGGAGAACTCGGGCGTTTCTGCATGGCAGCTCGTGGGCCGCCTCCATGGTACACAGGCTCGTTTTGTGGCCATGGAGTTCGCCGGGCGCTTTCCTCGCCCCAGATGGAGGGCAGCAGGCCGCGGGGCATCTCCGGAAAGGCCGGCGGGAGATGCTCCGGTAGGGTATCCAACAAACCCCTTCTCTGGTGCCTCCTCCCCACGTCAGGGTCTAGAGGCTGAGCGTTGCCTCCTGCAGCTTTATTTTATTTGGAGAAAATTCTGGAATTCGAATTCTCGTTGCTCTTGTATGCTTATGTTGAATGCCTATGTGATGTGGGTGTGTGCGCTCCCTCAGGAATCTATGGATTTCAGGGCAGCTGGCTGCAGCGAAGGGCTTTGGGGACCGGGAAGAGAGGGCGCCCTCCCCAAACACTGGGACTGGCCACTGAGGCATGGCTGGAGCCTGGTGGGAGCAATTAGGGCTTCAGTCCGCTCCAGTCTGCCCTTCGGTTTTCATTCTTCTTGGCCACGCCCTTGGTTCAGTCTCTGCTATCCCTCAGGGATCCAACCCAACTTCCCCCAAAACTGGGGAGGAGCAGAAAAGAGCCAGAGCAGGCCTAGGCAGCTCTGGGGTTGGTTCCCTTACCCGCTGGGCGCAGCCAGGCCCCGGGCCAGGGCAGCCGTTTGGCAAACGCTGGGGGCCCAGGCGAGGCTTTTCTGGCTACCTTGGGCCTCAGCGCTGGGCATAAACCATGCCCTCTCCACCCAACGTGGCTGGTCCTGAAACAGCTCACCTTCCCCAAATCTCCCCCCACCCCCATTTCATCTGGGTTCTTCCGGACCTGCGGGAGTTTCCACAGTCCCTGTGACAAAGGTGCGCCAGGCTGCCTAGCCTGGAGCTGGAAAGCCCAGAGAAGGCTTGTGGGGTTCGGTCTAGATACCACCCCCTGCCCCGAAAACGGAGCTCTGACAAAGCCAAGCAAGTCACAGGCTGGGGAAGCAGCCGGCGAATGCTTGGGGCCTAGGAAGAGCGCTTAGGGCGCATGAAGCCTGTTATTTGACCTCACAATTAGGCTTCAGCAGACCCACGTTCTCCCACCCCACCTTGGGAGTACCTGTGGCCCCTGGGCAGATACCTTGGTCCCTGTGGGGTGGGTGGGGAGGGATCTGCCATCCCTGTATCTTCTCTCCTTCTGAACAGCCTGGTTTGCTGGAACAGCCCCGCCTATAGGACGCGCCTTTGGTCCCCCAGACCCCTGCTCTGCCTCCCCAATCCCATGCCTGATCAGCGCTTCACCGCATCTGGGTGCCCAAGCTTGGAAGATCTGGATTGTACTCCCTTTTCCCACTGCAGCCAGGGGTCATGCCCCTATTCTCAGCAACTAGCCTCCCTCCAGGGACCAGAGGACAGCAGGGGCCTCGGCTGACCCTGAGGGCCCCCAAGAAAGGTCTTCTGGAGGTTTGGGGTCCCCACCTTCTCTGAGTGGGTGGGAGGGAGGTTCCTGCCCTTTCTGGGTCTTCTCCTTGGCTGCCCAGGGCCCTGCGTCGCCTACAGCACAGGTGGAAACGCTGAGGCACATTGGCTCAGGTTGGCCAGCTGCTGGTGGTGGGCCTGGGTGTGTCTGCCCTCACCCTGGCCCCCTCCACACACCCGGGTCTGCTGGTTCTCTGAGGGGCTATGAAAGGAGGGGAATGTTCCTAGAGACCACGAGGGGAAGGGTGCAGGGAAGTCGGGCCTTGGTTCCCATGCTCTCTTCCCAGTTTCCTCTCGCAGTCTCCGTTCCAGTCTAGCCCACGGCTCCCTGACTTCTATAGTGGAACACAGGACAGGGGTGGGGTACATACTGCTCCGACTCTTCAGGTCACGTCTGAGGGTCACGTGCATTCCTCCCTGCACTGCGTTTCCAGATCCTCCGGCAGAGGGAGCCCCCGACCGAGGAGGAGCCCGTTTGGATGCCTCTCCTGGGTTCTGGGCGCCACATGGTGGGGCTCTGTGGTTCAGATCCGTCCCTGACTCCCCGGCGTCACAAACTGGCAAAATCGCGTGGACCCAGCCACAGATGAGCGAGGCTCAAGGTGGGTGGGCGAGGTGGTTGCCCCCCGCGTGCAGCAGGACCTGTGCGGATGCAGGCTACTGGGCTCCTAGGCCTGCCCTCTAGTTTGTCAGAACACTGGACAGAATCATTGTCCTGTGCGCTGTGGCGTTATGTGTGTATACACAGCTAAGTGTGCAGAGGCAGGGAAGGGGCGGGGGGGAGTAGCCCCTGACACTTGGCCCCTCCTAGTTTCTGAGCTGGAGGGGGTTTTCTGCGCCATTTAGTCCAAGCACCTTGTTTTAATGGTAGGCAACTGAGGCCCAGGTAAGGGCCAGGCTTATCTAGGGTCTTGCAGCAGAGATGGGGCTCACTCAGGTGGTGCTGGGAAAAGCCTGTACCTTGGCTATATTCTGGGCCCCAGTATCCTTTGCTGTAAAACATTGAAATTATTCTAGGTCCCTGGTTCTGGGAGCACATCTGAAGGGCTATGTGCATGTGTGTGTTTTCATGTCAGGGAGGCAGCACGTGGTCATCTGAGAAGCGACATGTCTCGTGCATGGGTGCCCGTGAAAGTACGGGGAGGCCTGTGTGTACTCCCGCACAGAGGAGTCCCTGTGTCTACAAATTGTGTGCCTACAAAAGCGCGTTTGGGAAGGGGTGTAGGTAGAGGGAAGGCATATTTGCGTCTGCGCCTGGCGCGTGTAGGTGTGAGGGTTTGCACCGTCGGAAGGGGCGAGCGTGGGTGTGTATGCACACTCACACACATGCACCCCGCCATTCCCCCCACCCCTCCACCGGGACCTGTTGCCAGGCCCTGAGCCCACCCCACTGGAGAGAGGAGGAAAGGGGGTGCGAAGGCCCAGGGGCATAGGCTCCAGGGTGTGGCCCTGACCACTTCTCCTGGGTTGGGGACAGGAGCCGGAGGAGGAGGATTCTGGCAAATTCATTTCTATTTTCCAGCCCACTAAGCCTGCAGTGTGTCCCTGGTGTTAGCATGAGAATGGGCCGGGGCTCTGTGAACCCCTCCCGACCTACTGACCCCTCCTCCCCCCCAAGTGAATAGTGGGACTCACAGCTTCCTCAGCCCCTCCAACCAGCTCTGCAAAGCCACGACTCCTAATCAGGGTAATTTAATATATTTTAAGCCCCCGGCGGCTTTATTTTCCCTCCTTTTCGAGTTTGTTTTAGGCATTCACAGCTCTCACCCCGTCATTAGACAGCCTTATTTGACGGATGGAAGGAGCTGCTATGAGATCACAGCCCTTTGTGTCCCCTCCATAAGCTGGGCTTCCCTGTAATTAGAATGGTATTCCCAGCCATTGAGGCCTTTCATGAGGCGGAACAAAAACTCCCCGAGATGAATATCCCCCAACTCTCAGCCCCCTGGCCGGGAAGGGGCTGTGAGTTAAAGGGACTCCTTGGGGAAGGCGGTCTGGGAGCAAGGACAGCCAAGATCCTGCCAGGGTGAGGAATTTAGGGGCCACAGGGAGTGGGCACCAGACAAAGGCTCTAGTGGGGTTGCCCATAAACACCGGTCACCTACACACACTCCGCCAGCCAGCCTCAGGACCTGTCTGGGCTCAGCCTCTGTGGTCAGAGCACCCAAGTATGTCTACGGGGATGCGGAACCAGGCAGGGTGTGCACGTAAAACACTCGTACACCCAGACTCATCCAGACCCTGATTCAGATACAGCTTCACATTTAGACGCACAAACACAGCCACTCACATATAGGTTTGGGATTATATTGTAAACACACTTATTTACATGCAAATTTGCATACATGTGCGCTCAGCTGCGAGATCACAGTGTCACAGAACCCGGTTGGGGAGTGTTTGTAAATATGCACCATACCACAGACACTGTCACCCAGACATAGAAACAGACTGTGGTTTGTCTTTGTGTACACACACACACACACACACACACACACACACACACCACTCAGACTGGGATTTGCTTATGAATACACATGCACTCCTGCACACTTGTATGTATACATACACCCCTAGGATCATCCAGACCCCATTTTTTTCTGTGGTTGTAGGACATTTACCAGCTTGTGCACACTGTGGTGATGTCACCCCACCCATACCCCAGGAGAGAGGCTTGCTTCTGGTCACATTCTTGGATCCATGCTTAGCCTGTATTCAAATACAGAAATTGATAAACACACATGTGCATGGGCACGTGCACATCTCCTAGCCCACACTGACACATGGAAACTCAGGAAAATACTGTGGGACTGAAATACCATTACGGTATTTTGGTGTATCTAGGCCAGCCTCTCCTAGACCAGATATAAGGAGGCTTGGAAGGGCACGCCCCCGTGCAAATACACACTATGCTGTGAACCCCAGATGCTCCGGATTTTTCTCTGAGGCTCAGGTGGGTCTCCCCATGCCTTTTGAGGAGAGAAATTTCCCCTTTCCAGATTTCCTCTCTGGACTGGGCTCTGAAGACAGAAGGCAGGTATCTGGCTCTCAGTACAATCTGTAGCTTTCCCCAGGTCTCAGGAAAGGCTCACAGGGCAATGCTAGGTCTGGGAAGCCACAGGAGGAAGAACCCAACCTACCAACTGTCTCACGGGGGAAGCAGTCCTATGGAGAAATATTGTGTGCTCTCTTTGCTAGAAGATCCAGATAAGGGCAGGATGATCACCGGTCAGATTTTATGGGGAAATTTATTTCATTCAGCCCCTCTTCTTGCCAAGCACCAAAGTGGTGCCCAGGCCCATGGTGAGTGTGGGACTGGGGCCTAATCCACATCCCCCAGGAACAAAGGAGAGGCTCACGAAGAGAGTGGAGGTGGAGAAGCCATCAAAGAACAGCAGTAGGTCAAATTCCTTCTCGATTCCTGGCTTCTTAGGAGTGTAGAACAGGCCACTGAATCTTACTAAGATTCATTCTCTTCTCTGCTGGAATGAAGTTGTTTTGAGAAATAGGGGGGGAGCTCAAACTGCTGGCTATTTGCATGCTTTTGTTTATTTATTTTTTTAACCTTACCTCTCCTTTGAAATGTAGGGAAACTATCTTATCCTTGTAACTGCTGCTGCCACAAGCAAACACATACCCAGGAAACGCCCAGCAAAATTCCAACATCGCTGTCTAGATAAAACATTCGTCGGTTTCTTTTTCTAGGAGAAATTCCCCAGGGAAATTAGAGAACAAGAAATGCTTTGAGGCCACTTCCAATGTCTTTTTCTTACCACAGTGTTTTACCACGATGGTGTAAAATTGTGGCTGGGGCTCCGGGCTCTGGAGGTGGATTCCACGCTGTTTACCAGCTAGGCCTGACCTGGGGCACATCTCTTGGGGCCTGAGTGTCGTCAACTGTAAAGTGGGGATAATAACAGTACCACCACGATAGCGTTGTTGTGAGGGTTAAATGAGCTAATACATGTAGGAGAGCCACGCAGGCAGCAAGTAAGTGCTCCGTGTTAGCCATGGTGATTAATATTCAAGTAAATATTTGTTGGGTAAATGAGTCCATTTTTCATTTTTTGTTTGCATTTATGATAAAACTGCCAGAAAATGAGATCTTCCTGAAAGCCTCTTTCGTGTGCCTTTCGCGGAAGTGGTGGACGGGGTGGGAGTGGCCGGGGGGTGGGCGGTTGGTGGTGGTACCTTAGGAGAGTCCCCTGTATTTAAAAACAGCTTTCTTGCTTTTCCTCCCCGCGGCTACGGCTCAGGTCATTACCACGGAAGCCAGCAGGGGGAGCCCGAGGCGCCGCAGCGCAGCCGGCTCTGGCCAACGGAAGCGGGAGGGAGTTACTCCTCACAGAGCACCTACTGTGTGCGGTGTCCTTGCCAGGGGCTGGGCGGCGTCGCAAGGGCAGGAAGGCCGGGAAGGGGGGGGGGGCATAAGTGGCACAGTGATGTGCCCTGGAATGAATGCAGACGTGGAGGCCGGACTTTTTGAGCACGAGGGTCTCTTCGCTATGGCGTGGCCCAGGTTTGGGTCCTGGTGGGGCCTGTGCTATGGAAGCCCAGGTGGTGCAGGGCCGTGCATTCTGCTTCTTCGCTGAGCCCCCAGCACTCAGCTCAGAGGAGGCACCCCGTACTTCTCGCCTAGAGTCTCAGGGAGACTTTGCATATAGCCTAAAGGCATGGACATAAGGAGTCCCCTTCATTGCAGTTTGGATGTGAAGTGAAAACAGTACCCCTCCTTCAGCCCTTCCCTCCACCCCTGCACAGGTCCGGGAAGAGATAAAGCCTGGATCCCCCTTAGCAAGAGCCAAGTTGTAACAACTGGCCTTGACCGTGACATTTGATTCTGCTTCTGGCTGTGCCATACTTTCTCCGCCACTGCCAGGTGGTATGGGGTCCACTGCGGAGAGAAGAGCTAATTCAGAGCCCTGGTAGTATATATGTATGGACATGATAGCTGTTTTCATAGATATCGTAAAATATCAGAGCTGCTGACAGTCCATCAGTGTGGCTAGTTAAAACCCAGTTTGAGTCTCGGCTTGAAAATGCAAGAATCAGAAAGGCGTTGAGGAGTGAAGCACCCTGATGGTTTTCTCCTTGCCCCAGGACAGGAGGGATCCCCCACCACGGTGAGCGTGTGGTTGGGTGGCGGGACCTGGAACGGGGTGGGACCTGCCTGGGATGTGTCCGCTGTTCTCCCTGAGCGCCCGAGGGCCCGGGGATCATGGGAGCCAGTGACTAGCTCAGGTGAGGCAGCCTCACCAGCCCTGTAGCTCCCCACCTTATAGCTTTTGGTCTGGAGCCCATTTCCTGCCCTCCCAAACACTCTGAGAGAGGCTGGGTTGGAGTCATGGAGCACTACATTTCCAACTTCGTGACCCTGGCCGGGTCATTTAACCTCTCTAAACCACTCGGAGCCAAAATGGTTGGCTCCAGGCCATGGGGGTTACTTTGGGGAGGCAGTAAATCCCACAGTGGACATCTGTCAGAACCAAGTGCTGGACAGCATTGCTGGGTTTTTTATCCTATTTAGTCCTCACACTCTTCTGCAGAATGTCATTCTCCTCATCTTACTGGCGAAGGAGTTGAGGTCTCAATATATGGGGAGATGGACACTCTTGTTCCTGGAGCAACTGTTCCTCCCCAGCCCCCTGTAGAAATTCCTGGACTGGTGTGCTGGGACCAGGGCGGGAAAGAGAGGCCCCTAAGGTAGCTCTGGCTGGGGGCTAAGGTCCTCTTCACCTGGAGTCTTGGTCTGAGGAACTGAAGCGGGGCCCTGGGCAAGGCGGGTCACCTGCAGGGCCTCACTTTTCCTATCTGTAAAATGTATGTGAATGTGTCTGCCCAATCCTCAGTGGACGTCCCAGAGGTCTAGAGAGATACCACAACATGAACTGGTTGGGAGTGGGGGAAGTCTCCCTTAATTCTGAGAAGTCTCCTCAGGCACCCCCCTTTCCAGCAAGGCACCCACATCTTTTTTTTTTTAATTTATTTTGAGAGAGAGAGAGAGAGAGTCAGTCCCAAGCAGGGTCCACACTGTCAGCACAGAGCCCAACATGGGGCTCGAACTCACAAACTGAGAGATCATGACCTGAGCTGAAATCAAGAGTCAGATGCTTAGCTGACTGAGCCACCCAGGTGCCCCAGCACCCACATCTTAATAACAGAACAACACTTACTGGGGCTGTGATAAGAGACTTGCTTTTGTCTCAGTGATTCCTGATAGCAGGCCCCCTGGGAGGAACTCTTTTGCCCCCATTTCAGAGGTGGAGAAACTGAGGCTGAGAACAATAAAATGAAAAGTGACTTGCCCAAGGTTACCTAGTGAGTAAGGAAAAAGAGAAGGAGCTGGGGTGTCAGAGATCTGGGTTTGGCTCTCATTCACACTAAGAAACCTTTTCCCAGCTACTCCCCCAGTTCTGTATCTGTCTTATTGTCCCAGTGTGCAGTTTTCTGAGGTTGGGGCACATAAACCCCAGTCTTGTTGAAGCCTGGCCACCTGCCCTATTTCAGAGAGAAGCAGGCCAAAGGACTGAGCCCCCCTCCCAGTATGGGAAGCTTCCCAGAAGACTCCTGGGCCTCCACACTGGAGGGAACGAGAGGAGAGAGGGCCAGCCAGGTGGCGAGATGACCTGGCAGAGAGCTGGGTCGCTGCAGGGTTTAGCAGTGTGGGTACCACTGCGGATGCCCTGCTGGGCTCCTGCTGTGGTTCTTGTATTCCTAAGGCCAGGGTCCGACTCTTGGCTCCTTTTCCCTTAGGGAAGCTGAGAGAAATCTCCTTTTTGCAGACCTGAAACCCAGAGGTCATTTCAGGGAGAGAAATCCCGAGGCCCCACTGTCTTCCCTGACCCAGCAAGATTGCGCCTTCAGGAGCCTGAGTTGGCACAGCAAGGCCCCTCAGTCTGCAGATCCCAAGTGGTGCTCCCCAACTCCAGAAGAAGGAATCCTGCTGAGCTCCAAATAAGAAAATCAGTTCGGACGCATCAAGGGAAATTAGATTTGGTTAGGGTGGCAGGGACCCCGGGGACAGGAGAGAACGGAGCTCTGTGCTACTCCATCCGGGAGAAACTCTGCTATCAGAGGGCGAAAATCTGCATTGGGCCTGGAACAATTCAGACTGATTGTCCAAGTCTTGGAGAAACAGCTTAGTTCTCCAGAGCTCGGTCTGCAGAGACGCGACGCAGAGCGCAGAGCGGTGCTGGCTACCTGGGACTGTGCGGGAGAGGCGGGGGGGGGGGGGGGGGGGGAGGGGACGCTACTAGAATAGGTTTCAAATAGTCCTTTCCTTCAGCCTGCCGCAGATGTGGCTTCATTTTTGCTCTCCCAAATCGAGGAAATAAACTCCGGAGTCCGCGACAGAAACGATTTTAAGAGGCCCTTAAGGGGCCTTGCTCTTGGGCAGCCTCTTTCCTTGGTGTTCCCCAAAGTCCGTGCGCGCTCGTGGCGGCTTTGTGAGGCGGCGCAGCGGCATTACTGTCATCTGCGTTTTAGAGGGTTGCAAACGGAGGTTTCCAAGGGAAGGGAATTCGCCGAAGCCTAGTCCAGGGCCCCTCCCCCAGCCGCAGGCTTCTAGGGCGTGGGGCGGGCGGGGGCCCGCGCGCAGGCTGAACTCCCAAGCTCCGAGGCGGGGCTGGAGCTGTCCATGCAGTGGTGCTGAAACGCGGGCCCCCTCTGCTGGGGTCACAGAGTG
Source organism: Acinonyx jubatus (assembly GCF_027475565.1). Lineage (NCBI taxonomy): Eukaryota > Metazoa > Chordata > Mammalia > Carnivora > Felidae > Acinonyx > Acinonyx jubatus. The sequence continues at coordinate 6,218,306 of NC_069386.1, read as the reverse complement.
TGCTTGCTCAGCCACACCCCGGGCTCGCCTTTCCGCCTCTGAAACGGGCTCCTAGGGCATCGAGGTGGACGATTCTTCATGGAAGGAAAGTAGTCCACGCCATCAATTATTCCCCCTTCAAACCTCAATATCCACCTACTGGTCTCACCACTTCCCCTGTCACCCCCTTAATCCATTCCCCACTCAGCACCAGAGTAGTTTTTTTTTTTTTTCAAGAGGCAAATGTCATCATATTCAAAGTCTTCATATCGTTTCCCATAGAATTCAGAGTAAAATTTAAAGTTCTTGCCACAGCCGAGAGAGCTCTTCCCCTCAATGACTTGGTCCCTGCCTACTTCTCCCACCTTAAACACCTATCAGGATGGGCAGTGGTTGGTGAGTGAACTGGTTTATTTCTTACATATTCTGAAGACAGAGCTGCTATGAGTTGCTGAGGGGATGGGGTGAGATGTGAGAAGAAAAATGGAGTCAAGGATGATGGGGGTGGGGTGGGGTTTGATTTGAGCTACTGGAAGATGGAGTTTGTCTTTCCTGAACTGGGAGAGTAAGTGGAGGAGTAGAATTTTTTTTGGGGGGGGGGATATCAGCTTGACTCTGAAATTTGGGAGGCCTGTTAGATAGTTGGTGGCAGGAGGGAGGGTAGGGAAGGCCTAGAGACAACTGGATGTATAAGCCTGGCATTCAGGGGAGAGGTCCAGGCTGGGAGTTGTCACCTTATAGACCTTATGTAAAACCGTGAGGCAAGATGAGATCACTATGGATTCAGTGTAGAAGGAAGAAAAATGCCCCAAGGCCTGAACACTGGGATACTCTGATTTTGAAGGGAGGAAGATGAGGAGAATCTAGTAAAGAAGATCAAGAAGGAGAGTCTTTAGGAGGAGAACAAAGAAAGTAGTGTCCTTGAGGCCAGGAGGAGGAAGTCTTAAGAAGGAAGGAGAGATCAGAAGTGTCCAATATGCTGACAGGTCAGCTTAGATGAGGATTGAGAATTGAACCCTTGAATATAGCCTTGAAGAGGTCCTTTTTAGGAAATTGGGCTATGGTGGGGGGGGGGTGATAAAAGGGGAGACCAAGAGAGAATGGGAGGAAATAGTAGCTGGTGTTGACAAACTCGGGGCAGGCTAAGGAAGAGAAAGATGGACTGGGAGCTGTCAGGGAGGCCAAAAGGAAGGAAGGAACCTCAAGGGATAGTGAAGCACTGGGCTAAACCTCTTCAGCCAGGTAAGTGCCCTGTTGGCAGACTACACCCTCAGTCTTCCACATGCTTCTAAAGTCCAGTTCTAAGGTTCAATCTTTGCCTTAATAAGACATCCAGGGTACATATGTTTAAGGGGGTTTTCATTTTCTTTTTTATTTGAACTCAAGGTCCCAGCTGGCAAAATGATTTGACATTCCCTCTTCTGGGATCAGAACTTCACAGCCCCTTCCCTTGTGGGGACCAGATTGGGGCTGGTGCTGGGCACATTCTTGCCTCCTGACAACTAGTGAGTCTAAGTGGCCTTGGACCACATGCCCTTTGGCAGCCTGTACTCCTGAACTCAAGGCCCTCCAGAGTCACCTTCCTTGCACAGCCTGCCCTTGGGAAAGCAACTGACACCTCTTTTTACCTTAGTTTTCAAGTCGGGAAAGACATAATACCCCTAAATGTTGTCTGGCTTTGCTTGGCTGGTCATTTATGCAGATGGTAGTGGCATTCCTCTCAGGGATCCAGGCTCAGGGAGAGTGCCATGTCGCCGACAGCCAGTGGGGACTCTAGGACCAGGGTGGTCCCCAAACAACCCTGATGAGCAGCCTTGAGAAGCAGAGGCAGGCTGTCTAGCTCGGTATCTGCGTTTGGAACAATGGCTGAGAATTCAGTGTCTGGAGGGGGAGGGTAATGCCCCCAGTCTCAAGCACCAAGGGCAGAGACAAGGTGAACCTTGTGCTCTCAGGTGCCTGGGGCCACAGTAGGGAAGTGGATTGAGGACAGAAGATGGGCTCATGTGGTCTCCTCGGATGCTTCCTTGCCTCTTCGGTCTCTTTTGAGGTGCTCTGCGCCCCCTCCTGATATCATGGAGGAACTGCAGAGCCAGGCCAGTGCAGCTCCCAGGCCCCGTGGATGTGTGTGTTGTCCTGGGGCTACCAAGGGAGCTGCTGAGGGACTGAGGTGTCTGAGGACATGCTTGCCCATCCTGTTCCTGCATGGACCATGCCTCCTAGCATGATGTCTCCAGGACTGTCCCTTGTCCCATAAAACATCTATATATACAGACTACAGCCTAGTAATGCAAGTGTAGTGTGAACACCAGTGGGGAGCCAGGAGTCCCTGCTGGGCCACTGTGTGACCTTGGGTAACTCACTGCCTGTCTCCAAGTCTCCGTCTTCTCACTGGTTGGATGGAGGCAGAAGAGCAATTGGAATCCATCATCAGAGGCTGAAAAGTAGCCCAAGCTTGCCTCCCGCTGGCGTATGGAAGGCCAGCACATCCCCAGCTCAGGTCTTTCTTTATCCCTAGACAGCAAAATGCTTCCTCCTTCCCCAGCCGAAGTCTGAATGCACACCCTTTCCTGTCTATCCTGGTCACACCTTCCTCTCTGTCCCTAAGAAGGCTTTAGAGAGGAGGCGGTGTTCTAATTAAGTGGAGTAGAGGCCAAATGGCATTCCAGGCGTGGGTAAAGGCATGGAGCGATGGCAGCATGGCTGATCCGGAGAATGGCCAGTGGCCTGGTGTGGCTAGAATGAAGGGTACGAGGGAAGGCAATGGAGTCAGATCCTGCAGGGCCTTATAATCCATGCTCACAAATTTGGAGCTCATGATGAAGGCAGTAGGGAGCCATTGAAGGAGTTAGATATGGTCAGAAGTTGTTGGTTGGAAATATTACTCTGGGGTAGTATGAAGAAGGACTGAAAGGATTGTGGCCAAGCCTTCAGGTCAGTTCCCTTTCCCTATGACTGGCCCCGGTGAACACTGCATTTCCAACCTCTCTTCCAGACAGGTATGGACATCTGACTAAGTTCTGGGCAATTGAATAGAAAAGCAAGAAATATCTTGTGCACCTTTTAGGGAGTGTCCCTGAGGGGTATGTGTTGTGGAGTGGGGTAGAGCCTGTTAATCTTGCTTGCTTCCTTCTGGCTTTAATGTGCCTTGGTGGCTGGCACCTGGACCTCCTGATCTGATCTAGTTAGGCTGATGTAAGTGTGCTCAGTGGGCAAGGCCAGGGCAAGATGAAGGCTGCCATTTTTGGTCAATGGCTAGACTCTGCCATTGCAGTGTATTCTCAGGTACCTGAGCCTTTCGCCCACCTATTCTAAAACTGGTGGCAACTGGGCCTCCTCCCCTGCTTCCTCTTTCCCCACGTTCCTGACCGTTTGCTCTCTCCTGGAGGAGGTCTTTCACAGGGGCATCCACTTAGTGAAAACAGGAGCAGCTAATATTCACTGAACACTCACGATGGGCAGGCACTGTCCTCGGGGCTTTGCATGGATAATCACATTTATTATCTCTTAACCTTCATGCCATCTTGCCTCTGAAACCACACCAGGGTGAAGACAACAGGAAGGTTCTGGTGGAGTTGGGAGTCATTACTGAACAGAACTGATGAGGCTGTCAGGCCCCTGCCCCCACTCCTGACCCCCTTGAATCACCTTCCCTGTTCTAGATGAGAAACCGGGCTCAGAGATGTGAAGTAAGTGACTCAGGGTCACACAGCTGGAAAGTAGCAGATAAGAAACTCCAAGTCTTTGGGCTCAAGAGAAGCATGTGACCCTGTGAACTTCATCTCCAGTGGAGGGATTATGAGGGTAGCTTTGGAGCCAGAGTGCTTGTGTTGAAATCCCAGCCCTCCCACGGGCTTAGTCTCTCTGTGCCTCAGTTTCCTTATCTGAAAAAGTACATGCCTCATAAGATTACTGTGAAGATTAAAAGACATAATGCGTATAAATCGCTTAGCATAGTAGGTATTATTGTTACTCTGCTGTTGTTGTTATTAGTGTTACCATGGGTCTGAGCCCCTCCCCTGGCCATGCCAGGGAGAATCAGGAGGTAAAGAAGAAAGCCTTGCTGGAGGCCAAAGGACAGAGGAGGGGCCGCGTGACTGCCTGGGCTGGCGGGCAATTTAGTAGAGGAGCTCATTTGGTGACTCTGTGGCCGAGTTAATTAAAGATGGCCGCTAGGGGTCATTGCCATGGCGACAATTAGGCTGGGAAGGAGCCTCATTAAGGTGCGGTTTTAACAAGGCCCGTTGTTTTTAACCTGGGCTCTTGTAAAGGAGGAATTCTTCAGCTTGCTTCCTTTTCTCCCTTTTTGTTTTTCGGGTCCATTTCTGGAGACTCTGGGGGAGGACAAGGCAGAAGAGAATTCCTGTTTTCAGTTCCTCCGAAGAATCCACAGGGCAACAGGCTTCCTCTCCTGGTTGCCATCCTCAAATCTGAAAGGAGGCCTGAGTCTCCGAGGTGTAGAGAGGGAGGGAAGGGTGGAGGTGACCAAGTCAGGGCAGGAGGTGAGGAAGGAGGATTTTATTAAACATGGAACTAGAGGCCTTTCCTGGAACTTAGGTCCCGTCTGCCACCCAGGCTGCTCCCTAACCTGCACTGGAGCACCAAGCCTGTTTCTTTAGGGAGGAAGGAAGAAAGGGAGGGACTGAGGGAGGGAGAAAGAAGGAAAGAAGGAAAAGAGAGAGGGAAGAAGGAAGGAGGTTCAAGACCCCTCTTAATTCCGAGCACTTAAAAAGTGTATTTACTTTTCCTATTTCCGTAATAAAATAGGCTCGCTGAGAAAATATAGAAATTTCGGAAAAGGCCAAAAAGAAAATACCCCTTACAGTCCTGCTCCAAACTTACAGACTTTTAACAATTTTGGGAGAGGCAAGAACTGAGCAGAGGCTACACAGGCAGCTGAATTGAGGGAAGGGGAATATTTTTCCATTTATTCCCTTTTTTATCGTTTGAATTTTTAACAGAAGAATGTCAAATAAAACCAAGTTAAAATAGCACATAATGCAACATTTTCCTATACATTGAGATGCAGTATACGTTTTTCTCTACAAAAGCAGGGGTCTTATGTACCTACAGTTTTGAAACCTGAATTTATTACTTCAAGATAATAAGATAGCGTGAATGCTTTGCTGGGATGCTACATTTTCTTCCTGACTTTTTTTTTTTTTTTTAGGTAGGTTGTAAAAAATATTCCGTCTGTACAAAGGGTAGACAGAAAGGTAAGTCTCCTACCTGGGGCCCCATCCTTGGTTCCCCGCTACAGACGCAACCATTAACACGTTTCTTTTGTATCTGTCTAGAGGTATTGTAAGGGTGTACGAGCACACTTTCTTCCCCGTATCTGTTTTGTGCAACAAAGTTAGCACACTGTACAACTGTTTTGCACCTCACATTTTTCACTTTACAGTAATCTTGGAGACGGTTCCATATCAGCATGTACAGAGCTGTCTTGTTTTTGTTTGTTTGTTTATTTTGAGAGAGAGAAAGAGACAGCAGCGGAGGGGCAGAGAGAGAGGGAGAGAGAGGCGCCTCTCAAGGTGTCCCTTGAGTTTGGAATCCTAAAGGAGATTTGTTAATTCAAAGAGTATTACCCCATCATTTTAATGTTTTTTTTTTTTTTAATTTTTTTTCTCAACGTTTATTTATTTTTGGGACAGAGAGAGAGAGAGAGAGCATGAACGGGGGAGGGGCAGAGAGAGAGGGAGACACAGAATCGGAAACAGGCTCCAGGCTCTGAGCCATCAGCCCAGAGCCTGACGCGGGGCTCGAACTCCTGGACCGCGAGATCGTGACCTGGCCGAAGTCGGACGCCCAACCGACTGCGCCACCCAGGCGCCCCATTTTTTTTTTTTTTTTAACATTCCAGAATATCCCATAATATGCCTGTGACATATTTAACAACTCTTTATGGTTTGACATTTAACCTGTTACCATTTTTGGCACCTGGGTGGCTCAGTCGGTTGAACGGCCGACTTCGGCTCAGGTCATATCTCACGGTTTGCGAGTTCGAGCCCCGCATCGGGCTCCATGCTGACAGCTCAGTCTGGAGCCTGCTTCTGATTCTATGTCTCCCTCTCTCTCTGCCCCTCCCCCACTCATGCTCTGTCTCTCTCTGCCTCAGAAATAAACATTAAAATTTTTTTTTGAACTGTTACCATTTTTCACAGGGGATTACCCACCATAATCTTTGAGGAGCCCACAGTCTGCTGGGAGAGACAGACAAGCGAGGAAGCCCTGTAATGACACATTGCATAGCTGCTGTGCGGGCGATGTGTCCAGGAGTGGCACAGCCCAGTTTGCAGAAGTCAGGGAGGAACTGGGCTGGAAGTGGGAGGCGGGAGGGTGGCAGGGCTTTGGGCAAAGGCCCTGAGGTGTGAGATCCTTGGCAGGCTGGACCTGGGAGTCTTTAGGTGTGAACAAGAGGTGGTTCTGGCCCTTGAGGGGCTCACAGGGGTGGTCTTTGATAGGCTTTCATGCCCAGAATTTGGCATAGTGGTCAGCATTCGGTGGATATTTATGGATGCATAAGTAAGTGGGGGATAAAGGGAGAGGGGCTGGAGAAGTGGGCAGGGGCATGGCTTTGATGGCCATGCTGACAGTTTGAATTTCATCACGTCAGGGATGGGGTCCCCCTGAGGGCCCTCAAATGGAAGCAGGCACAGTCAGATCTGCTCCCATGGAAAGGTTCCTCTGGGAGCCCAGGTAGAATCCAGAAGGCCATATAAACTGTAAACCAGGTGTGGGACACTGTAGTACTGTTTCCCTATAGTTAGTGTCCATCCCTTCACGCATGCTCCCTGCAGGAAGATTATATATCCCAACCCTTTGTTGCATGTCTGGTGAACATGGGCATGGCCACAAGACCCGTTTTGACCAATGAAATACAAATGGAAGGGATATGTGACATTTTTCAGGAGCAGCTTTAAGGGGCAGCGAGTTTGGGTTTGGGCATGTTCTTGGTGGTCGCGGAAGCATGGGGTCAATATGGAGCTCCCTTCGGCCTGCATCCCTGGGTGATTATAATGAACAGAGGTCCCTCACCAACCTACAGTGGGCATATAAACAATAATGAGGAAAAATGATGTTGTTTCAAGCCACTAAGGTTTGGGGGATGTTACTGTAGCATAACAATGCTATGTGGACTGATCCACGGTGAAACTGTACCAGAAAATTCCCAAGTCCCTTCCAGATGTGTGTAACAGGCCATGATTCTGCCAAGCGGACTTTCCTGTGGCTTGTGTTGAGTCTACTCTTGGTTAACCCAGGGACACTCAATCTCAACTTCTTATGGAGACCTAGAATCATGGCTTTTCTGCTAGACCCACTTTGAGCCCCGAGAACATTTCTCAGAGGTGGAGGAAAGCCTATGGCATAAGTCTTCAGCAGCTGCTGTCCCTTCTGAGACATGGATCCTGGTGGCATTTAGAAGGTCAGAAATATCAATAGCCATGTTGGTATCAACAGTAAGAGGAGAGTGTTTCCTTGCTCACCAGGTTTCCCTCTTTCTGAAGGGGAAATCAAGGCTTCAGTGCTATCTTAACCCCCTCCTGCCATTGTCCCCAAAAGTTGGTTGCTGCTGCCTTCCCAATAAGAACCCGTATCTCCAGAGCTGGAGGTCCAGAGGAAGGATGTCCTTGTGCATCGTAGCATCAGGCCCAGGGATGTCACTAAGGACCCAACTTCATCCTCCACATTGGCTTTATCCTTGGAAGCACTCCCATTTCATGATCACAAGGTAGCATCCAGTGGCCATAAGGGTCGTGTGATTCCCTGCTTGTTCACGCCAAAGATGAGAGGAAAATGCTCAACGCAGTCCATGGATTCATAGTCATCATCAGGACAGATGGCACCAGCTGGCCCAGACCAATGGTTCCCAGTCCCATCAGGCCTGGTGCCTGCTTTGCATAATAAATATTACTAGCCTAATGAAATCTGTAGAAATTAAAACCCACTTAGGCATATAATTGCAAAAAAAGCACCCCAAAAATCCAAAAACCAAAGACCAAAAACACCAATACAATATACATCAATACAATACCCTAAAGAGTATAAAAGAAAAACAAAATGAAATGTATAATAATATGTAGTTTAAGATGTATGCTCAGGTGTTAAGTATTCTAAAGGACAATGAGATACCTTTACCGCCATATAAAATCTCCATGAACATGGCAGTGATGGATGCAAACAGATACAGGTGAATTGTTTTGGTGACTAAAATGCCACCTGGTGCGTGTTTGTGTTTACCTAGTAACTCTTGGGAAGATTTCTCAATGTACACAGTGTTTGTTGTGCTGTGGTATATATTTGATATACATATTAAAGCTGCACAAAAACTTCTCTGTTAACATGTAAAGTGGAATGAGATTCTAGGCTCAGATTTTTTTACTTATGTCTCTATTTAGCGGGACATTTAAAAGTCTTGTGGGATTTAGGCCAAAGCTTTGTTATCGCAAATGTCAGGAATTCTAGCCCCCACCCAAGCTTACCAAATATCTTCAGTGCCCCTATCATTATGACAAACAAAAATGTCCCACAGAAATAGAAGTGCCCGTAGGGATGCTGCTGCCCCTATGGAAAACCTCTGGTCTGATCCAATCAGGAATCCTTTGGTGTGGAGTGGGGTGGCTGCCTGAACAAAACTGGAGTTCTTCTGGCAAGAAGGAGGAGGGGCGGAGGTACTGGGATGACCCAGTGTTCACATTAGGCCTCAAGCCCAGCTGTTTCTCATAGGATTCATGGGTTCCCTTCCTGGGATTGAAAAATCTTAGAAGATACACAGAGGGGCTCTTAGGAGAAAGTTTCCTCAGCTGTGTGTGTGTGTGTGTGTGTGTGTGTGTGTGTGGTTTCTGAATGACACAGAAAATACATTTCTCAGCCAGAGAGAGGCCAGGACAAGGTAGGCTAGGCTGGTTCTGTACCCACTGAGAGAGAATAAGCCTCCTTTCCCTGACTTCTTCCAAAACACTGACACTTGGATTTGTGTGGCTCCTTCTATCGTATGAAACCCCTTTCCTGCTGTTAACTCACTGTACCCTTGCCTTCTGTTGGATTACTCATCTTTTAAAAAATTAATTTGTTGAAACTCTTTATATATTATAGATACTATTCCTCCTTTTATTTATGTTGTTGGTGTTTTCTGCCAATTGTCACTGTTCATTTAACTTCATTTAAGGCATTTTTTTTTTTTGCCTCATGTAAGTTTTTGATTGTTATGTAATCAAATCTGGAGATCCATTACTTTGTGTACATTAGGATTCTAAGGCTGGACGAGCTGGTGGTTTTCATGTATTGATGTGAAGGAGGCCCGCTGGGACAAGGGAACTGTGTGATGGGAAGGCCAACTCACAGGCTTGCAATACAGGTGGTTCCTTGAGCCTTCCTGGGTCAGGCAAATGTCCTGGAGCTTATATCAAGACCTTCTCTCCACTCTTCTCCCCAGAAGGTACAGCCATGTGCAGGACCTGGGATTCCTTATAGAGCCATGAGGGGTTGACAGTTCTGCCTGAGGAGGGCTGAGGGATCCCCCAGAGGTGGCTTTGGGAGTGGGACATGCAGGGCATCAGTGGCCCAGTGAAGGCCACCAAAGGCTGGGAGGGAGAGGAGGTGGGGTGAATCTCAGTGCTGCAGCTAACTGGCTGTGTGACTTGGGGGCAATCTCTGCCTCTCTCTGGGCTCAGCTTCTTCTGCCCAAGGAAGGGTTGGCCATCATGATGGTCTCAAGGTTCCCTTTCATGGCAGATATCCTACCTTGTTTCTCCATACATTCCTTCCTTGAAAGAGCCCCGTTGCTGGGAGCTGCCTCCTTTTGCCCTTGCTCTGATTCCTCTTTTGGGGAAGGAAGGGGCCTCAATGTGAGGATATCTGGAAGGATCTATAGTCGCAGAAACTTGCTCCTGACCTGGGTGTGACTTCTGAGTCTCCCTGGGGCCTGGCTTCAGCCCTGGAAGTATAGAATGTAGGCAGGTCCTAGAGGGCTCCCCTGGGGCATCCCTTTTCTGATACCAAGCCTATTAAAGTGCACTCACATTGAACATAATTTACCCTGTGTGTTGTGTGGTGACTGGCTGGTATGGAGTTCTATTCCAGAGACAGCTTATTAAACATTTGTCCATTTGGATTTTGCACTTTTCTTTTAAAAATCTGGAAGCAATATTTTTGGTTTTCATGACCCTTATATTTTTGTAGCCCCAGAAAAGCTCATAAGCTGAACACTGTGCCTGTCACCAGGCTGGAGACTCCCAGCCCTGTGCTCACACCCACCCCCAGCCTCCCTGCTTAGCCCAGGTCCCCCCCATTTCCCCAGGACCAATGCCTCAGTCTTCTGATGGCCTTCCTGCCTCCAGTCTGTCTCTCCAACTCATCCTATACAACACAACCAAAGTGACCTTAGTTTCTTTCTTTCTATCATAGAGACTTTACAATGTAATAATTTCTGTTTATTTTTCAGAAAGGTGATTCAATCCATGGCTCAAAATTCAGTATGACCAAAATGTACACAGTGGAAGTCTCTCCTCCCAGCCAGGAGTCCTGTCCCTAGAGGAAACCAATATCCCTCATTGTGGTATATCTTGCAGATATAGTCTATGAATACTCATGACTGGTTGTATACATATTGTTTATTTTGGGAGTCTCCTCCATTTTTTTGAACACAATGGAAGAAGACTACTTTCTAAGTGTACTTCCTTTTTTTTTCCAAAAAATTTTAATATGTATCTATTTCTGAGAGAGAGCGTGAGTGGGGGAGGGCAGAGAGAGAGGGAGATACAGAATCTGAAGTAGGCTCCAGGCTCAGAGGTGTTTGCATAGAGCCTGACTTGGGCCTTGAACTCACAAGCCATGAGATCATGACCTGAGCTGAAGTCAGATGCTTAGCTAACTGAGCCACCCAGGTGCCCCTCTAAATGTCCTTCCAACCAGACCGTTGGGTGGCTCCCTTTTGTCCCAACTGGGAAAGACCAAGCTCTAAAGGCTGGGACTGAAGGCCCTCCGTGGCCAGTCCCCCTTCTGACTCCCCAGTATGCTTGCTCACCTCCAGGCCTGTGCACGCCTCTACCTCTGGTCAGAACACATGTCCCCTGCTCCTGGCTCCTGTGATTTCTGAGGCTTCAGTTTCCCTGGCTCTGCTCGCTGCACTGGCAGTATCTTTCCTGCCCGTGGAAACATGCAGTGCAACCACTGGCCCCTGTCCCTGTCGGCTTCCCTGTGAGTCTCCCCCGCCAAGCTATGCCGTACTTGGGGAGGAGAGGCTGCAATTTACCCATCTGGAATCCCAGGGCCGCGCATGGTGCCTGGCACAAACTGGGGCATCCGCAATCTTCGCTCAGTGGGCTAGGAAAGGGCCGTTAGGCGCTTTGCCACAGCGGCACCTCGTGGTAGACCTTGGAAGTGCAGCGAGGAAGAGACCTTGGGGCGAGAGGGGGTGGGAGTTCCGCAGGCTCCAGAGAGCCCTCTGGGGTCTGAGTCGGAGGCATCTCCTGTCCATCAGCTCCAGATGCCAATGGCGCCCAGTCAGGGCAGAGCCCGGTGGTCGGTGACCCACCTTCACTAGGACTGCTGTCCACTGAGACCTACCCACCCACTCTATGATCAGTGGCTTGGGGCATTTAGCAGTGTGTGTGTGTGTGTGTGTGTGTGTGATGTAGTGTGTGTTTTCGAGGCATAACTAGCATACACCCTGAGCAGATACTTAACACCATCCCTCTTCTATAAGACAAAATTATTGGCAGTAATTTCAATAATCGTGAAATGAATGGCAGTAAATAGATGGCAGGGAGCCAAAACTTTCTTTTATTGACTTTCATCTATAAGGTCAGGCCATTTAAAAAGAAAGGAAATTACCAATACAATAACCATTATAGTGCAAAAAAGAAAAAAATGGACACATACTTTTATATTATTTTTATTTTTATTATTTTTATTTTTTTAATGTTTATTTATTTTTGAAAGAGAGAGAGAGAGAGAGAGACAGAGTGTGAGCAGGGGAGGAGCAGAGAGAGAGGGAGACACAGAATCTGAAGCAGGCTCCACGCTCTGAGATGTCAGCACAGAAGCCCAACACAGGGCTTGAACCCACAAGCTGTGAGATCATGACCTGAGCTGAAGTCAGATACATAACTGACTGAGCCACCCAGGCACCCCTATATTACTATTTTTAAAGGGGGGGACATATCCCTATATATTGGTCTGTCCCAGTAATGAATAAAATTACACTAGAATTAAATAGGAACAATTTAAAAAGAAGAAACTTCCATTTTATTATTAAACATTTTTTTAATGTTTGTTTATTTTTGAGAGAGAGAGAGACAGAGCACAAGTGGGGAAGGGGCAGAGAGAGAGAGGGGGAGACACAGAATCTGAAACAGGCTCCAGGCTCTGAGCTGTCAGCACAGAGCCAGACGTGGGGCTCGAACTCATGAACCGTGAGATCATGACCTGAGCCGAAGTCAGATGCTTAACTGACTGAGCCCCCCAAGCCCCTCAAGATACTTCCATTTTATTTTATTTATTTTTATTTATTTTTTAAAACGTTTATTTTTTTGATAGAGACAGAGCATGAGCAGGAGAGGGGCAGAGAAAGAGGGAGACACAGAATCCAAAGCAGGCTCCAGGCTCTGAGTTATCAGCACAGAGCCTGATGCAGGGCTCGAACTCACGAACTGTGAGATCATGACCTGAGCTGAAGTCGGACGCTCAACCGACTGAGCCACCTAAGTGCCCCAAGAAACTTCCATTTTAAACAAACTGCTCAAATTCAGTAAAATATTGTCTGTTTAATCTAAAATTTGCACTTTCTGAACAAAACTATTATATCCTCAGAATTCATACTCTGGTTCACTGTTTAATATTTTATTTAATTGTTTTATATACTTATATATGTATGTATTTATTTGTTTATATTTCTCTTTTTAATGTTTATTTATTTTGAGAGAGAGAGAGACTCCCAAGCAGGCTCTGTCAGACCCGAGCCAAAATCAAGGGTCAGCTATTCAACTGACTGAGCCACCCAGGAGCGCCTATTGCCTTATTTTAAAGATTTTATTTTTAAGTAATCTCTCCACCCAACGTGGGGCTCGAAGTCTCCACCTCGAGATCAAGACTTGTACGCTCCACTGACGGAGCCAGCCAGGAGCCCCTGTTTAAAATTTTAAATACAAGTAAAACTAAGTGATTCAAGTCCTGTTTTTCCAAGTTCACTGTCACAGAGCTAGGGTTTGGAGACAAACCACACTTGAGGCCACTCGGACACTTTCGACCATCGGAACCTGCCTGGGGGCCAGTGTGGAGGTAGGAGCTGTTGAAATTAATGCCCATGGAGAATATGGGATTAAGTAAAGGATAAGCAATAGAGATGTGCTGACTTGAATTCTACATATTTATTATCAAAGCCAACAGGCTAAGACACCAAAGGACCCATGTTGTAAGATTCCTCCTATATGAGGAAGCTAAAGTAAGCAAATTCACACAAACAGAAAGGAGAAAGCGGTTACCGGGAGCTGGGCAAGGAGGAATGGGTGTTATTGTTGAAGAGGTACCGAGTTTCTGTTTGGGACGATGAAAAAGTTCTGGAAATAGGTGGTGGTGGTGGTGGTAGTTACACAACAGTGTGGATGCACTTAATGTCACTGAATTGTACGCTTTAAAATGGTTAAAATATCCTCACTAAAAAAATACCAAAAAAATGGTTAATATGGTAAAGTTTATGGTATCTCTGTTTTACCACAATGAGATGAATGAATGAGGTGAAAACAGTATGAAAAAAATATGAAAAGAAACCCCAACGGGTGAGAATCAACAAAATAATTTTGGGAGGGGGAAGAGTGTCTTATCACTGACCTGCCTAAAGAGTTAGTGGTGCACGATGATGATAAAAAAAACAATCTGAAGGTGGGTTTTATTATTGTTTTTCAGTTCTCTGTGGGTGGGGTACTCGCCTGCCCCCAGGTTGGGTCCCACAGGACACCCTTGGCGCATTTATCTTTGTGGGTCTGTGGTGTTTGTCTTTGTCTGTCTGTGAGGTATTTGTTTTTGCTTTTCCAATGGGTACGCGTGTCTGTTTATGTCTCTAGGTGTGTATATTTGTGTGTCTGCGGTGTCTTGTGTAAGGATGAATGAGGTGATCGGGCCCCCATCCCAGTGCCCACGATGAGGCTCCAACAACTGTTTCCTGCCGTGTGCTTGTTTGTGAGCGTTCATCTTTGGATCTCTGGCTCTCCCTCCACCTGAACACAGCTCTCCACAGGCTTCGGCGCGTGTGCCTTCCCAGGCCAGCAGGCCGAGCCCGTAAAAGGTCTTCAGAGCATTCGGTGAGTAGGTAGGGAGGTATGGAGGCAGAGGGCCAAGCGGGGCTGGGAATCCTGTAGTGTCGGAGTCAGGAGGGCGCAGACTTGACCCACAAAGGGGGTGACACACTTCTCTTTCCAGCTCCGAGGTTCCCAAGGGGAGGCTGGGCGAGGGTGGTGGGAAACCTGTTTCCCTTGCGCCGCCCCCCCCCCCCTTGCTGCTGATGCTCTTTTGGGAGCCTTGGCTTTGGCCAACAGGGAAGAAAGGCTCCTTCTCTCTGGGCGGTGATAGGCCTGGCATGGGGCTGCCTGGGGAACAGAGTCCAGTGTCTGGCTCCAATAGGCATTCAGAAGCTCAGGGCCTGGAAGGCTCTGCCAGCTGCCGGAAAAAAGGGGTATTGTCCCTTCCTCACCCGAGCCACCAGGGCCTTCCCTCCGCTGCTCTTGGGGGTCCGGCCAAGTCCCGGCTCCCAGGGTGGGCTGTGATTCAGAGGTGCCCACGGTCGGGCCCCACCACCCGGCTCTGAGGGAGGAATCGCAGGTGTGGGCTTAAGGAATGGGCAGGGACTACTGATTCTCATTCAAGTGCCCGGGGGTAGCCAGAAGGACATCTGGATGCGGAACCACCCTCTGAACTATAGGAAGTCCTGTCGTAGGGTTGAGGGTGTGTGTCTGCACCAGGCAGCAGGGACACAGGGCCTCTCAGATGCTTTGGGGGCCACAGCTTCCATCTGTGTGGTCCAGCACAGCTCTGAAATTCCCCCTGTGGACTTGCAAGCCAGCAAGAAGCCACCAAAGTCCTTCACTAATCCAGAGTTCTGCTCCCCTGTGTGCTAATGAGCGTAGCAAACCCACTTCCTGGTGGGGAAGGAAGGCTCGTTGCTTCCACAGGATGGCTGGTGCGGATCCTGGGCCCACTCTAGAGGACACAGCTCTGTTGAGAGCTCTGCCTTTGGGGAGTCCGTGAAGCTAATGAAGAATGACACTTCTGTCCTTTCAGCCATTAAAAATCAGGTGGCTGAAGGCAACATGGCACCCCGACTGGACCCTGGAACAAAGGACATGACTGGAAACACTGGAGAAATCCAAATATATCTGGCATTTAGTTCACGGTACCGTCTCGGCCCCTTAGTAGTGGTTTCGCTTTCCACCGTTTCAGTTACTGGAGGTCAGCCTTGGTCCCGAGCAGACGATCCTCTCTCCGACACATCGTCCGAAGGTCAGCAGTAGCCTAACGCTACGTCACAGCGCCTACGCCACTCACCTCCCTTCTTCTGTATCCTTGTATCATCTCACATTATCAGAGAAGAAGGGTGAGTATAGCACAATAAGATATTTGGAGAGAGACAGACCACATTCACATAACTTTTATTACAGTGGGTTGCTCTAATTGTTCTAGGTTATTATTAGCGATTGCTGTTAATCTCTTACTGGGCCCGGTTTATAGATTAAAATTTCTCATAGGTATGTATGTATAGGAAAAAACATAGCATGTATAGGTTCATCCCATCCGTGGGTTCAAGCATCCACTGGGGGTCTTGGAATGGACCCCCACGGATAAGGCGGCTGACTGTATCGTACAAACATTACCTCGTTGATTTTGACAAATGAACCATGGTTATAGAGGATGTTAATGTTTGAGGAATCTGAGTAAAGGGTACATCGGAACTCTGTACTATCTGCAACTGTTCTGTAAGTCCAAAGAAATTCCAAAAAAAAAAAAAAAGTTCCTTTGAAAAAGTGGATACTGTGGAAGGAGCCCTCAGTGCCCATCACCCCAGCCCATCACTTTTACTAAGACTGCTGGAAGCCTTTGTCTCAGCACGACTTTCGGACACAACTAATTTGGAACACTCAAATAAGGGCCTGAGAAATGCACAAAATGCCATTTACAGAGCATAGCCTATGTGTCGGGGCCGATGCCTACCGCTTCACGCAGTGCACGCCCCTGCAAGCACTGTTTCTATTCAAGCCCTATTTACAGATGAAGAAACCGAGGCCCAGGGGGCTGTGAGGGCCCTGCTGGGATCACCTAGCTGGAGCTGCCCAGCCCAGGCCTGCTGACTCCCCAGTCTGGGCCCTTCTGGAGTGTTTTCCCCGATACTGGGCCCCCAGGGGAGATTGCCCTCTGACAGCTCAGCTGGTGAAGGACGTGGGGCTTGTGGATATGAGTGGCCCGTGGTGGGGATGGTTCAGAACAGGAGCTCTGTCCAGGCCTCCTGGAGCTGCGCCCTGTTTGCAAACCAGCGGCCCCTCAGGAGGCCCATCACTCACCGGGGGGCCTGAAGGCCTTTCTCATCAGCCACCATCTCATTGCTGTCCTTGCTGTCCTGGAAAGTGAGAAAGCAGCATTTCCCCCACCCCACCCCTGGGGCGCTCTTCCGGTACTTTCCAGGCCCTCTGAAGGGGGGGGCAGGTTCCCTCAGCTTTTATCAGTCCCCGGCACAGCTGCCAGGCTGTGGGTGGCTGGGGCCCAGCTGGCCCCCCATGGTGGGGCCAGTGGGGGCGTGTTGGGAGGATGCCTGGGTGGGCGGCGGGGAGAGCTGGCTTCCTGGGGCCTCCCCGGGTGCTGAGCAGCGTGGCCACTTCCGAAGGCCCCTTTGTCTGCCCCTTTATCCAGAAGAGTGGCTGCAATTGTGTAGGGTACAAAGCCACTGTGGGCCCTGACTTCCCACCCCTGCCTGTGGCCTGGCAGGGAGAGGGTTTCCCAGGCTCCTCATGAAGGCAGCCAGAGACCCAGACCTACTTCTGAGCCCAAGGCCTGCTTCTCTAGCTCACATCAGCTCCTCTGCCCGCCCCCCCTTCCCGGGACGGGGCCATTCACACAGGCCACCCGCTCACTACTCTTCCATTGCTCATCCCTGGACACACAAAGCAGGTGCTAAACGCTGGGGCCAGGGGACTCCAGGAAGATGCCCTGTGCTCTACTCACCTGTTGCATAGCATTTGGGGGTGTGGGGGGGGGGCGTTGCTGGCATACAGGCAGCTTAGGGTGGACAGGGCAGAGGCCACCTGAAGAGGCAGCTGAAAGTAAGGGGAGATGGGCTGCAGGGTCCTCCTGGCTCCTACTGATGGGGTTTTGGGGTGATGGTGGGGTTCAGAGCCGACAGCCAAGAAAGAATTCTTGAAGACATCTTTGGTGCAAAAAAGGTGATTTTATTAAAGCACGGGGACAGGACCCGTGGGCAGAGAGCTGTCTGGTGGGTTATGAAGAGTGTCTAGTTATATACCTTCAGGTTGGAAGGGGATTCAGGACAGCGTAAGTCTCTAAGGAATTTTGGAACTAAGATTTCCAGGACCTTGAGGGGTTAGCGGCCGTTAAGAAAACGTCATTTATTACTGGTTGGTAAAACCTCAGTCAAGAGACCCTTCAGATGTATATCAGGGGGCCATAAGCCCGGAGTCTGATTGCCAACGTGTATCTTGGGTGGGGGGGTAGAGATAAAGGAAGTTTCCAAAGGAATTTTTATGTGTTTAAGGAGATTCACAGGATCCTGGGGGGTCAGGATAATGTTAAGCCAAGATTCCCTTTTGCCCCTAACAAAGTATCATCATCGAGGCAGCTGAGCTCCTAGAGGGAGGTCACTCTGCCTGTTTCAAGGACTCATCACTGGGCTGTAGGCAGTAAGGGAATTTAATTTTTCATTTGCCTTTGTTTCCCACATCGCCATGGCAAGCACTTAAACCCCCTTCCATCTTGATGAGGGTGATTATTAGGGCTCCAGGAAACGGAGTCTATAGGTTTCTGGAGATTAGACTATGGATAAGATTGCCTTTTTCTTGCAGTTTACTAAGTTATCTGTAAACTGACGGAGATTCCTGTCCTGCAGGACTGATCTCTATCAGTCAACCATCTGCTTTCTTCCCTTTCTCCTGTTCTTGGGCGGCCAGGAGTGTCCAAAGAATATCACACATATCCTACCTGGGGGCGGGGCATGCTGATAACCTGTACTTTGCGCTCAGCCTGCCTCACACTCCCTTGTCACTACCATGAATGGAGAAAGGAAGAGGAGGGAGGGAGGGAGGGAGGGAGGGAGGGAGGGAGGAAGGAAGGAAGGAAGGAAGGAAGGAAGGAAGGAAGGAAGGAAGGAAGGAAGGAAGGAAGGAAGGAAATCTTTACCACTGTCTCCCTCACCTCCTTAGCCTTTTCACACCCACATCACAGCGTTCTGCTTCCCCTGTTACCCTTCTGTAGAAAACTAAGGCTGAGAGAAGTAACTTTCTCAAGGTCTCACAGCTCATAAGTGGAATTCAAGGCCATAGATGTCTGACTCCTTAGACTGTGCTTCTAACTGCTCTTCAGGAAAGAGAGCAGGAATGCCAACCAGGGATGAACTACATGGCCAAGGTCCCAGAGGCTGCTCCAGGGCTGGCTGCTGTGACCCCCTATCTGCCCAGACAACCCAGCCCCAGGGATCCCCTGGGAGTGGCCACCTTGGCCAAGTGGGGGAAGTTCTGGCCCTTCCAGGAAAGAGACAGAAAAGCTCTTTGCCCTTGTCTCGCTGCCTGCCCCTCACCTGGGCCAGAGGGAGCTGCCTCTGGGCTCACGCACAACACCCTGGACGTGCTCGTGGAGGAAATGGTTCACCTATTGGCCAATGGTTCTTACCCAAACTGTGTAACTCTGGGTGGGGGGAGGCAGTGATCCAAGGTCTAGGGATCCATTCCTGGAACCCAGAAGGTCATCCCTGGTTCCAGGGTCAGGCTCTGGACATCAGCCCTCGAAGGGGAGCCACCTGGCCTCACCTGCAACAAGCCTAAAGTCCTTCAGGGATCGCTGGGAGCGAGCTAACTCCAGGCTGCTCTCCCCTGCAGAGACTGCAGCAGCCCAGCTGGGTGGGTCTTCCCTCTCATTCTGCCTCCTCCCCTCTCCTCCCTCCCTCCCCTGCCCTGCCTCCCCCTCCTCCACCTTCCCTTCCACTCCCCCATCTTTCTTTCCTTCCTCCTGCTTCTCATCCCTTTCTTCTCTTTTCCCTCCCCTTCCCTTTCCCATCCTTCCCTTAACTCTCCCCTACCCCCCACTCCCCCCCACCCCACCTCATCTCTTCTCTCCCTCTTCCTCCCCTCCCACGTCGAAGCCTCTCCAGGGGCCCAGGACTCGAAGCCCATACAAATGATGCAGTGAGCACAGCCCCCCCCCCATCAACCCAGAGTGCCCACAAACCATAAAGCTCGTGCCAGAAGGAGGCCTTGGGCTCCCTCCATCAAGCCTTTCATTCTGCAGATGGCTCAGACAGGGGATGCAGTTTGCCCACAGTCACAAGATCCAGAGCACTAAGGTACTATGGACCACCTGTCCATGAGAATAACAATACTCTCAGCACCATTTACTGAGCACCTACTGGATGGTAGGTGCTATGCTAGGTACTTTATTCCATGATAGGAACCCTTTAGAATAGGTATCACTGTTTCCTTCTGTTAGGCACCAGAGAGCTGAAACATTGAGAAGTCCAGTGACTTGTGCAAGGTGACACAGCTAGGAAGTGGGAGAGTGTAGATTCAACCCAGGGCTGCACCCACTGCGACCATTCGTGTGTGTGATCTGTTAGGATCATTTGTTTCTACTCCCTCCAGCTCAGGACTCATCGGTCACCAACTCCCAGAGAGGTTGCTCGAAGCCCCATGGTGGCCTCTGTATTATACCAGACAGTCCTCTGTCCTGTGGCCCCGCCATACATCTTGCTCCTCCCCCCCCCCCCCATGCTGCCATCATTTCATCTCTGGGACTCTGTCCTGCTCACTCAGGCCCTGCAAATGAGGGCAGAGGAGCATCCTGGGAGAATGGGGGTAGGGGGCCTGGAGCACCTCCCCCTCCCATCTGCCCGCCCACCGCCCACCCGGGAGCCCTCCCTCTGAGATGTCACACAAATTCATCACTAACAAAAGCCCAGGGCAGAGGTGGGAGTGCAGACACAGCTGTAGGGATGAATCAGGAAGGAGGGAGGCAGCCAACCAGAGATGTCCCCAACCCCTGATGTCCCTTGGAGCAGAAGGAGGCCTGTCCCATGTGGGATAACAGGAGCTATCCCCCCAGCTGAGGAAAGACACTAAGCTTGGGCCTCTTGCCTGCCCTAAAGAGGGCCTGACCCTGGCTGAGCCAGTTTGGGGCCAAACAGCAGGTTTGGGGTGGTACTTGGTCAGTAAGTAACCAGGTTCTTGCCCATCCCTGCATTTGTAGGTCGCAGCCCCCCCTGGGTGTGGGCCGTTAAGGGATCAAGGCAGCAGAGAGCCCCCACTGCTGACCTGCTGAGCACCCAGACTAAATGGGTGTAAACACCAGGAATTGAGAGACAGAAGGAAACTGATCCACTTCACAGATGAGGAAACTGAGGCTCAGATAGGCAAAGGGACTTTCGCGAGTTCACAGAGCAGAATATAAGTAATCAGACCTCTTGGCACTTAGAGGAGAGGATTCAGAGAGGGCCGCCAGGGGATCCCCTTGTTGTCCCACACTGGGTCACCAGCCCGAGAGGGCTCAGAGTCTAGAAGATTGCTGTCGGGAGGCTGGAGGACACTCCTTCCCAGGACAGGGGCTCAGGCCCAGAGGCAGTGCTCACGGGGTGGGGGGTGGGGGTGTCCCTGCAGTACCAGAGCCAGCCCCTATGGCACCTCCATTTGAACGAAAAGAGAGGACCCCTGTCCCTAACGCCTTACCTCCCCATGCTGGGCGTTCTGCCCAGCCCCTGCCCCCCAGTGCTGGGCGTTCTGCTAACCTGGCTTATCTCCACCCCCATCTCCTCCCGCCTTGGGACTGTCCCAACTCTCCTCGGCACTTTTCTCTCCTACCTTCCCATTCCCTGAGCTCAACGGTGCCCATGTCTCCAGCGCCTAAAGGCCAGGCTCCCCTGTGGGGCTCACACAAGCTTCTTGGGAGCTGGCCTCCTCCTCCCCCTCCTCCCTCCCTCCTCCCTCCTCCCTCCGCTTGCCCCAAGCTGCTGCAGTGTGAGTGGACTGGCCTTGCACCCCCCCTTTCTTCTGGTGGAACACAGTCCGTCCTCCTCTGCCTAGACTGCTCCTGAGCCTGCAGGCTTCCGTGGTCCCCTTGGCTGAGTCAGCAGCCCCTCCGAAGCTCCCCATTACATGGGCCTTGCCTCCCTGCACTGTCACACAATGTGGCTGTCTCTGCCTCCGTGGACACAAAGCTTCTGGAGGGGCGGAGCCTATGCACCTCATCCCAGCAGCATCCCTGGGCCTAGGCCCACAACACAAATTGCTACCATTTAAATGAGTGATTGAGCGGAGTGACTGTTTCCTGTATACCAGGTACTGTGCCAAAAATGTCACACACAGCTCCTCAATGTGTCTTCACGATGACCCTTTGGATGTGATTACTAATAACAATACATGCTGTTATTAAGCCCATTCCACAGGTGGAGAAACCGAGGTCCAGGGTGGTCCGGTAGGCACTTTCCTGCTAGGGGATGAGTCTCAGTCTTCTATCACGTGCAGTGCCTCGGGGGCGATGTAAGTTGCAGGCATTAAGTGAAGGAGCCGCCAGGATTTGCATGGGTAGGCGGGGGCATCCGGGGGGTTTCTCTCCCCACAGAAGGGCACCAGGTCCCCGATCTGATCGGGGACTGTGTCCCAGCTCAACGGGCTCCAGGATCTAGCCTTAGCCTCGGCTTCGTCTCGTAGGAGATGCGTGAGTCCCATTCTCCGAGCTTCTGGGCCGCATCTCTAGCGGGGACTCCTCACTCGGGCCCTGGCTCCCCGCTTCCTGGTTCAATTGAGAGGCTCAGACAAAATCCTGGAGGTGGATGTGCTTCAACAGTGACAAAACTTTCACACGGACGGAAAACAGTGTTCAGTGTTAATAAAAACTACCTGCCCCTCTCTGGCTCCTCTGCCCCCTTGTAAAGGGTCTGGAGCTCCCCAGATTGCTGGGCCGTCGGGGTCACCCGCTTCTTTTCCTAGCTGGGGTCCTGATGCCCCACCCCCCCAAGTCTTTGTGAAGATGGGTTGGCAGCTTCCCAGGGGGTCAACCTAGGAGATATAAGACAATGGGTTTGGGCCCCTGGCAGCTGGACGCCGTAGAACAGGGGGCATCAGTTTCCCCATGCGTAAGATACAATCTGCTTGTTTCAGGGTTTCTCCTGAACACCCAGAGGTCAGGGGTGTGAAAATCCGGCCTGAACCCAATCTCTAAGCTGTTTGCCCTGCTAGAACTGCATTTGCTCAGAGGGAGTACCCTTTCCTAATTTTCACATGGGCTTTTCTGGGCCAGCACCCGGGATGGGGCCTAGTCCCGGATGCCCTCCAGGATTCCCTGAGGTTAGACAACTTTTCCGGGCACGGACATTCCGCGGGTCTCTGAGGTGGGCAGGGCCCACGAGGATGCTGAGTGGTGACTTGGGTGCGGAGGTGTCCCCGCCAGGCCCTAGGCTATGAACCCCGATCTTGCATCACTCGCAGAGGTGGCTTCCAGATGCCAGGCCCTCCTCCCAGGCCTCCAACTCCCGTTCTTGGAAAGAACAAAACAGAAAATAATGTGGTCCTGGGGCTTCTGGGTGGCTCAGTCTGTTAAGCATCCGACTTCGGCTCAGGTCATGATCTCATGGGTCGAGCCCAGCGTCAGGCTCTGTGCTGACAGCTCAGAGCCTGGAACCTGCTTCGGATTCTGTATCTCCCTCTCTCTATGTTTCCCCCCAACTTGTGCTGTCTCTCTTGCTCTCTCTCAAAAATAAATAAATGTTAAAAAAAAATTAAAAGAAAAGAAAGAATGTGGTCCAGACTGTTTTGGGTGCCTAACTGCAATTAATCAGCATTGAAATGGGAGGGGCAGGAGAAGATGGGGGAGGGTCTGTGCACTCTCCCCCTGGAGGTGGGGAACCTGCTGATTAAAGGAAAAGCTCTCCTCCCTACGGGGTGGGGGCAGTGTCTAAGGAGGAGGAGACAGGAGCCAGGGTAGAGTCACCACCACTCAGTTTGCTTATTTTGAATTCAAACCCATATTGTGAATCCGTGGCGTGGGTCTCCCTCCCCCCCACCCCCCCACCCCCCGCCTCAGAAATCCCTGGAATTATCATTCAATCCGATTTAGCAGCCTGCCCTCTGGGGGCCTAAATGTTAGAACAGATGAGGTTGATGGACACACACACACACACACACACAGGCACTTAATCAGTCTGGCAGGAGGGACTGTTTATAGAAATGATTTCATTTCTTTTACTCCTAATATCAAACCGACTTGGCAGGGAATAAACCTTTCCTCTGGGTAGGCTGGTCAACTTTGCGACTTGCTTGCAAGCTTGTTTTAAACATATGGCATCATAGGAATAAGGATAGTCTGGGGCCTGGTTCCGGCTTACGCTTCCCATTTGTGCAGCCGGTCCTGCTCTGGTGGAGCCCTCCGTCCGCTGGGGCTGTTTTCTGGGATTCGGGAGCTGCCAGCCAGGGCTCGGGGAGGAGGCCTGGAGCCCAGATCGGGACCTGGGACAAGGACAGCAGTGCCTCCCTCAGAGGGGAGGAGTGTGCCCAGGCTTCTAGGTGACCAGGGTGAGAAAGAAGTCTGGCGGCAGCCTCGGAGGCCACTGGGCAGGGGTGGGGACTTGATCTCTGGGTCTTTCAGCCCCTGAGGATCGTAATTAATCCGCTAAAGAGGCTCGGTTATTCTGATTTGACTCCTAGCACTGCCCACCCCCCCCCCCCACACACCCGGTCCTCTTTGTACACCCTGGGGGCTCAGAGACCAGACAAGACTAAAACCCACAGAGGGGTCAGAGGGGAGGGCCTGGCAATTAACCCCACTTCCTGAGCATGGTGGGGTCCGGGGCGGGGGGGGGGGGGGGGGGGTCACCGGGGTGGGGGAGGGGCTGGCCGCCAGCTGCCCCACCCTGGAGGAGGCCTCCAGGGGCACCCACAGGTGGCATATCCAGCCCACCAGAGCTGGGGAGAGAGGGGCAGCTGTCCTTGCCCCTGCACCACCTCCCAGCGCCATGGCCCAGGTCTCTGACAAGCATCTTTCTCCCTCTGCTCCCTCATGGTAGGCAGGCCCCTGGGGCTCCTGGCCAGGCCTCCTCCCGGGTGGGACCCTGCCCCCCAACCCCCCCAACCCCAGCTTGGAGCGGCAGCTGATTCTCCCCCGCCGCCCCACCCCCTCTCCACGTTAGGGGGAGAATAACCTGTGATAATTTCTGCTTCTTCTTTCTGGCAACTAATGGACTCCTTAAATAGCAAAAATTGCGGCCTGTAATTAAGATCTTGCTTTTTAAATGATTAATCATTGTAACCCCTTTGAGCAGTTTCCTACTTTCCTCCCTTCTCACATTGAAATGCAGATCGCTGGCGGGGGAGGGAGGTGCTCCCTAGCCACCGAGCAATTCAACCTTCCCAGCTGTCTCTCGTCCAGGCTGCCTCCCGGCCTGTCCAGACGCCGCGGAGAGCCCGGGGCCGGCTCCACCACACTCGCCGGTGGCCTTGGCTGGGGGGCACCCAGCAGGTCTGCCATGGAGCCTGACCCTGGCATGGGAGCCCCACCGTTGGCTCTCGGAACCTGCTTCCTAGCAGGTCACGTTTGGTGAGCCCTTCCTACTTGCCCGGCAAGCTAAGTTCTAGGATCTCATTCAACATTCACAGAGAGGGAAATGTGAAGGTGCCCCATTTCTACAAAGGGGCAAATGCAGGTGCACAGTCACAAAATCGGTGAGTGGGCCTATAGGGTTTCAAACAAGGACAGGCTGATGCCAAACCCAGGCTTGTTTTACTCTTCCATGGGGGTGGGGGCAGGAGGTCACAGGACATCTCACTGAACACACGGGCACACACACACACACACACACACACGCAATTCCTCACCAGCTTGCAAAGGGTTCTTTGGGTTGATTGCCTTTAAACCATCCTTGCAAACAACTGCTAGCATTTATCAGCTCACAGAGGTGTTCTCCAAGCCTTTCCTCCCTTTGACATATACACAGACTAACAATGTGATTTGGGGGTGATATGTCGTCATTAGAGCTAGTGGGGGACTTGGTACTTCCTGTGTCTGTACCCCTCACCTTACTCAGGAGGACCCTGGGGCTCAGAGGATAAGGAGTCTGGCCAAGATTGTGTATCATGTCTATAGCACGTAGCAGGATGCCAGGCCCCTAGAAGGCACTCATGGATTTGCTGAATGAGTCAATGTGGGCAGACTACTTCCTTTATTTTGCAGAACCGATTTGTGTATGTGTGGGGGTGGTGGTTGGGGGCAGGGAAGCTCCGGCCTTAGTAACTATTCCAGAAGAAGAGGCGGGAGAGAAAGTGAGAACAGACACCGAGCGTGAACTGGGGGTGGCCTGTGTGGTTGTGCAAGATTCCTGCACCAGTGCTGGAATGGGAAGCTGGGAAGGCTGAAAGGCTCATGTACCATTGGCCAAGCCAAGATGTGTGCATCTAAACAGTCAGTGGCCCATCCTGGTTAAGATCCAAGAAGCCATGCCGTGTGGGTAGGCCGTGGCACCTGCCCCATGGAGGACAATCTGGCAAGATATGGCGAAATGACAAATTGCATATAAGCTTTAGTCCAACAACCCCCCTTCAGAGAATTCAGCTCACAGATACACGCACTGTTGTGAGAAGTGACTTTATGTGCAAGGTTATTTGTTGTAGCGACATTTGTTAAAGTGAAAGGTTGAAACAGGACCAATGGAGCCTCAAGAGAGGACTGGTTAATGGAATACTATGAAGCTGAGTAAAATCAGGAGGAAATAAGAATGCGGGTTTGTATGTATGGGCTTATTTATGTATAAAGAAACTCTGGAAAGGGGCGCCTGGGTGGCTCAGTCAGTTAAGCATCTGATTCTTGATTTTGGCTCAGGTCGTGATCTTATGGTTTGTGAGTTTGAGCCCCACATGGGGCTCTCTGCTGACAGTGCAGAGCCTGCTTGAGATCCTCTCTCTTGCTGTCTCTCCCCCCTCCCCCTGCTTGCACTCTCCCTCTCTTTCTCAAAAATAAATAATAAATAAAAACTTAAAAAAAAAAAAGAAACTCAGGAAGGATACATAAGAAATGAAGAATGGCTTTGATCTTTTTAGGGAGAAAGAACGGGGCAGATGTGGGACAAGGACGTGAAAGACACTTGTCGCTCAAAACCTTTTTACTTTTGTACTAGGTGAAAAGGTTATTAGCTATTCAAAAAAAATTAAATACAAGTGATCTCTTTTTTTAAAGTTTTATTTATTTATTTTGAGAGAGAGCCTGTGTGTGTGCAAGCAGGGGAGAAGCAGAGAGAGAGGGAGAGCGAGCCTGACGTGGAGCTGGAACCCATGAACCAGAAGATCATGACCTGAGCTGAAATCCAGAGTCAGACGCCTAACCGGCTGCGTCACTCAGGTGCCCCAAATATGAATGATCTTAAATGCCCTCGCTGATCTGGCACACACTTACAGACTCAGACAAATGTCACCCACCCCATCAGTTGGTACCGGTTCTCTTGGATCTACACGCCCACACCAGTGGGTCCCCACTCTTACAGGAGGTGCGCCACTGAAGGCCTGTCCGCTGGGGGCTCCGGGGGTGAATGTGGTGCAGGTCTTCAGTTCCTGATCCTTCCTGAGCGATACTCCAACTTCCTCGGCCTCTTGCGTAGCTGGTCACATGTTGGGACTCACCCCGCAATCCAGGCTTCACCGTGGGCCCACATCTGTCTTGCCCTTGCAGAGCATCAGAGTGGTTCAAGGCACCTGCTCCAGCCACAGAACGTGCACACACACACAAACACACACACACACACCGGTGCACGACATGTGCTCACGTGCACACAGGCCTGGCTTGGGCCAATCCGCAAGTCACAGTTGCTTCAGCCACTGTCAGGAACGAGGGACTGAGGAGTGGGGGTGGGAAGGTGGGGAGAGCCAAGGGAACTGGGCTCATCCATCCTGGGCCAGCGTCTCCCACAGGCCAGCAGCTCAGCGGGAAGCAGCCTCCACACCACGCAGGACCGTGGGAAACAGAGGGCACAGGAGCTCGGAAGTCAGACCCCACTGGCCAGGTGCTGTGCTAGGATGTGTCCTGAACGTTGGCAGGTCTATAAACTCAGGCACCAAAGGCAACTTGGCTTCCTAAAGTCTGCCAGCTGGGAAGTGACAGGGCGAGGATCGCACTGAACAGCTGTGCTTGTCCCCTGCCACCGAGGGGGGCCACCTCTCAGCCAGGCCTTTTCAGGTATCTGTGCAAGAACACACCTAGTCTGGGGTCAGGTGCCCAATAGGTGCTCAGTAAGCAGAAGGGTCGTTTTTAGGGCCGTTTCTGCTCTTACCGCTCTAAGAGGTGGCTTACTACCTTTTGCTCAGGGCATGACACACGGTGGCCAAAAGGTCCATGGCCCGGTCCTGCTGGGCAGGTTTCAGGACAGGGGTCCCAGGGAGCATGGGGGTCCTCAGGAAACGCCTTTGCTACACGAGCCCCCTGGTGATGAGGTTTCCTGGGGCAAGGGCACCTCAGGGGCCACCCCTTGGGAGAAGGGGCAGCCCAGCTCACTGAGCCCAGAATCAATGCTCTGTCCCAGGTCCTCACGCCCCACCGTGGCTATGTCGCCCCCCCTCCTCAAGGTGGCTCTGAGCAGCACAACCCCTTTGTCACTCTGAAAGTGCAAGACCAGGAATGTGACCTGTCCTATGGAGTCAAGCTGGATTGTTTTTGGCGTCAAGGAACCAACAGCCAGCCAGCCAATGGGACAGAGCTTAAACAAATGCAGCAGGAGGGCTGAGCGGGGTTGGGGGTGGGGTGGGGGGGTGGTTCCCAGGTTGGTCCAGGAGCTCAGCAATGTCAGGTGATGGGTTCAGCATCACTGGTGGCCCTGGGACTTGAACCTCGGGCTCTCTCAGTGCTGTCTCTTCAACAACACATCATAGTAGCCCAACGAGAGAAAGGACCAGTGAACCCTAATCCTGGCCAGTACCTGCCAGGGTGGGCCACCTTGGCACCATCAAAGGCCTGGGAAGGGAGCCTGGCTGATGCAGAGGGACTGTGTGGCTCCTAGATTGCCCCCATCCCCAGGATCTGGCCTGGCCTGGAGGAGAAGGGAAGGGAGGTGAGTTGCTCCATTCTTCCCACCCCAACCCCACATTCCAGGACACCTCCCAGAGCTGGGTCAGGCCAGCCCAGCTTGTTCCCATCCTCTCCGGGCCGCTTATAGAGTCACAATTGCCAAATTAGGTTGCCAAAGACATTCCAGGCCCAGCCTGGAAACACCTCCCCAGCTGAAATGAGGCGCGTCTGGACTGAGCATACGTCTTTATTCAGCTGTAATTGACGGTTCACAGACGTCTGTAACTCTGTCTGGAGGGACACAATGCGCCCCCATGCTCGGCCCAGGCAGCCTCTTTATGTCACCCCCTTTCATCTGGCAGTCAAAAGTGTAGAGCTGCCTGGGCCATCCTACCCGGTCCTGAGGCCCGGACAAAGGCGGGTGCTGCACGCAGGGGCCGCCTGGTGGGCCTTTACCTCCCGGAGTGCGTTATGCTAATCCAGCAACAGCCCGGACCCCTCCTGCATATGGATGGGCAGCTGCCAGCCTGGCTGGGGAGGGGGGAGAGTCCTGGCTCACCCAGAGAAGGGGTGGCCTGGCCAATCGGGGCCGGGGCGGGCGGGTCGGCCTGGACTCGCTTGGCTAAGGCAGAGGGCGGAAGGGACCTCGGTGCTCGGCAGGGGTTCCCAGCCCGGGATCCATGGCCCTCAGGGGGAGAGGCAATGCTATCCTCTCAAATCACAGGCAATTCTATGCACAGGTCCGTTTCTCTAGGCAGAGGGTCGGTATTTTTCATCAGACGCTCCCAACGGTAAGTCTTTCTGAGTCTTACCGCTGGGCTCATCCAACCTCCCATTTCACAGATGGAAAAGCTGTGGCCCAGAGAGCAGGGACCCCTTGCTGAATGTCACAGGATAAGTTAGGGGTTGCACGTGGGCCTCTACTCCTGCTCAGAGAATGTCTCTGCTGTCAGAGGCCGCATACTTGTGAGCTTACAGAGACCTGGCGGGTAACTGTAAGGAGGCATCCCGGTTCACGGAGGAGGAGCCAGCAGGACAGGGGAGCGTCTGACAGTCCGCCAGGGCCACTGCTGCTCTGTCACAGACCAGAGTTGCCAGGTCCTCAAGAGAAGACTCAGACATGTTTTTCAATATGAAATGTGCCACTTTAAAAATGCAGATTTATATTTTAAAGCCACTACCGGAAGGTGGAGAGGGCTGGCTTACATGGCCCGCGGGCTGGTGGGTTTGAGACCTTTGCTTTCAGCCTCACGGAGATCTCCACCCTCCGCTCCCAGGGCTGCGGCCACCTGCCCAGGTTCTCCCCATGCAGACATTTCTCCTTGCCCTGAAGTCAACACTGGGCTGCGATGCAGGCCTGCTGCTGTCCAGAAACCCATTCCAGCTGTCCTTGGTGCCCCGGAGCGCGTCTGCAACCCTCTGATCGCGTGGTTCCTGCTTTCGGTTGTCAGCCTTGGCCGAGATGCCTCATGTCCAGTGACTGCGATCCCTCACCTTTCCTGGGCCCTGCTGTTTTCCTGGCTGGAGGCGAAGTGACAGGTTAATGGCTGTCCATACTGGTCCCCGCACGGTGCCCTGACCTTCCCTTTGGGCTTGGCATGATCCCGCTGAGCACCCTCCAAAGAGGGTGAGTGGGGGGTGGAGAGATGGAGAAGGATGGAGACAGCGAGAGACAGAGACAGCCAGAGAGAGACAGAGAGAAAGAGAGGAGCAGAGGGAAATGGAGAGAGAGAAAGAGGAGAGCAAGATCCACGTGGGCAGAGAGAGCCCGAGAGAGATGTAAAGAGAGCATAGAGGAGAGGAAGAAGAGGTGAGGGGAGAGGTGGGGGCACTCACTCCGGGTGCCCTGGGGTTCTCCAGACCCAGCCCCCTGCTCTGGGCACTTCTAGGGGCTCTGGGGGCCAGCATCGTGCCCTCCATTCTAGGTGAGTTACTCTTTGCTCTGATGCTTAGGTTGAGTTCTGGCCCCTCTGTGCTGGGTCAGTGACAGGCTTCCAGGACTGACCGGTTCAGGGGCTCTGAGAGGCAGGGAGGCGATTCTCGCTGGGGCGCAGGGAGGCCTTGCGGCGGTGGGGGGGGGGGGGGGCTCATCCACCCTTCAAAGGAGTCTAGATTTATTCTGGGAAGGATGAGACCAAAATTTCCAATTTCTTTTTATTAAAAAAATTTTTTTAAGGTTTATTTTTGAGAGAGAGAGAGAAAGAGAGAGCGTGAACGGGGGAGGAACAGAGAGAGAGGGAGACACAGAATCCCGAGCAGGCTCCAGGCTCTGAGTGGTCAGCACAGAGCCCGACGCGGGGCTCGAACCCACCAACCATGAGGTCGTGACCTGAGCGGAAGTCGGACGCTTTAACCAACTGAGCTGCCCAGGCGCCCCACATTGCCAAATTCTTAAAAGCTTTCTTTTAGAAAGATGATTAACTTTTAAGAAGATGAAGTGTTGGCACAGGGTTGGATCAAGTGAGAAGCAAAAGTTCTTCCCAGCAGCCTCCCCGCCTCACACTCTAGGGGACCGGGTCTGCGTCCTCCACGCAAAATTCACAAGGGGTTCCTCGTCCTTCCCTCCCCTTGGCCAAGGGGATGGGGGCTGCTGGTTGGCATTCGCTCCAGCTCTGCCTGCTGGGCCCCTCAGCGGCACCTCTCAGGAACATCTCTCAGGAACTGCTCCTTAACCAAGCAGCTCTTCACCAGCACCCACGTGCGTAAGTGCCCAAGCACACGCGCGCACACACACGTGCATCATCCACCTTCCGGAGGCGGTTCCCTGTGTGCCCAAGGATCACCTGGGTGACCTGTCATCATAGTCGGTGCTTAACAGCCAACCAGAGAGACTGGAACCTGTATCCGGTGTCCTGCTCCTCACTACGGCCTTTGGGACGTGTGACCTGTGCATCTTGGTGCCCAGTAACACAAGCCGGGAAATTTCAGGGACAGGAGAAGGGCCGTGCGAGGCCAACAGGGGGGTGGCTTGAGGGGAGAGGTGAGTAGATGGGTCTGACTCATCCCTTTGAGTCTTCGGTGTCCCTACCTTCTTCTATCAAGTGTTTAGAGGGATGCTTCTCTCGCGTGCTTTTTAGTTACGTGCATAAACGCTCAATGTTTTTAATTTAAAAAAACTATAAAAATGCATTTGAACGTGTAGCCTTTCTTGTATACTACATATCAGCACATCCACTTATACACATATATGCCTGTTTAGAGCTGTAGACAGCAAACCACACATATGGGCTTGCTGGGCAATTGTGAAATGTTTACCGAGTATGGGTTCTAACCCCTCAAAAGATAAGACTCTGCCTGATCCTTTGTCCGTGCCAAGCCCTCCGTTATGCCCTGGGGGAGACAGAAACAAATGTCCCGTCCACGAGGATGTTGTATCCTACTGGGATGTGCCATCTAGGCACCTGATGCGTATGCAACTATGATACGTGCTCTATGGGAGGTATGCAGGGGGTGAAATGGCCTCCAGGAAGGTTCTATAGAGCAGGGACACCCAGAGAGTTCTCCAAGGGGGCATAGAGTGGTTACAGATGTAACAGTGTCAGCCTTGCTCTGGAGGGCTGGGGGGAACAGCCTTGGTTTGAGTTCTGGCCCTGCCACATCGTACCAGCTGTGGGAACGAATTCATACATGCCACGTGCCTAGAACTGCGCCTGGCACAGAGTAGGTGCTTTGTGCTTGCTGTTAGTCCTGTGCTGTCCTGACCAGCTACCGTCTCCTTGGTCTTGGGCTTCCCTCCCTGGCAGGGCTGTGGTGTGGAGGCTGTGCTGGAGCCCGTGGTTCATAGAACGGGGGCCTCCCTGCCCGCCCCTGCCTCCCGGCACCTGGCCCGGTGGGCACCAAGGGGTAGCTGCCCGTTGCAGTCTATCTGCTCTAGGAAGAGTTTCTGGCCATCATCCCATACAGTGATAAACATGGCCCCTGGCCTTTCCTCCTTCCTCTGAGGGGGGTGAGAGGTGCTGAGCTGTGGTCGCAGACCCTCCCCCATCTCTGTCCCTGCCCCAACCGCCAATGTCACCCTGCCCTCCAGCCAGCTTCCCACAGGGCAGGTCCTAACAGCCCTGGATAGAAGAGTGGGGGAGGGGTGGAGGGTTTGGGCAGCAGCCCTGTGAGAACAGCTCAGGGGTGGGGGGGTGGGGCGCTCCTTACATTCAGGGGGACACTGACAAGCCTGGTGGGTCCAGCAGGGTGCTGAGAAACAGAGGCACTGCAGTGTCATGCCCAGGGGAGATGGGAGGGGTCCTCACATGCAGCAGGAGGGTCTGGGGAGGTGAGGGGAGCCCAGAGGGCAGGGGGAAGGCAGCTCGGTGTGGGCTTGGAACAGGGCGGATTACCTGTGTCTGGACTGGTGACAGCAGCTGTTCTAACATCCACGAGGGCTTCTAGGCAATGCGCCCACTGCCTGACCCTTCTGTGCCCACAGCTCCTCGGTGTGCCGATGCCAAGGGTCCATACAGAACCAGGGGGACTGCTGGTTCCTGTTTGCTCCCTTAAAGGAAGGCCTGAACTCCCGTGGTGGGAACGAGGCAGAAGGGGCCAAGGGATCAGACAGAGCTGAGTTCAAGCTTCTGTTCCTCACCTATTAGCTGTGTGACTTTGGGTAAGTCACTTAGCTTCTCTGAGCCTCAGTTTCTTTGTCTGTGAAATGGGAAGCCCAGTGCCTCCCTCCCTGGCTTCAAGGAGCCGCTGTGGACAAAGTAGGTTCACAGTGGCTGGCACCTGTATAGAGGCCCAGTGAACTGGTAAGAACTTTCTCCCAGTCTCTGCACATCCCCATCTGTGCGTGCTGTGACTTCCTCCTTCAGGACCCCATCTCTGACACCTCCGGGATCCCATGCAGCTCTCAACCCGCTCAAGACTCAGCCTAGCCCACCAGGGGCCAGGCACAAGGACAGAGAGCTGCCCACCTTCACCCTGAAGGAACCTGGAGGCCACTTCTGTTCCCTCTGGGGTCCCTGCCTCCTTCCCCATCCTTCATTTTGACAGACCCAAAAGGACATCCCAGAGCACACGCCAAGCTGGAAGTTTCTGGAATTCATGAAAAAAGCACCACACTGGTGGCGGAAGTGTTCCCAAGGCCTGGGTGCCTCACACACCCCCAGGCCTGTCTGCTCCTGGGAGAAGGGTCCTGGTTCCTCCTATTTTCCCAGCCAGGAGGCCTGCGGGTTCCCACATTACCACATGAATGGGGCACAAGCCCCTGGTCCACTCGAGCAAACAATTTGGCTAGCAAATTGACATAATTATGAGAGACAGAGAGGGAAGAAAGCGGCCCCCACCCCCGAGGCCCCCCAGCGGGTGGCTCCCGCCGAGCTCCTCCCTGGCTTTGTGGGCCCAGGCGCTCAGGGCTGATTAGAAACCGTGTGGCCTTTTCAAGAGCCCTAAGTGATTGGCCCCCTTAATCTGATTACAATTTGCAGAGCCCCTCCAGCCGCCTCTGAAGGGCCTTTCTCAAGCACCCCGCTTGATGGTGCACACACACACACACACACACACACACACACTTAGCACCCACTTGGGCCTGCTGGTGAGGGCTCTGCCTCCTTCCTCTCCATGCCTCACTCAGCCTGGGACCTCGAGTCGCCCACTTGCTGCCCTCAGGCCCCAGTGCCCTCAAGGTATGCCCTAAACTTCAGACACACACTGGGTCACCTATCTTTAGGGTCCCATGAAGACACACCCCCCGCGCGAGGGGCGCGCGTGGATACGCACACCCCACGGCCACACCTGCCCATCACCTGTCCTTCTTCCTCAGAGAGACCACTGTGAGCCTCCAGGACCATGCAGGACGTCAGCAAGGACAGCCCTCTCTCCACTGCAGCTATGTTTCTGGGGTTCCTCCTGCCTCCCCGCTCCCAGGGGATTAGGCCCAGCAGGCAGCCTCAGCACAGGCTGCTCCGACTACCCCCCCTGGGAACTCCGCTCCCGGGGGCTCCTGTCAATGGTCTCAGCCCTCCACAGCCACTTTGTAGCTCTTAATCCCCGAGGCTCAGCCACAATGGCTCCTTTTCCCATACTTGTTCCTGCCTCTCGCAGGCCTTGGCCTGGCCTCCCACCCCAGATGGAGCCCCCTCCCTTGGCAGCAGCTTAGGATGACGGTGGGGTGCGGGGGGTGCAAATCTGGGGCCGAGACAGAGGGGACAGAAGATGGGGCTCTGTGCTTGTTAGCTAACCACCTGTACCCCAGGGGGTGCGAGTGAGGCCTGTGTGGGTGGGGAATACGCCTAGGGCTCCCCCCACAAGTGACCTCCCAGCCTGTTGCACCCCTCAGCCTGGAGGCCCCGAGAAGTGTTTTCTCCCCTTAGGAACCCCACTCTTTGCTCTGACTGTCCCAAAGACCTTCATCTGGCTGCACCAGGAGCTGGAGGGCGGGGAACATGGGAGCCCAGGTTGAGATGTTGGAATCAGAGGGACCTGGGCCCCAGTCTCATCCTAGCACCACATTTAATAACTCTTGCGACCTTGGAAGGGTTACTTAGCCTCTCTGGGGCCTCAGTCTCGCCACCTGCGAGATGGGTGTGATCCAAGCTTTCTCTCAGGGTGGCTGGTAGGATAAATAACAGAGAACACATGAGGCACTCAGCATGGCTCTGGGCACACAATTAGCATCAATGCATGGCTGCTGTTATCATTTGTGAGTCAAGACCGAGGGAAACCTAGGGTTGCAAACACAGACGGGGCAACAGTCTCTGGGAACCCCCACAGCCCTGCTGGAAACGCCAAGTTCTGCAGTGCAGGGCCGGGGGTGGGGGGTTGGTTCTAGGACAAGCCTCGAAGTCAGTCGCCAACCTTTTTATAAGACCTCGTCCTGATCACGTGACACAGAGCTAGTTTGGGCAACTAGGGGGCGTAGACACAGGTGTCTCCCTCTCTGGAGCCTGGGCAGGGGCGTCCAGGGCAGCCTCCACAGGCCTGAAGCGACCTCCCGACCCCTGCCCTCAATGCCCTTGCTGCACGGTCCCCGGGACCCAGGTCAGGTAAAGGGGCTGGGGGGAGGGCGGGAAGGGGCCCGCCCCAGAGCCTCAAAGCCTGGTGCTCGGTGGGGTGTCACGCCCTTCGCGGACCGCCCGCGGGACCCTCGGGGCAGGCTTTGGGAGGGTCTCCCCGGCCCTCGCCCCTCCCAGGAGCTGGTGGGCGTGCCGCTGGGCTGGGCGGCGCGGCCGGGGGCGGGCGGCTGCGGCCCGGCTCCGCGCAAATCAAAGCCGCCGCTCCCCTCCTCGCCACGCCGCACCCCTGCCGCGCCGCCGCGCACCTCCTCCTTTGTCACAATGTTTTTCAATCCGGTGAAGCAAACTGTCCAATTAGAGCCGGGGCCTCCAGCTTCCATCTTTGCCGACGTTTAATTAACATGCTCCTCTTGGCAGCTGCTGACAAGTTCCAGAAACAGGTTGTAAAGGGTTTTTGTCTTTACCCAGCATGGAAAATGAGGGGTGTTACATCGCGGGAACATGAATAGGTTGCATTTCAGCTCCCTCCTCCCCTCCTTCGCCTCCCCCCCCCCCTCCTCTGGCACGGAGAATGAAGGCCCGAGTGTGTATGTATGTGTGAATTGTGAGGGGGGCGGGGAGGGCGGATTTGGAGGCAGGAGAGACCTTCTCCTCCCTCTCCCCTCACCCCTTCCTCCCTGGAGTCTTTGCTCCACAAAGGATCTGGATTCTGCTGCTTACTCTCCAGCTGGCACGCTTTTGCCTCACATCTCTTTTAGCCACACCAAACCTCGCTATGTTGATCTCTGGGTGTCTGCCCAGGCTGTCCCCGTGCCATCCTTCCGGTAAACTCCTATTCAGCCTCCAAAACCCTGCTCAGGTCACCCGCTCTGGGAAGCCACCTGGCCATGGAATGGCTGTCAAGAGTTCAGGGTGGATCCCGGGTGTCAGGTCGGTCCTCAGCTAGACTGTGAGGCCCCTAAGGGTGGGAAGTGTGTGTTACTCAGCCCAGGGTGGTGGCTGGCCACAAGAAGTGGTGAGATCCAAACTGTGGAGTCCAGGCTGGCTTGGCAGGGAGCAAGAGGAAAGGGTTGGGGTAGGGGGATTGGCCCAAAGGAGCCCTCCTCCCTTATTCTCCCACCCTGCCTGAGTGTCCTTGAAACGGAGCAGGGTCACACGGTGGGCATGGCAGTTTTCATGGTCGGTGAGTTTCTGGGGTGGTTGATGTAAACTAAGGACGGGCCTTGGGGAAAGACCCCAGCCCCAAAGCTGAGCCTGGCAGGGGGCCCCAAGCGGGAGCAGCCTCCAGCACCCCGGATTCTTCCTCTTCAGCCCAGGATGATTTCCCTTGCATTGTGGGTGGCAGCTTGGTATGGAGGGTCAGGACAGGGGCAGGAGGCCAGGTCTTTGGGGTCCTTTTGTCCTTCAAACTGGCCCCGTTTGGAGCATTCACACCCATTCTACAAAGAACACCAGGAACATTTATTCACGGAGGCTGCCATCTGCATGGCACAGAGAGGTCTGGGGGGCCCAGGGAGCAAGGGAGGTGCTGGCGGAGGGGCAGGCAGGGAGCGGAAGACCCCAGAAGTCGGGCTGGCGGCTAAGTTGTCTCCTAGGATGGCTCGCGCCCACTCCCGGCTGCCGGCCCCACTCCTGCCTGCTGTTCTCAGGATGTGGCCACCAAGACCCCATGGAGGCAGGCCTCCTGCAGCCAGAACCTGGCTTGGATGCCCACTTTGTCTATAGCTCTCCCGTCTCCATTCTCAGGCAGGCCTCCTGGGATGAAGGAGAAAGAAGTGGAGGGCGCCCTGGGCCAGGCCAGCAGGTGGGGTGCTGCTTGCCTTGCTCCTGTGTTCTCAGCTTGGTCAGCACCGCTCTTTTGGGAGGGCCGGGGCAGTCTGTGGAGCCTGCAGGGAGAGAGCCAAGAGCAGCGGGCCACTGTGGGGTCCTGCCGTAGCCCCGTGGGCACCTTTGCCTTTTCCGGACAGGGTGGGCATTAGAGGCAAGTGGTCACATCACTCAGCCTTGTGCCCCAGACGCAGCTCTTTCCAAGCTCTGGGCTCCAAGGGGATCCAAGAGCGCTAATGAGCACAGGGGTAATGACTTGCTAAGACCCCAGTTTCTCCACTTGCACTCTGTGGCCTTGGAGAACCTGAACTTTTCTGAGCCTTAATTTTCTCATTTATTGGAAAAGAGGGAAGTAGTTGCAACTGTCGGGTAGAGCTCTCTGTGGAGGGTTAGATGCAAAAGGCACGAGGAAGGGCTTGGTGCATTCCACACGGGGGGCAAGGAGACTGTGAGCTGATGGGAAGAAGAGAGGAGACAGAGAAGGAAGGTACAACTAGCCTGAGGTGGTCGACTGAATAGAGCCAGGCCTGTCAGTCCTGCTTTTATAAATGAGGAAATTGAGGCTCTGGCTCTGGGTGAAGAGATCCTCAAAGTCACAGCCAGTAAGCAGCAAAGCCAAGTGTGCACCCAGGTCACCTTCTATATATTCCTTCCAGTTCAGAGTGCCTTCCATATATCTCTGTGCCTGTCCAGCTTGCAAGGAGTCTGAGTGCCACCAACCCTTACATGCCCGCTCTAATCCAGGCAGGAGGGGTCGAAGCTCACATCCGCGTTTCTTGATGCTCTCTTTTTGCCCCTTTGCTGGTGTCACCCAGTTCCCAGAGCTGGGCACCCACCGGGAGACCCTGCCCATGTTCTCACCTGCTTCTCACCTGCCCTGGGAGTTTAAGGTTCCGCGGGCTTGAGGGTGGAGTCTTCAGGATGTAGGACAGTGCTCTTCAGCTCCTCAGGCATCTGCAGAGACAGGAGGGCAGTTCCAAGGGCCCTGCCCTAGGCCAGGCAGGTGTCCCTGGTAGAACTAGCACAGCCTGGGCAAGTCAGGAGCAGCGTATGGTGTGTGGCGGGCGCCACCTTGTGATCACTGTGCAGATTGCATGCCAGGGAGCAGGGCAGTCCTTCACACAGGTGTCCTGCCCCCTACATCAGGCTAGCCACTGTCCAGGGTGCTGGGGCACTGCAAGCATGAGACAGAGTCCTTGCCCCACCAGAGCAATGGGAAGGCGTTCAAGTGACAGGCACAGTGACAATATGAGCTGCAAATGCACATGAGAGGCTGATAGCCCAGTCAGGGGTGGGGGATTCTGGTTGTGCTGAACCCACTTTTGACAGATGAGCAGGAGTAATGTGCCAGGGAGAGGCAGCATGGCAAGCTCCCTGAATAGCAGACAGGTCCAAAAGGGGGGTGAGGTGAGATGTGTGTGTGGGGGGAGGGGGGAGCAGAAATGGATTGGTAGGTGGAGTGGGAGTGGGGTGGATCAGCGTTGCCTCAGCTTCAAGGATTAGCTTTGATCTCAAAGATTGCCTCATCTGGGGCGCCTGGGTGGCTCCGTTGGTTGAGCGTCCAGCTCTCGATTTTGGCTCAGGGCATGATCTCACAGTTGCATAGATTCAAGCCCTGCATCAGGCTCTGCACTAGCAGCACGGAGCCTGCTTGGGATTCTCTGTCTTCCTTGCTCTCTGCCCTTCCCCCACTCCCGCTGTCTCTGTCTCTCTCAGAATAAATAAACTTAAAAAAGATTGCCTCATCTAAGGTCCTGGGGAACAGCTGTGTCCCCTCATCCTCTGGAAAGCCACCTCATCTCCTAGGTAAACCATCCAGAGGCCAGGGGCTGAGGGGACGGCCTGATGGTGGCTTACTTCCACTGACACAGAATTACAGTCCTCAAAACGGAGCACTGCTGAAAGGTATACAGCAGAGAGAAGGTGTGAACTTAGAATACATTGTAAAGATCAAAACAGAACCAAGAGTGAACTTCTATATATGGGAATTGATAACATCTTTTAGTGTACTTCATTGGCGTTAAATCTGTGTGATTTCTAATTGTGGTGTCTGAAATAGTTTAAATTCTGACTTTAAAAATGGGATGAAAATAATTATGCTGCTAAAAAAAGGAAGTTTAGTAAGAATGTAATAACAGAATACTTCTTATAAAAAGAAAGATCAGGATCTCAAATTGGGCATATAATCTCCACTGTGTAAAAAAAAATTGGGGCACCTGGGTGGCTTGGTCGGTTAAGCATCCGACTTAGGCTCAGGTCATGATCTCATGGCTCGTGAGTTTGAGCCCCACATCAGGCTCTGTGCTAACAGCCTTGAGTCTGGAGCCTGCTTCAGATTCTGTGTCTCCCTCTCTCTCTGCCCCTCCCCTGCTCACACACACACTCTCTCTCTTTCTCTCTCAAAAATAAATAAACATTAAAAAATCTGCGAGGATTAAAAAAAAAAAAAAAGACTGGAGGGAAATATGCCCAAAACGTTAACGGTACTTGAATTAGGGTGATAGGATTTCTTTCTGTTTTTCCCTATTTCCAGATTTCCTTTAATGGGCTTCTATTCATTTTATAATTAAAAAATAATTTAAAGAGAATGAATTCAAAAGCATTATTAGCTATGTACATGAAATTGGCTTATAATGGATATCAGTTGAAATTACCCAGAAAACTTCTGGTGTGGTTAAAAATACAGAGCCAAGGGGCACCTGGGTGGCTCAGGCGGTTAAGCGTCTGACTCTTGATTTCAGCTCAGGCCATGATCTCACGGTTTGTGGGTTTGATCTCACTGTGGGTTTGGCAGGGTAGAGCCCACTTGGGATTCTCTGTCTCCCCCTCTCTATCTGCCCTCCCCCCCCCTTTCTCTCCCCCATCTCAAAGAAAATAAATAACCATTTTAAAAATAAAATAAAAATACAGAGCCACATGAAAGGCCGTGATGGGCAGGCCCTTGTCACAGGGGCCACAGACACAGGTTAAGTCCTGCCCCCTGTCATGAGGGGAAGTGTGGGTGGCTGTCATCCTCTACCATCTAACGAAGGTAATTGCCTTCAACAATGATTGGTCGGGAGGGAGGCCTCCCTGAAGTCACTGAAAACCCAAATCGCGGCATCTTTTTAAAGAAATGGAGTCCTGTGACATCCTAGTACTTTCAGCTTGTAGAACACCGTTTCTCCAGTTGGGTCTCTGTACTGATACAGGAAGGAATGGAATGTCACAGAACTCAGTTTCTGGACCAGACTCAGCTGGAAAGTTGAGGCCCTCCTGAATAGGCCCTCCTGAATTACACGCATAGGCCCTCCTGAATTACAATCCTGGGCAGGTGCCTGGGAAGCTGCATTTTTACAAGGTCTCCAGGTGGATCTTATGGAGACTGAAGTGGACCACACATAGTGGTTCTTAACCCGGGTTATATATTGGATTCACCTGGGGAAGTTTAAAAAAAACAAAAGAACAAAAACTCCTAATGTCCAGGCCCTACCCCCAAACCAATGAACTCGGAGCCTCGTGGGGCTTGGAGAACCTTTAAAGCTCCCCGGGTGATTCCAATGCACACAGAAGGGTCCTGGTTCTCAGAGGCGGGTGTGCGTTTCATCAGAATCACGGGGAGGGCTTGTTGAAACACAGTGCTGAGCCTCACCCCTGAATTTTGGATTCAGGAGGACTGGGTACGATTCAAGAAATTTGTATTCCTAACAAGTTCCCAGGTGCTGCTGCCTCTGGGGAGCACAGGGGGCCATACTTTAGGAATTACTGCTCTAGAATAAAGCCTTCAGCCCGCCCCCACCCCAGGAGACACAGTCTCCCGTTGGAGGAGTAAGGTGACGAGGGGCTCTGTCCCTCACCTTCAGCTTCTGGCTCCTCAGGACCCAGCCCAGCTGACGTGAGTAGGGTCTGTGGAGAAGGGCAGAACCCCCTTTGGGTAGGAGAACAAGTTCCTGGAACTCACCTCCCAGTAGACTGAATCCTCAAAGCAGTTCTCATCAGCAGGTTGTCCCCAGAATGGCAACTTCAAAATGACCCCTAAAGAAAGTTAGGGGTCACAGGAGGTCAGGAACCACTTCCTCTCTGCCTACCCAGCCCTTTCCCACCGATGGGAAACTCCCCCCCACCCCCAACCCAACCCAATCCCACAGCCACAAGCGCACAGGATTCCTGGGTCCTCCGGGCTGACCTCTGGTACGTGCTGGTGGGTCCCCCACCCGCAGCGGCCCCACCTTCTCTGGCCCAGACGCTCCCACTCACCCACGATGATGCCGCCCACCAGGGCTATGGCCAGGGACACGAAGAGACCAGCAGCCTGAAACTTGCCCTGCATGCTTGAGTCCCAGGAAGTCTTGAAACCATCAAAGCCAAAGAAATTGGCAAGCCTCGAGTGGAGACAGAGAGCAGGTCAGGGCTCCACAGAGAGGCCAAGGAAGCACTTGCTCTCGCCCCACAAATGTGAATGGGCACCAAGGCTCAGTAAACCCTGGCCTGAGCCTCCCCATGTGCACTGGAGACAGATCAGATGGTCTCTAAGACTCCTGAGGAAGGACAGAGGTTCGGGAGAGAGGCCCATAGACGGTTGTTCAGATTAGGGAAGGCTAGGGGTAGAGATACAACGTTGGACCCCAGAACAGCAGGAAGGAGGAATGGAGAAGGAAGGAGGGAGCCCGGGCTCCCTGCACCTCCTCCATACTTACCCTTTTATTCCATACACCTTAGCATTGGCACAGGATGCTGTCACTGCACCCACAATGGCGCCTATGATGCCCGGGAGGCCGTGCAGGTTGTGAATGCCACACGTGTCCTGGATCCGCAGCCGTGACTCCAGGAATGGCTGGAGAGGTGAGAAGGGTGTTGCTCGGGCCCTTAGCCGTGGCAGGGGTGTGGGGAGGCCAGGATTCCAGAGGCCCCAAATACCCAGAGACCCAGCACCCTCCAGCCCCCAGACCTCCCCACCCCTGCCAGTTAGAAACACAGACCCCGGGGTTCCCCAGCCCTCTGCCCTGGCCGGGGGCCCTCACCGTCAGGTACACAAAACCCAGGGTGGAGACAATGCCGCAGATGAAGCCGACGATGAGGGAGCCGTATGGCATGAGCATCATTTCGGCAGCGGTGCCCACGGCCACCCCTCCCGCAAGCGTAGCGTTCTGGATGTGCACCTGGGTAGGGAGGGCCAGAGCTCAGTCCTCTCCCGGAGCCTGCACCCCCACGCTCTGGCTCTGGGAGGCAAGGGTGACTCACAGTGCGTCTCAGCCAGCCAGGAGCCTGCAGAGGGCCCCGGGCCTAGCGCCTGTGTTCTCTGCACCAGCAGCCTGGGCACTGTGCGTGGGCACAAATCATGTGTCCCTGCCGGTGAGACCTACTGGCATGTCTGCATGTCCCCTGTGAACCTGTGTGCGCAGGTTTGCATGTCTGATGATCTCCCCGTGACGTACGCCGACATCAGGCCTGTTCGTGCGCAAACCCCCGAGCCAGAGCCCGTGGGCCTACGACAGCTCCAGGCCTACCCGCACCGGGTACTGCGTTGCCGGCTGCGGGGATGATTTCAGTCCGTCTCTACAACAAGCCCAGGAGGTAAGGACAGTTATCTTTTGATGTTTGTGCAGAGGAGGGAGTTGAGGTGCAGGGAGGTGATGTGGCTTGTTAAAGACCACACGGCTAGCAGGAGGCAGAAAGGTAAGTCGATCCGGGTCTGTGTGGAGCCAGAGCCCCTGACCTTGACCTCATTCCGTGCCCTTGCCTGCGTGGGGGTGTTGGGAGCACACAGCTGTGCCCACATCCCTGTGTCTGATTCTCTTCCCTCTGATGTGTGAGTCCCTACCTCTCTGTGTGGTGGCTGTGCAGTGTACCCAGGGGCCATGGCAGTGTCCCAGCACACATATACCCGTGTCAAGAAGCTAGCATCAGACTATGAGATATAGAGGTGGTCTTCTTTTTATAGAAGAATCTACCACCATCTATGGGCTTTGGCCCCTCCCCACTAATGACAGAACAATCTGTCTCAGGGAAGCGACAGGAAGGACACTGGGAAACCATATCCCCCCACCAACCTCCCAGGGGTGTGGACAAGCATCAAAGGGGTTTCCTTTCTGAGCGTATGGGATGATGCAGGTGGAGGCTGCTTTAAGAAGGCTCAGGCTCCTGGTAGCTCAGTTGGTTAAGCATCTGACTCTTTTTTTTTTTTTTTAATGTTTATTTTTGAGACAGAGACAGAGCATGAACGGGGGAGGGTCAGAGAGAGGGAGACACAGAATCTGAAACAGGCTCCGAGCCATCAGCCCAGAGCCCAACGTGGGGCTCGAACTCACGGACAGCAAGATCATGACCTGAGCCGAAGTCGGACGCTTAACCGACTGAGCCACCCAGGTGCCCCAAGCATCTGACTCTTGATCTCGGCTCAGGTTATGATCTCATGATTCATGAGCTCGAGCCCCACATCGGGCTCTGTGCTGACAGTGCAGAGCTTGCTTGGGATTCTGTCTCTCTCCCTCTCTCTCTGTGCCCCTCCCCCACTTATGCACTCGCGTTCTCTCTCTCTCTCTCTCTCTCTCTCTCTGTCTCTCTCTGTCTCTCTCTCCCCCCCCCCCCCGCCCCAATCTCAAACTTAAAAAAAAAGAAGAGAGAGAGACTGAGGGCCAGTGTTTGGAAGATCAGAA
Organism: Acinonyx jubatus; assembly: GCF_027475565.1. Lineage (NCBI taxonomy): Eukaryota > Metazoa > Chordata > Mammalia > Carnivora > Felidae > Acinonyx > Acinonyx jubatus. The sequence goes on along the minus strand of NC_069386.1, from coordinate 6,174,682 downwards.
GCCTGGTAGAGGGAGGTGCCCCTGGCAACCCTACGGGGCAGGTCTGATGGGGTGCTCAGCCCAGAACGGCTGTCAGCACCCCAGGCTGCGGGGGAGGAGAGTGAGGAGGAGGAGCTGCTCAGAGATCAACAATCTCTGAGAATCTGGTTCTGGGCTATGCCAAAACCCAGCTATGTAATCCGAACAAATCATTTGTCCCCAAGCCTCAGTTTCTTCCTCTGCAGGGTGGGTGTGATAATCCTGATGCTGCGTGCCTCAAGGAGTTGTTGGAAGGGCGTGGTGATCAGTGCCCACCAGGCACAGGCTGTCAGAGCCGCACCTCCCCCCTCCCCGGGCTCCCCACGCTCCCCGCCCCCCTGGCTCACCATGTCCAGCTTGCCCTTCTTGTGCAAGGCGCTGGACAGTGCCACCGAGGTGAGCACGCAGGCTGCCAAGGAGCAGTAGGTGTTGATGGCAGCTCGGTGCTGGGCGTCTCCGTGTTTGGACACGGCTGAGTTGAAGCTGGGCCAGTACATCCACAGGAAGAGGGTGCCTAGACAGACCAGACAGGGCCGGTGGGCCCGGGAGAAGAGGTGTTAGATGGGCCCAACAGAACTCAGGCAGACCTCCTGCCCTTTTTAGTTCCAGAGACCTCAGATGACTCCCGTGCCCCAGCAGCTTCCCACCCTACAGCCTTACTCATGCTGGGAGCTCTTCCTACGACATCCTCCCTGCCTTCCTTACTTCCTGATTCTGCTCCAGGAAGTGTAGCCTGACCCCCGTAACTGGGCTAAATGCCTCCCACCTTGCTCCCACAACACCATGAGGGAGAATCTTTCCCCCCACTTTTGGGAGATTATCTGGTAATGATCTGGTAATAATCCCTTGAAGGCAGGGCTGGGTTTTAGGAGACCAGAGTGGGTGATTGATATGTGTTCTCTGGAATGAATGGACACAGGAAGTAGGAATTCACATTTTGCCCTGACCCAGGGGATGGAGTCACCATTTCCACTTTGTCTGCCTTAGGGCATCCTAGGGAAAACAGGATGAGTGACCAACTTCTTCCATCCCCGTGGGAAAAAGGGACCATCATCTGGGATCCTGGAGATGTCTACAGGCAACCCCCTCTGCCCTTTCCCCAAAGGGAACTGGCTACCACCCTCCAGACCACATGGAGATCAGGCATAGTTACGGGAACCTGAACTCCTCATGGAGACCCTCACCCATTATGGTGGTTCTCACTCTTCATGGTGGTCCTCACCCATCATGGCAGCCCTCAGTCATCATGATGGCCCTTATCCATCATGGCCACCTTCACCCATACGGTGGCCCTCAGTCCTTATAGCAGCCCTCACCAATCATGGCGAAGAGGTCCGAGTGGTACACAGAGCTCTGCCTCTCCTTGCTCTGATGTAGGCTGGGTCGATAGAGGATCCAGGTCACTGTGAGCCCAAAGTAGGCGCCAAATGTGTGGATGGTCATAGAGCCCCCTGCATCCTTCACCTGGGGTACAGGGATCGGTGAGGCTCTGATACTGTCTCTCCCTCCCATCTGTGAGCACTTTCCTTCCCCACCAAACACACACACACACACACACACACACACACACACAGGTCCATCTGTCTCTGATTCCACAAGCTGTAAGATGGGAGCCCAGGGCCCCCCACAGACCAATCAGTTTGGAAGAGGAGAAAGCAGGGATCCCTGAACCCAGGCTGTGAGCCCGTCAGCAAAATGCCAGAGTATCCTCACCCAGCAGATGGGACTGTGCCCAGATTGGGAAACCCAGCCTTGGAGAGGACCTTGACCAGTCACCCAGCGGGAAGAGGTGAAGCAGACCTAGAACCTAGGGCACCCCCTAGTTTGTCACCTAGTTGGTCACTAGCTTCTGCCTTATCTTCATTCCTGGGAGCCCTTCCCTTCCCCCTGTGCCCTACCCTCTCCATATGTCTTTCTACGCAGCCACTCCTGGCCCAGCACCACTCGATCTAGACTGCCAGCATCCTGCCTATGACCTCCCAGCTGACCTTACCCTATGACTTCCCAGCTGACCTTCCACCACCCACCCCATCCCCACCCTCCTGTCTCCTGTCTCCCACAGTCAGAGCACGTAGGGAGGTTTCTTTCTCTTCTGTCCCTTCCTGCCCTCCCCCACTCCGTGCCTCTGGATTTCTTTAGGTCTGAAGCTCCTCATTTACAAAGTGGGGGAGAGGGCGGTGACTTAGCAGGGCCGTCTCGAAGGTTAAATCAGACAACTTGTGTAAAGCGCCCGGTGAGCGCCTGGCACTCAACAGGTGCTTCGTGGACTTAGCCTTCCTCCGCGTGCCCCCCTCCCCTCTCTCCAGCCTCCTCTTCCTCCCCACTCAGAACCCATGTTGGCGGGGGGGGGGAATTCCAATCAGAATCACAGACTTGTTCCTTCACTTTAGGTGGGGAAATCCAGCCAGAGAGGTAAGTGTATGGTCTAAGGTCACAGAGCTTAGTGGTGGGGTTGTTGACAGGCCTGGATTTCCTGGTTCCCGGCCTGGTGGGTGCCTCTCCCAGCACCCTGGGACCTGGGATGAGCCCTCATGACCTCTCTGAGTCTCAGCTTTCTCATCTGTGAAGTGGAGGTAATAATTGTGCCTTTCTCAGAGATGAGGATTGAGATAAGCCACGTGAAGTATTCAGAGCAGGGCTCAGCCAAGGGCAAGTGCTCCTGACGTGTGATTGTTGTATTTTAACTTGGCACAGAGACAGGCCTGAAGACTGTCAGGCATTAAAAGAATTTTTGTAGCGGGAGCCTGGGTGGCTCAGGCTGTTAAGCGTCCGACTGTTGATTTTAGCTCCGGTCACGATCTCCCGGTTCGTGAGATCAAGCCCTGAGTGAGGCTTTGTGCTGACAGCCTGGTTGGGATTCTCTCTCCCTCCCTCCCTCCCTCCCTCCCTCTCTCTCTCTCTCTCTCCTATCCTCCCTCTCCCTCTCTCCCCACCCCCTCTCTCTCCTCTCTCTCAAAGAAAAACAAAAAAACATACACCAAATTTCTGTAGCAGATTGGGGGGATTTTTGAGGGTCTCTCGACTCATGCCCAAGACTGTGGATTCTCACTGTTTCAGATCACGCCCATTGGCCCCAATGCCCACCCCTCACCTAGCCTTGCTTCTTTCTTTCTCACGCCTCCCACCACATCCAGTCCCTAAGGCCTGTGTATTCCCCTCCTTTCTATCTGTTGAATCACTTCCTTCTCTTGGTACTACCCCCAGTCCCAGTCCCATTATCTCTTGCCAGGGCGACTTGGACAGCCTCTTGGACAGGGCTCCCTGATCCCAGCCATTGTCCTCACCAGAGCCGAAGTGGCATTTCTATTACGTGTGTCTGGCCGTGCCATTCCCCCATCTGAAACTCTCCATAGCTCCCCACTGCCGTCATGACAAAGTTGCCCTCGTGACTCTTCAACACCATCTCCAGGAGCCTTTATGATCCGTGTCCTGCCCCCCTTCCTCTACCATTACCCCCCCAAGCCCTCCCCCAGCACACCCTCCTTCCACCAGATGGAGCCACCATAGACCGCTCTCTGTGGGCCTCCCTCAAGGCCTTTGCACTGTTTCCTCTGCCTCACCCCTTTGCCTGGTTGTTTCCTCCTTGACTTCTAGCTTTGACGTCTCTTCCTCCAGGAAGCCTCCCTGACCTGCCATGCTGGCTCAGGCACCCTCCTTCATGTCACCAAGCCCTTGACCTCACTTCTCATCACACTGCATGGTAACTGTGTACTTCCTGGTTCCCTCACTAGATTGTGAGCTCCTCGGGGTCTGAGTGAGAGTGCCCGGAGCATTGCCTGACATGCAGTCAGACTCGGAGTCTTGGTATTTACTTGGTAAATATTTGTTGAGCACTTATTAGGCATTGAACTAGATGCTGAGGACACGGATGGTCCAGACAGATAAGGTTTATCAGAGAAGGAGAAACGTTATGAAGAAAATAAGCCAGATCAACGTGAGACACAGTGACTAGGGGTGGAGTAGGGGGGTAAGCTAGAGGGCAACACTGTGTACGGGGGAGAATCTGGGAGGGCCTCTCTGAAGAGGTGACATTCCAGCTGAGACCTCAAGTGATGAAAATGACTGGGGGATGAGCATTCCAGGCAAGAGCAAAAGCCCCGAGGGGGAACCAAGCTTGCTGTGTTGAGGAACAGACAGGAGGGTATGGCCAAAGCACAGAAAGATGGGGAGAGAGTAGGTTATAAGCTTGGAGAGAGAGGCTGGGGGCAGAACATGTAGGGCTTTATAACAAATGTGGATTTTATTTGAAGTGAAATTTTAAAAGCTACTGGAGGGTTTTAATCAGGGGAATTGGTCTCATACGCATTACTAACAGGTCTCCATGGCTGCTGGTGGGGATTGGCCTGTGGTGGTGAGTGGGGCAAGGATGAAGATAAGGAGGTGAGTTAAGAGGTAGAGATATGGCGGCCTGGGTCAGTCTGGTGGCTGAAGAAAATGACAAAATGAATGACTGGATGTAGTGTAACGTAAAAAAAACAAAAGCAAAAAAACTCTACCCTTTTTCGGGGTGGGGGTGTTCCAGGCAGAGTCCAAATGTAGAGGAGTTGGGGGCTAAGAAATGGATGAAGTCTCTGAATGGCCTTCACCCCTGCAAAGGTACCAAGAAGTATCTGAGCTAGAGTCAGAGGTCTAAGGTACCCCTTACTTGGTTCATTGAATTGGCCAACTTTAAGGGGCATGATTCCTGCCAGAATCCATGTGACTGTCACTTCTAGAGTCATGCAGTGCACAACCTATGCAGCGATACATGTCCACCTTGGATATTCCCTAAGGCTCCTTCCTTACGTATGTGTAGCCCTCAATACACTGTGTCCTTTTCTTGGGAGACCAATCTGTGAATGTGGTGTGTGTGTGTGTGTGTGTGTGTGTGTGTGTGTGTGTGTGTGTAAGAGTATGTTCAGGGGGGTGCCTGGGTGGCTCAGTCGGTTAAATATCTGATTCTTGATTTTGGCTCAGGTCATGATCTCACAGTTCGTGGGACCGAGCCCTGTATCACGCTCTGCAGTGTCAGCTCATGCTGTTCTCTCTCTCTCTCTCAAATAAGTGTTAAAAAAAAAAAGACTGTGTTCAGGAACACCCACTCTTTCCACCCAATATGCAGGAAAGAGAAAGGAGGGAGACAACCAACATGAGGGGCCCCTGCTCTGCCCAGTAAATATCATTACTCTCACTTTAGAGACGAGGAAACTGACATTCAGAAGGTTAAGTGACTTGCCAACATTGAACCGAATCCAGCTGGCATATCTCCCCAGCCCTCCCTTTCTCTATTTCCCTGCTGTCACCCCAAGTGGCCCTTCCATCTCCACCCCCGTTCTGATCCCTGCTCACCTCTAGCAGGCTGAGGAGGATAAACTCATTCACTGAGAAGAGGGTCACTTGGAAGAGGGTCATGATGAGTAGCTGGACAGGGCTGACTTTGCCCAGAACCGCCCCAAAGGCCACACAGACAGAGCCCACGCAGAAGTCCGCATTGATGAGGCTGTGGGGAGATGGGTCAGGGGAGGGGCTGAGGCAGCAGCAAAAAGCTGCGCTCCAAGCCCTGGGTTTGAATCTAGACTTTGGTCATCTATGGATTTGGACTTGTGGCTTAACCTTGCTGAGCCTCCGTTTCATGATGTCGCAAGGGCACATAACATCCTAAAGGTACTCTAAGAATGAAAAAAAACAACAGGTGAAGGGTCCAGCAAGGCAACGGCACATACCAGAGGCCATGCCCTTCCTTCGTGACCCCATCTCAGCACCCCCTCCTTGCTGGCAACTTTGTGGTCAAGGCACCCAAGTCATCTGGCGGCTGTTGTTGAACATGCTGCATATTTGGAGCCGCGCCCTGCCCTCCGTCCTCTACCTGCCCTTCCAGAACCTCTTCTGACTGCCTCCTCTTTCAGGAAGCCTTCCTTGATTCCTCCACTCACATGTGGTCTCTGTCTCCAGACTCTTAGATCTCACTCTAAACACACCTCTTCTGTTAGTTACCAGGGCTCTGCTTGGGTTTGAGCTCTCATGTCCTTACCCGAGAGAGAGGATCTGTGTCCAGGGAAGAGAGAGAGGGCTTCTTGCAGGACGTAGGGAGCTGGGGGCTGGATGGAGGGGGCAGGAAGGCCAACAGAGAGAACAGAAGCAGAGAAGCACCTAGGTCCTTCTTAAGTCTGGACCCTGAAAGCCTAGCCGGTCAACAGAAGGCTGATGGAGAAGCAGACAGCCAGGTAGATGTTGTGCGGCCAAAGGAGACCCTGGTTCCATCCACGTGCCTCCTAACCCAGGCCTTCCTGGGCCGGGCCAGCGGCAAAGCTGTCCTGGAGTGTGAGGCAGAGTCAGGGGAGTTGTTAATAGGGGTGGGGGTAGGGACGGTAGAGGCTAGACCCGCAAGCCATTCGCAGCCAGAGGAAGTGCCCCTGCCCCACGCTCAGGTGTGTGTGTGTGAGCATCAGGAGGTGAGAAGTAAGAGACCAGCTGACTGTAGGGCCAGGGAGTGGAATGGGGGCTGTTCTGTCAGGTCCCTCCCAAGACAGAGGATGTTCATTGGAGCGTCTGCTTCACTACGAGCCTTGTTCACGGCTGTGTCCCCAGGGCCTCACATAGGGCCCGGCTGAATGAATCATGACAGTTACTAAGTGCCAGGCACAGAAATAGCTGCCTGGTACAGCATATGTCCTCCTGTGCCACACAGGTACTGTTATTAGCCACATCATATAGATGAAACATGGAGGCTTAGAGAGGCCGAGTTATTTGCTGATGTTCCCACAACTGCAGCCAGAAGACCCATCTGACGTTGGGCCTCCAGCTGCCAGGAGATGGAAGTTCGGATGTCACCTCTTAGGAGGGCCCACGGAGTTTTGGGCAGAGCCTGTAGGGGAGCCATGACCCTAGAGTGACAGGTGGGACTCTTCAAGTAGGCACAGGAGCCAGGAGGAGGGTCTAGGGACAACATGAGCATCCAGTCCTGAGCACCAAAAATGGGCTCCAGCTCAGTTGCTGAAAATCAATCCCCTGAAAGCCAATTTGCCAACACTCAATTTGTCAAGTGACCAACTCACCCAATCACTGGTTCACCCAAAACTTGCCAACTGACGAAGTTCATAATAATTCTCTTTGGAGATTTTTAAAAAGTTGTATACTTTTGTTTTTCATTCAGCCATAGCTCTTTGGCTGTGGTGGCCAATGAAGTATATTACAGGTGTTTTCATACTTTGGATCTACGGCTTTGGGAGTGAGACTTTCTTGTCAAAGATTTTATACAAAAGACTAATTTCTTGGCTCCGACCATGTTCTATCTAGTCAACTATTTTTCCAGTTTCTCTAAAGTCGTGGATTCATTAACTGGCTTCAGTGAATTAATCATCTTGCAAGTATTTGGCATGTTTTAAGTTTCAGACACCTGGCCTATGATCCCCGGTTGGTGCCCTATATCTGAACCCTTTCTGTGGATTTGGCCTTCCCGCGGGCTGACGAATGTTCTTTTGCATACCCACCCTCTCGCCCTGTGATCCCCGCCCCCGGGCCAGCCCCTCATCCCGGGCCCCGCCTCCGGGCCCGCCCCCTTTCCCAGGGCCCCGCCCCTCGTCCCCGGGGCCCGCCCCCATCCCTGCAGAGCCCGCCCCGGCCCCGCCCCTTGCCCTCCGGCCCGCCCCGCGCTCACTTCTCCACGCCCAAGTGGATGTAGCCTTCCTTGTAGGAGTGGAACCAGCCCTGCATGAGCAGCGCCCACTGGATGCCAAAGGCCGCCAGCAGGAAATTGAAGCCCACCGAGCTGTAACCGTAGCGCTGCAGGAAGGTCATGAGGAAGCCGAAGCCCACGAAGATCATCACGTGCACGTCCTGGAAGCCTGCGGGGAGAGTGCAGCCGGGGGGCTCGGTCGCTTAGCCCGCCCTAGCCCTGGGTCTGGGCCAGCAAAGCCCCGCGCAGAACCTGTGTCTTCCGGGCCACTGGCCACCCAGTAGCCTTCCAAGCCCCCTCCTCCCATGTCTGCATCCGGATCCTGGGGCCAGGCGCAGTAATGAATGACTTTCCTGTGCATACAACAGCCGCTAACCCCCCCCACCCCCCCACCCCCGTCTTGTCCTAAGAACCTCTGGAGGGGGCTGGGCTGGGGGGAAACCAGGGTGAGCCTCCCACTTGAGACCACTCGTTCTAAGGCCAAGGAAGGCCTGGGTGTCCCCTCAGGAGATGGCAGCTTCCTTTTTCCATCCACACCCTGGGTGGAGGTGGGCAGCTGGGCATTTGAAATGGGGGCCAGGCTGTGGATTACACGTAGAATCTAGGGTCCAGAATCCAGACTTTCTGCGCTCTGCCCCCTCAACTGCATCACTTTAGTAGGGAGAAGTTAGTCTCATCTTGACTGGTGAAGCACATGAGTTGATCACTCCCGTGAAGGTCACATCCCACCTCCACCTCCAGCAAGTACCCTTTCCTGAATCACTGAGACCTGAATTTGGACCCGTTTCCTCCATCTGGTAGACAGATGACTCTGGAGAGTCAGGTAACACACTTGGGTCTCAGCGCCTTCTGGAATGCTTAGTCACAAATGCTGCAGAGATTAAATGCGGATATGTATGTAAAGTACCTAACAGTGTCGGTCCCATAATAGGTGCTCAAAATGGACAAGTGTCATTATTTATTGTTACTTAGGCATAGGCTAATTCTGAGTTCTGAACCAACTCTTTCATCAGCTCACAGTGTGGTCCTGACAAGCCACTTCCCTTCAGCCTCAGTTTCCTCCATAAAACCAAAGGATGGATTAGAATGATCTTAACTGTCCTTCCAGGGCTAACGTTGCCCGATTCTAGATTCCCAGAAAAGGACAGAAGGGAAGCAAAGATAGTCACAAAAAATAAGACGCTAAAAGGAATTATAGGTGTCACAGAACACAAGAGGAGCCAGGCTGAAGGGTTCCTGGTGGCCAAATCGGGCAGTTTGAGCATCAAAATAATTAGGTACTGGAATGAATTAAAACCATGACAAAAACAGTAACTCAAAGTCGGAAGTAAATGAGATCGTGAGGAGGGCTCTTGCTTGTACCAGAACGCCGAGGGCCAGACGGTTAAATGTAGAATGAGTGCTGAAGTCGGAAAATCGTGATTTTCACAGTAAAGATTCCATCAGTGGGTGCTAAATCCAGGGAGAAATTTTGATGAAGAGCAGAACATTTGCATTGTCTTCAAGAGTCTCCCCATGGACTGCTTACAAGTTACAAGGTAGAAAAAGAAAACAACCAAACAAAACCCAGTAATTACGAAGTGGAGAAACGGGGCAAGGTCTTCACTGAATGATCAAAATTAACATCGCCAATAAGGGACAGATGGATAGCACACGCCTTCAGATGTGACACCCTGAAGGAGACACATCACCGGTATGGTATTCCAGCCCAGAAGGCATAATCCCATTCTACTCGTGAGGAAGCATCAGACAAACAGAAAATGAGTAACATGCTGTTAGAAACGGGGGTGAGGCTGGAGTCCTGAGCAATATCAATGTCATAAAAGACAAAGAAAGGCCGCAGAAATGTTCCAGGTTAAAAAAGGATAAAGAGAAATAGGTCTACTGCATTCAATACCTAACTCAGGACTGGATCCTGGATTTGCCTGGCGGGGGCAGGGGGGCAGGCAGTGGGGGGGGGGGGCGAGTGGGAGGAGAGCTATAGAGGTTGTTATTGACAAAGTTAGAGACTAATTAGAAAATTAGATTGATAAAATTCGATAGAAACTGAATATTAAGGTATTGCACAATGTACATTTATGAAATTGATTACTGTGGTTGCAGAGAATACCCCCATTCTCGGGAAACATCCCGGAATCTTTAGGGTGACAGGGCCATGATGTGTCTGACCCACCCTCAGAAGATTCGGAGAAGAAGAGTGTATGTGTTTGCGTCTCTGTGCAGAGAGGGAGAGAAGGAGCAGGGAGCTGAATCGGAGTTAAAAGTATACAGTGTTCTTTGTGCTGTTTCTGTTTTAGCAACTTTTTATAAATTGAAATTATTCCCAAGTAAAACGTTTAAAAAAAAGGCGGTGGGGGGGACCTGCAGGCCCCACTGGCCTGCCCCCTTCATTCCTTCCTCATTCCTCCCCCCTCCCCCCACACGTCAGCTACACCTGCCTCCGTGTTCCTCAGTCCTATTCCGGGGTCTCTGCCTGTGTCCTTCCCTCCCCCTGGGATGCTGCTCCCACAAAAAGGCCAGAATCTCTTCCTGCAGATCTCAAAGAAATGTTGCCTCATCACAGAGGCTTTCCAGACCACCCGGTTTGAAGTGGGTTCTCTCCCTCTTCTTTCCTTTCTGGTTCTTATTACAGTTTGCAGAACGGTGTGTTTGTCTAGCCCACTCGACTGTAAACCTCTCGGTAGGTTTTGTTCACTCTGCTGGTCCCCAGTACCTCTGACTATGTCTGGGGAGCCCGCCCCCCCCCCCCCCCCCCCCCCCGCAGGCCTTCCTGTGGCCCAGGCCACGGCCACAGCCCTCTTGGCTAGCGGCTGAGGGAGGAGGCCCTGCACGCCGCAGGGCAGGCCCGGGGCAGGGGGCGTGCAAGCTGATGTAAGAGAGCTGTGGGTCTCACCCCAGCATGGCGCTCTGAGCTCCTGCCTGGAGACCGGTGCGAATTTGCGCGAACAAACAGCAGCTTGGTGTCGGTTTCACGATGTGTGCCGCTGATTGCGTGTATTATCGCATTTCATGGTTTATCACGTTTCCAACTGTCGTGGGGGAATCTGAGCTAATGCGTGTGAAGCGCCATACGTAGCATTATGGTTATTCTTGGGGAGAACGGATGGGTGGCAGACTGGAGGAGAGGTGTGAAAGAGGGAGGGGACACTCGCAGACCTCAGTTCCAGCAGCAGCCGGGGAGGGGAGCTGGCAGGAGGGCAGGGCTTCTGCTGCAAGACACAGGGGATGGGAGGCAGTTGTGGAGTGGGAGGGAGGGGCTGGGTCTGGTGTCCTTGGAGTTGAAGATGACCACGGGGATGTGGGGGGGGGGGGGGCGGGCGGTGGTGGATCGTGAGGGTCGACAGGGCAGGTGGGAGGAACGGAGCCTGGCTGTGCTGTGCGGGGTGGAGCGGGGATGTGAGACTGGGCAGGCCCGCAGATGGAGATGTGAGTCAGAATGTGGGCACGATGAGGGGGAGACAGAAGCTGAGAACTGGCCTGCCTTTGAGGCTAGCAGACGGGACAGGGAAGGCGCTGGCGGGGGTGATGGGAGGAATCCCTGGGAAGAGGCAGCGTCACAGAGGGTGGGGGCCTTTTCAGAAGAGGCAGTTTGGTGGCAGAAAGGAACCCTGTGGGCAGGGACAGGGGGTGGGGTATGGGGGGGGCCCTCCTGGGGGGTACTGCAATTTCAGGGCTGCCTTCATTCTCCCTGAGGCCCTCCCCTTCTCCGTGCATCATCCCTGCCTGCCCCCTCTCGCCAGTTCTCTGTCCTCTGTGACTCCTCCGGTGTCCCAACCTCTCTCTTTGACCTTCTCTTTCTTGGTGTCTCTTTCTTCTCCCCCCACCTCAGGCACACGGATGCCACCTTCTCCTCTCCTTGGGCACCTCCGCATTCATTCTCTTGCTCCCTTTCTCTTTATCTCCCAAACTGGTCCTAATTTAGAATCCAGACATAAAACAGTTGAATAGTTTACGTTTCATAAAGTTTGGTGCTAGTTCCTAAAACGCTTTTACCAGTAATGGTTTGAAAGTCCCAATCGTGTGACCTTCAGGAAGGACATAATCCCTCTGATCTGCAGTTTCTTTTTCTGTAAAATGGGGGGGGGGGGAGGGTAATACAGGGGCTCAGGTGGTGTTCACCCCAGAGGTTTACGGTGCACATTTAATGACTTCATCCAATCCTGGGGCACAGGCCTGGCTCTTTAGCGACTGATGGGTAATATCAGCTACACTTTCCCTTTGTCTCCTTCAAGATTTTCCAGGTGTTTTGCACTGAGTTGGCAACTTGCTGTGGGACAGTGGAAGTTGGAGAGATACCTGCCCTTCCCCCCCTCTTTCCCCAGCATGGGGTGACGCAAGCAGTCTTGCTGGCCCAGAGTCTGGTCTCTCAGCTGAAGACTCCAGCTGGCGTGCCAGCCACAAGAGCTGCCACAAGGGGGCAGCAGTACCCCACTCTCCCCTTCTCCACCCCCCTCCTAGCTCACTCTCCCTCACCCCCAGGATGGGTCCCGCCCCCCTCCCTCTGAGAAGCTGGCCTAGTCCCTGAAAAATCTGAAATCTGAGGCCAGAATTCCCCTCGCCCTGGGCCTCAGCGGCTTCTTCCACTCTGCTGCACCAGCACAGAAAGGGTGGTGCCCCGCCTGGTGCAACCCGGGGCCGCCCTTTTCCCATTCACTGTAGGCCAGTCTAGCCCAGACTTTTCTTTGAGACTTCCTGGCCAGTCCCTCACTTGCCCAAGTCTCCGTGCCCACCTCTCTGACACCTCAGAGCCGACCACAGAACCACCCCGTCACTGCACGGTTTCCTGGCAATGGGGCAGAGGCCCCGGGGAAAGCAGCTGGGCTGCTGGTGGGAGGGCTCAGCTGGTCCCTGCCTGGGTCACGCACGCCACCCCGAGAGTGTTGGGCAAATGTCTACCGTCCACTCCCTGCACCACAAGAGGGACAGAAATGCCCTGCCTGACAGAGCGTGTGAAAAGCACTCGTAAGTGGGGAGAGAACGGAGGAATTTAAATGCTCTAATAGTTGAAATTATTCCTTGGCCAAATCTCTGAACACGTGTCCTGCTCCCCCTTCAGTCTTCCCGGGACGCTTCAGGAACCCAGGCTCTGATGGCTCCGGGGGGCTAACCTCCCCCAGACCCTGCCAACGGCCTCTCGGGCCCCAGAGCACCAGCCCACGGGGAAGTTTCGTGTTTGGCAGCAGGTGCCTGTAGCGCTGGCCTCCGAGGGCACTGCTGGGGCAAGTCTCCAGCTGGCTCTGTGCCTGCGGCCTGCCGAGGGGCCTGTGTGTGGGGAGCAGCCCTTGGGCCCTCCTGAGCCCCAGCCCGAGCCGGCTGGATCTGGACTGCACTGGAAACCCGAGATGCCCAGCAGGCTCCACTAATCCCCTGGGCCTGAATGAGGCCCATTATGTTGACAGCTTGGAGCCAACAACCCAGAAGGTACCACAAGGGTGTGCCCTCATCCTCTGCCCCTGGGAACTGCCACACTGGGGTCCCACCTGAACCAGGAGGCCACGTGCCCTCGAACTCCGAACCACGGCCACCATGACCCAGTGGAGCTGAGAAGGGCTGGGGAGGGGGAAAAGGAAAAGGCGAACCTGAAGGAAGGGGAGTGGTCCAGGAGCACGGGCCTGGATGTCCAGGGCTCCTGCCCTGGCCCTCTGGTTTCCTAGTCACCCCCTCTCTGGCCTTAGTCTCCTTGTCTATAACATGGGAGTCCCAACAGTGCCTTCCTGGCAGGGTTGGGGGGGGGCAGGTCAAAGGAGGGAACGCACGTCTGGTGGCTTGAGCTGTTGTGACTGGAGTCCGGAGGCCGGCCATCTCTCCCTCTACTCCTCTCCTCTCTGTCACTCCCTGTTGATGGCCAAGGGGAACTAGCAGGAGAAACTCAAGCCCTCCTTGGTGGCTGGGGCTGTCTCATCCCCCTTAGCAGCTTCCCTCCTACCTTTCACAAACCCTACCGCAGGGCCACTCTGCACCACTCACCTGCTCCTGGCGTAGCTGCCCTGCCTCACCCCTCCTCACCATCCCACCACCTTCCAGGAAGCTGTCTCAGATCTCTTCTGCCCAGAGAGCCTGACATCACTGAGGACAAGGCACTGGGGTACCCTCCATGAGTCTGGGAGCCCTTCGGGGTCAGAAAGCAAGGATATGCAACTTGTTCATCCACAACGGCCTTGAGTCTTGGTCTGTTGGGATGGTTGTGGTTTATGTCTCTGGTCTGGTGAATTACTATGAGCACAACCTCTCCACTCCCTCACTCTCATAAGTGTCACTAGTTGACAAATTGCGTGGCCACCCTATGGATAAATGGTTGTTGGGTGAATTGATGACGGTGGGGCATGGAAGGTGGGTGTGGATGGAGTGGGGATAGGAGCCGGGGAGATGTGAGGACCGCAACCCTCTCTGGGGAGGCTCTGTAGCTCCTATTTTAGGGCTTTGAGACCTTCCACTGTCTGGACCCCTCAAGGACCTATGAATGCCCATGGGAGAACTTGTCCCCTGTGCTTTGCTGAAGGGCTGGTTATGGCCGAGAGATAAGCAAGAGCCAGAGTGAAGTAGAACAGGCAAAGGAGGATCTCAAGCTGTCCTGCCTCTCTGTTTGCCAGATCTGTCCAAGGAGGGTAAAGGTGGGCAGTGAAGAGTGGATTTGGAGTCTTAATTCTAAGGCCACAGCTGTCATGGTCTCTTAAAATACAACTCTGAGTGGAGCCCAGTAGAGGCTGTGGTTTCGACCAGCACAGGGCACACTCCTCTTCCATAACCTCCCTTCTGCTAAGTGCCGTATTTCTATTAATGTAACCTGTGATGGCATTCGCTTTCTGGCAGCCATTTAATATGGCCGGCTCCACTGAGTTGGCACCCCCGCCCCCCACTCTTGTCTTTTTTCATGCAGGCTGTCATCCTCCATGTATGCAGTTATTTATTTGGAGCTAAGTGAAATGTTATTTCTGGAGGCAAAGGCTCCCCTCGCTGAGGGTTTTCAAGCCATGGAGGGAACGCCAGCCGGCCTAGGTGGCTGTTGCGCGTGAGCTTTACGGTCCCCACGGAAACTAACAGTCCATGACTCTGTGCGCACCAACCGTTGGGATGATTGTCATTGGCTGCTGGTAGATGGTGTCCAAAATGAGAAAACACAAGGGCATGGGAAGAGCCTTGGGCTGAGGGGTCTGGAGGTTGGGCCAACCTGAGTGACCTTGGACCAGTTCTTCCGGCTCCTGAGTCCTAGGGCATCTGTGTTTTGTCCACCTCCAGTAACTGCTTCATTAGGAAGTGCGGGTTCCATGCCCAGCCCAGCACTGTGCCAGAACTTCCTGTGCCCTGTCTCACCCCAGCTTCACCCCATGCCTGCATGCGAGGTGCTATTATTATCCCCCGCTGGACAGATGTGGCTGGACAGATGTGACAGAGTTTCAGGGAGGTTGATGTTTTCCTAAGGCTTATCCCCCTGGTTAATGGCAGAACCATGATAGGAGTGAGGTCTGGTGATTCCAAGGGCATGCTCTTAACCCCGGCACTGCAGATACCAGAGAATGAGGGCTGTTCTTTCTTCCCTTCCAGGCCAGATGAGGGTTAGGTGCCTGGGTCCCATATGCTTCTCCCCGTAGCAGGACTGGCAAGTCAGTGAGCCATCCCTGCAGCCCTTGACATCGGACCTGCCTCCTTAAGTGGCCAGTACGGGCACAGCTGGACAAGGGAGCCAGGGTCACCCCCTGGTTGGTGACTGAGATGGGACTTGGGTCTTTCAAGGACAAGTAAGGCTCTCTGATGGGGAGGTTGGGGGCCTCTGATGGCACCTGGAGTGAGCTCACCCTGGCGAGCTTTCCCTATCGCTTCAGCACAGGGAAGAGTTGGTGCACATGTGGCCATTTGTCAAGCATGCCCTCCAGGGGCTGGCAGGTGCCGCGTGGGGAGGCTGCGTGGGGAGGGCCAGCGGGCTGCGGGCAGCTTCTCCTCCTCTAGGACCCCCGCCCCCTGTTCCCGAGCAGCAGGCTGCACAGGTGCGGCAGGCAGGGCTCTGAGCAGGGTGGGGGACCTGCCCGTCCGCCTCTGGGGGGCCTGCGGGGTGGCCGGACTTACTCGGGTAGCGGTAGTAGAATTCGTTCTCCATGTCGCTGGTGGTGTTCTCATCCCCCTGACTGCCGATCCAGTGGGGGTCGGCATCGAGGTCGTAGCGCACGAACACGCCGAAGAGGACCACCAGGGCCACCTGCAGGAGCAGGCAGGTGACCGGCAGCCGCCAGCGCAGATTGGTGTTCCAGATCATGCTGCAGGGGGCGCCTGGCCGGGAGGGCAGCGGGCAGTTCGGCCGTCGGGAGGCGGAGGGAGAGGCTTATAAGACCCGGGCAGGGGCGGGGCGGCCGCGTGGGGTGGCGGAACAGCTGACCCGGGTGCCGCCCGCGCGCTCGCCCAACCGGCAAGGGGAGCCTCGGGCTCGGGGCTCGCCTGCCCTCGGGAGCCCCCGCAGCTCCCGGCGTCGGGACCGGGGGCACAGCGGCAGGGGGCGGGGGCGGTGGGCAGGGACCCAGGAGCCCCGACCTCTGCGCATCCCATCGGTACCGCGCAGCGTGCCTTTCCCCTTTTGGTCCTGGGACCCGAGACAGAAAAAGCCAGATTATCTGCCTCCCCCGCCCCCAAGAGAAACAGAGAGGAATTCCTAGATAGTGATCGTGATCACCGCCATCACCACCGTCCCTTTTTTTTTTTCTTCTGGTCACAGAAGTCATGTAGGGTCCATGAAAAACCAGGAAAGTCTAAGAACTGGCCTACACCACAGAAGCCTGGAGAGCCGTGACAACTCAGTGCTGAGCATGTGGTACCACGGAAGGTATCCTGGAACAGAGAGAGGACGTTAATGGGAAAAATGGGGAAATCCTCAGAGAGTCTGAAGTTTAGCTGATAGCATTGGGCCCATGTGGGTTTCGTGGTTGTGACGGATGTACTGTGGGTAGTTAAGACGTTGTCAGGGGAAACTGCGTTCGTGGTATAGGGGAACTCTGTACTATCTTTGCAGCTTTTCTGTAAATCTAAAATTATTCCTGAAAAAAAAAGGGGGGGGGGATGGGGCGCCTGGGTGGCTCTGTTGGTTAAGAGTCAGACTTTGGCTTCAGGTCATGATCTCAAAGTTTGTGCATCCGAGCCCCGCGTTGGGCTCTGTGCTGACAGCTCAGATTCTGTGTCTCCCTCTCTCTCTGCTCCTCCTCTGCTCGCGCTCTGTCTCTCTCTCAAAAATAGATAAACTTAAAACAATGTTTTAATAAAAGAAAAAAGGGTATTAAGAAAAAATATGTAAAAGATGATCAGAACAGTTAAGTTTTTCACAAGTTCGTTAAGCTTGATCGGGAATGGTCTGTTGGTCAATGTGTGTGATCTTGACATGAGTAAACCATAGAATTTAAGTCAAACCTATGCTTAGTCCATACTTTGTCAAAATCAATGTGATTTTCTAATTTTTCTTTAAAAAGGTAACACAAGTATACTGTAGAGATTTTAGAAAATACGGAAAGCACATGGGGCGCCTGGGTGGGTCAATCGGTTGAGCGCGTGACTTCAGCTCAGGTCATGATCTCACGGCTCGTGAGTTGGAGCCCTGCATCGGGCTCTGTGCTGATGGCTCAGAGCCTGGAGCCTGCTTCAGATTCTGTGTCTCCCTCTCTCTTCACCCCTCACCCACTCACGCTTTGCCTCTGTCTCTCAAAAATAAATAACTATTAACAAAATTCAAAAAAAGTACAGAAAACACAAAGAAAAGAACAAGAAAACCACCTGTAATTCCTCCACTAGAGGCAGCACCAATATGAGAGAAAGAGGGAGAGATTCAATACTGTACTGTCAATACTGTAATATTGACATATAGCTGCTTTATTCATTTAATATTTTGTAAACATCTTCTCATATCCTTGTTATTTGACATCTTTCTTTTTTTTTAACGTTTATTTATTTTTGAAAGAGAGAGAGAGAGCATAAGCAGGAGAGGGGTGGAGAGAGAGGGAGATACAGAATCTGAAGTAGGCTCCAGGCTCTGAGCTGTCAGCACGGAGCCTGACGTGGGACTCGAACTCACGAACGGTGAGATCATGACCTGATTCGAAGGTGGATGCTCAACCGACTGAGCCACCCAGGCGCCCCTAAACCTTTTAGATGTGCTCTAATTCTCAATGGAACCCTTGCAAGGTAGATAACGGAGCTCCATCCTACAGATGAAACTGAGTTGAGATTCAAACTCGGGGCTGTCCTATGTCACCACTCCATGCTGCTTGCCTCCTCTGGGCAGGGCAGAAGGAGGCTTTGGTTGCAGATACGTGCACCCCCTGCTGCAGAGAAAGACGTCTAAGTGCACAGCAAAGGAAGACCGGAGGGCAGGAGGCAAGGGCTGGGGAAGTTTGGAGATGAAGTCGGTGGGGGCACAAGTTTCCTCTGGAGTCACCCATTTTCTGGGGCGGGGGGCCATGAGCTCCTGTAAGCCAGGGATATGTCTTATGTACAACCCTTTTCCCTTCCCACAGCGCAGTGAGGATGCAGAGGAAGAAGGATGAAAGAAGGGGAGAAGAATATTCTTTGAGTACCAACTGTGTTCCAGGCACTGTTCTAGGTGCTGGGAGGTCAATCGTTGTCCACATGGAAGTTGCTGGGGGGAGGGGCTGCCTGACAAAAGCAAACCAATAGAGAAGTACACGGTATGCGTGAGGGTGACAGGTGCGTGCAGGAAAAGAAAATGGAGAGTGGGAGAGAGAGGGCTGGGAGCGTGATGTAAACAAAGTGGCCTGGGAAGGTCACATTGGGGGGGAGGGAGGGAGAGAGAAGGGACAGAGAGAGGACGGGAAAGGGGGAGAAAGGGAAGGAGGGAGGAAGGAAGATAGAGAAAGAAAGAGAAGATTCTTCCGCAGGCTCTAGTCCCACCTTGCCCCTGACCTGTAGGCCCCTGACCTGTAGGCATGACCCCTCAGCAGCATTTTGATGCGGCCGCACTTTCCAGAGCATCTGCCCCTTGGTCTTGGTGGTGGACTGAGCTCTCAGTTTCCCCCGAATGGCCAGGAGTTTTATTGTTGGTGCCCCTGGCCGGGGTGGGGGGTGGGGGTGGGGGTGGGAATGGCTCTCAGAAACCTAGAAAAAAAAAATCTCCTCCCAGAACATTTTCTCTCCAGCTACCAAGATAAGGCCAGGCCAGCAGGCTGCCGCACCTCGGATGAGGCTGGTTCTCTGCAGAGTGTCTATGCTCCCTGGGTGATGGGGGCGCTGCGGCTGGGGTAGAAAGACAGCAGCTCTCTCCTCCGGGCCCCTTTCCACTTCCTCCTATCCTCAGTCTCCACTTCATTCATTCATTCACTGATCTTTCTTCCTAGCACTGGCCTCACATTATCTGTTCCTAGGCCAGAATGTCAATCCCCAGGGGCAAGGGCCCCTAGAAGACAGCCTGGCTCAAGATGGTTGCTCATTAATGATTTTTTGAATGAGTGAATGAATGAGCTTAATTTATTCAGCAATCAAGCATGTACAGAGCACCTACTGCATACACAGCTCAGCATCAGGTGCAAATAGCCTCACAAAGACACCCCCTAGTTCGTACTATGCGAGAGGAGGCACGAGGTGACTTGCCCCGGTAGTTAAAGCAGAATCAAGGACATTCCCGTGTAGTTGAGGAGAGCCTGGTGGGCACTGCAGTGATCAGGGTGGGCTTCATGGAATAGGCAGACCGGTCTAGGATTTGCAGAGTGCACAGGAGGTAGACCTTTCCTTCTCTGACCTCTGGCTTTTCTTCTCTCGCCTGCCCCCCATCCAGATGATTCCAGGCCACATCCCCATCCTAACCTGGTACTTCCTGTGACCACCAACAGGCTGGAATTCTGGGCTCATCCCGAGACCAGGGTTCAAGAAACTGGCTGCTCAGGTCTGTAGGACCAGAAAGGGGTTTGCCAGAGAAGCTAGCCACTTCCTCCTAAAATGTGGGTGACCTGACCAGTGGGGATGACAGATGGGGATGACAAATTGGGATGGTTCCCTCCCCAGCTGGAGAGGCAGGGCGTAGCAGCTACATGGGCTGGCAGGGCTGGAGGCGGGGTGGGTGGTGGTGGTGTGGTTTGGGGCAGAGGTGATTCAGATTGTCCTGTTTGGGGTCAGGGTGTCCCTGTTCCAGGCACGGTGGCCTCTGCTGTCCCTGCACAGGAGAGGGAGCTATGCAGAGACAGTCACTGTCATTGCCCTTCCCTGTGCCCATCCCTCTGGGCAGATGGTCACAGCACTTTTCACAGCTTTGGCCTCGGTCCCACGTCCAGCCTGAGGTTGCGGCAAGGGCACCAGCAGCCCAGGACTCATGAGTTCTTGGGGCCGGCCCCAGTCCCACAGATTCGCTGGTGCACACGGCCCGTCTGGGCCTTGTTGGCTCCGTCTGCAAATGGGTGCCTCCGTGTCTGTCCTGCTCTCCGCTCCCACCTGCTGTCATGCTCACAGCACAGCACCTGGGTGCTTAGCGCCTCGGCCCAGAAGTTCAAAGGGGACGGGTCCTGAGAGCTGCCACCTGGGTGTACTTGGGCAAGTGGCTTCACCACTCTGTGACTCCATTCTCCCACCCACACAGTGGTGTGCCAGCAGCCTCCCAGGGTGGTTAGGTCTGAATGACTCTAAGGCTTTCACACGATGCTTTTCACACAGTGTGGCAGGTGCTCTCCGATGCCATGGGAAATGAATGGGAAAGTCCCTTGCGAGTCATAGGGTCATAAATATAACCAGGGGTGGCTTCTTGGATGGCGGATGATGGCATTGTTCTTTGGTGCTCTTTGAAAAGCCTGCCCCCCTCCCCCGCCCCCCGCCCACCCCCGAGAGCGAGCGCCACGCCCTCCCCGGAATCACGGGGCTCTGGGAACGAGGTTTGGAGCCCCGGGAAGCAGTTCTGGCCACTCATCCTCTTTCTTCATTCTCTTAGAGCCTCAGACTGTACCACCACCCCACGCCCATGGGGAGGTCTCCGGTGTGGCCAGCCTGCCGGGAAGGGACAGGATGCAGGCCTTTCTGCAAAGTTCTCTCCTCTGTGACCTCTTGTGGGATCGAAAGTGAGGCCACCAATAGTGGGAAACTAGACATCTCACTCACTCGGCCTGGAGGGCTGCTCCGACAAGGACACAGCATGTCGTCCGTGCTACGCCTGCTAAAAACACTTACCGTCAATTTAATCACGTGGAAACAGCAGACAGACCCAAATCAAGGGACGTCCTGCAAGACGACTGGCCTGGGTTCTTCTTCTTTTTTTTTTTTTTTTTAAATATTTATTTATTTGTGAGAGGGAATCAGAGCATGAGCAGGGAGGGGGAGCAGAGAGAGAGAGGGAGACACAGAATCCGGGAGCAGGCTTCAGGCTGTGAGCTGTGAGCACAGAGCCCGACGCGGGGCTTGAACCCACGAACCGTGAGATCTTGACCTGAGCTGTAGTGTGCACGTATGCGTACAGAGAGAGGGGCCAAAGTGGTGGATCCAGGTGAAGGGTACATGTGTGTGCATTGTACTAATTCTTGTAACTTTTCTGTAGGCTTGCAAATTTGTAAACAAGAAGTTTGGAGGAAAGCCCTGCGGGGCTGTCATTGGAAGTCTCCAGTGTGCCTCCCCAAGGCCTGGGGTGCAAGCCCGGAGTCATAGGCTCAAGGGGAGTCTCTCACACACCCTCTGCCTGATTACAGTTCACACTCCGCATGCCCCACGGGGCCCTCTGTGTTCCCTACAGTCTAGAGGCCAGCACATATGTATTCAGTACCCACCCCCTGTCAGCACCCACTCCCTCCCTCCCTAGACGAGGCGCGGACACCTGAAGACGGGGTCCCTGTGTTTCCAGTGCACACGGTTCATGGGAGTCAGCTCGCATCACTGCAGAGTCTGTTGTGGCTACAGGACCCAAAGACTCACAGCCAGATTGCAGGGGTCCAGGGCAAGGCGGAAGCAGACGTTGTCACAGCGGCAGCTCTGTGAACTGGAAGCTCCGGGTGTTACAGTGTCACCTCCTCACAGTGGCTGACCACGCGGGAGGGATGTTCTGCTCGTGTGTTTGTCTGATGCTGGTGCCGATAGCACCCTCCGCTCCTAGTTGAAACAACTGGAGATGTCTCCAGATGTTGCCAGACAATGGGGCAGAGCACCTACGCGCTGAAAAGGCAGCTCTTGGCCCAGCCCTGCTCCTGGCCGGAGGGCCGTGCCCCTGCTCCGGAGGTGAGCAGGTGGCTAAGCCCTGCGTGAGCCCTCTACTACCTCTGCAGGTTCCTCCTGCGGAGCAGGGCTGGGGGTGGGAGGGCTGGATGTGGCTTCTGTCCTCCCGCTGCCCTTGCCTCCGCAGCTGCGCTGGCTGCTCTCCGTGGGGAGTCCAGTGCGTGGCAGCCCCACCGGGACAGATGAGACGGACGGAGACAGGCCGAGCCCTGTTCATTACCCTCGGCCCCCTGGGGGAGGTCTCCCAGGCCGGCGCCCAAGGGCCCCAACGTGCAATGTGCTTTGAGGAGTGTCAGTGGCCTCAGGGTTCCTGGCCAGGCCTGGCCTTCCAGACAGTGAGACGAAGGGAGAGATCTTGCACGGGGTCGACCCCTCCGTCCCCACGGGGGCGGCTGGAGTTCTCTCTGCGGCCTAAATGGAGGTACTGCTCTCCAGACAGTTTTAAATAGTCTCTGAGTCCTTGGACAGCCAGGCCTCTGGGAATTTGCCATTGGCACTAAAGTGCGGCCAGAATGCAGTGGTGTGGCCAAACCGGAGTGCTGACCTGGACCCCGGGCTTCCCCCAAACCAGCCGCTGAAACGTCAACACTCTTCTAATGGGGACCCTCCAGAACCTCCTCTCCACTCCCACCACCTCCTCCAACCCCCCCCCCCCACCCTTTGCTGCTACCCTGATGGTTAGATATTTTGACCACCTCCTCTTTGCTCACTTTATCATCCAACACACATTTATTGCAAACCTATCATGAGCCAGGTCCTATGCTGGGTGCTGCTCTCGATGTTTTCCTGAGCCCCCAGGGGAGAGAGACATCCGCATGCCTTAATATAGTATGGCAGGTGCAAAGACAGAGGCCTGTAGAGAGCCTCCTGGGGGCACCATTGGAGATAGGAAGTGTCTGTGGTGGAGTCTCAGAGGAGTTATACATACTGGGTCTTGAAGGATGAATGGAGGTTCATAGAAAGACAAGGGAAGGGAATTCTAGGAAAAGGGACCAGCATGTGCAAAAGCACAGAGGTCATCCATAGGATGTGGAGAGAAAATATTAGAACTTGTATTTATATTCCTTTTTAGTCTCATACTTCTATTTTATAGACATTTAATGGTGGGCCTAACATATTATATATTTATGGTTTATTTTTAATACACATATTCTGAGGTGTACATCCCCACATTTTTTACTGATGCATAATCCAAATTGTTGCCAAGCCTGGTTTAGGACAGGTTGTCTTTGGACATGTAAATGTCCAAGAGGCAATATCTATTCTTGGAGCTAGACATGGGTGTGGGTCAGGGAGATAGCCTTGGGTGCTGGGTGGGGAGGAAGAGGAAAAGGTTTAGACTGAATGGAACAGAGCGGGGTGGAGGAGGAAACCAGTTGTTCTTAGCCTGGCTGCTCTTTGAATCACCTAAGGAGCTTTTAAAAAGTGCTCACTCCCAACTCCTTTGGTTTATCATCCTCTTTCAAATTCCCCAAGTAATTCCAATTGTAACCAGGAGTTGAGAACCACTGCCCTCTAGATCAGGTTTCTTCAAACTTTCGTGCTTGTGCACCCCCTAAAAGGATTCTGGAAAACGACATACTCTCATATTTTTAAATTGACACCTAAATTTTTGGTCACAATCTTTTTAAGTTTATTTTTTATTTTGGGAGAGACAGAGACAGCACGAGGTGGGGAGGGGCAGAGAGAGAGAGAGAGAGAGATGGAGGCAGAGAATCCCAAGCAGGCTCTACACTGTCAGTGCAGAGCCCGATGCGGGGCTCCAACTCACAAAACTGTGAGAATGTGACCTGAGCTGAAACTAAGAATTGGATGCTTAACCGACCGAGCCACCCAGGCGCCCCCTAAGCATAATTTTAATAGCTGCAAAAATATCGTTTCCTGCATGTTGTATATATTTTCTTCAGAACCTCAGAGTTACAAATTTGGTTGATTTAATTTTATATGGGAAAGTTCTGCCATATAAGCGAATTGGCAAAGCCAGAATTCATTGTCAAACCAGTCAACCCAGTTAGACTATCTGTCCAAGGAAAATCTGGATACAGTTTTCACTTCAAACAGATGTATTAATGCATAGGCTGGTGACAACCATCTCACTTCCATATTCTAATTCTAAGCTAAATAGATGCCTCATCACCTAGAATTTGTCCCTTCGATGGAATAAGATGCTGCCCCTTTAATATTTACGGCTGATGTTCAGTGTGCTTTTTTGAAGGGGTCTCTCCCTCAGGAGCGCATACGTTCTAATTGCCCCTTTGTTTATTTAGGTCCCCAGTGGTTTGCACACATCTAGATGATGCACCATGGTCAGACTGGGGTGGAGTGAAAAGGGAACCCTACTTGGAAAGGTAAGTGAGAGAACAAAGGAAAACTGGCTTGATGTTTGATGACAGAGGCAAATAGATTCATTAAATAAAATGAAAATAAAATAAAAATAAAATTAAAAAAATTAAAAAAAATAAAATAAATTTTTTTAACGTTTATTTATTTTTGAGACAGAGAGAGACAGAGCATGAACGGGGGAGGGTCAGAAAGAGAAGGAGACACAGAATCCGAAACAGGCTCCAGGCTCTGAGCTGTCAGCACAGAGCCCGACACGGGGCTCGAACTCACAGACCACGAGATCATGACCTGAGCCGAAGTCGGATGCCCAACCGACTGAGCCACCCAGGTACCCCACAAATAGATTCATTTTAGAAAGGAGGACCTAGGGGCACCTGGGTGGCTAAGTCAGTTAAGCGTCTGACTTCGGCTCAGGTCACGATCTCACGGTTTGTGGGTTTGAGCCCCGCATCGGGGTCTGTGCTGATAGCTCGGAGCCTGGAGCCTGCTTTGGATTCTGTATCTCCCTCTCTCTCTGCCTTTCCTCCACTCGTGCTCTGTCTCTCTCTGTCTCTCAAAAAAAAAATAAATAAACACTAAAAAAAGTTTAAAAAATAAAATAAAATAAAGAAAGGAGGACCTAGGGAGGTTGAGGATCTAGAAAGTGGTATCTTTAAAATTGTTCATGGTTTAAAAAAACAAAAAAAAAAAAACCAAAAAAACCCCAAAAAAACCAAAATTGTTCATGGTAGATCCATACATATATGGTATAGAATTGCTTCTGCAATTCTGTGGGGAACACAAAGTTTTTATGCCTACTCCGAAGGGGAAAAAAAGTGAGCTCTGATCCCTTCCTCATGCCATAAACATTAGTTCAAGATGGACCACAGACCTAAATGTGAAAACTAAACCAATAAAGCTTCTGGAAGTAAACACAGGAGGGAATCTTCACAAAGATCTTTTGAGCAGGACATAAAAAGCACTTTTTTAATTGGTAAATTGGACTTCATTAAAATAAAAACCTCTGTTTATCAAAAAATGCCATTTAAGAGAGTAAAAGGGCAAGAGAAGACTTTCACAATATATATGTTAGACAAAGGACTTGTGTCCTTAATATGTAAAGATCTCTTTCAAATCAGTAAGAAAAGGAAAACCAAACAAACAAAAATGTGGGCAAAAGTCTTGAAAAAGAGGCTATGTAAAGGGCTTGTAAGCATATGACAAGGCTCTCAACACAATTAGTCCTCAGGGAAACACAAAATAAAACCTCAATGAGATTCTATAATACTCATCAGAATGACTCAAATTGAAGCAATCAGCAATAAGAAAAGCTGTCAAGGATGTGGAGCATCGGGGAGCTCATGCCTTGCCCGAGGGGAGAGTAAATCAGTCAAAAGAAAACATACCCCTACTTTTTGTCTCGAAATTCCACTCCTAGGCATATACCCAAAGTGAGGGGGAAGCTGCAGTTCAGTCAGTGTGCAGCCAATAAGGGAGTATGTTGTTGCAGAGAATTTAGGACAGAATGAAAATGACTAAAAGTCAGTCTGTTTTGGGGGATCCTGGCGGGCTCAGTCAGTAGACCATGGGACTCTTGATCTCAGGATCATGAGTTTGAACTCCACGTTGGGGGTGGAGTTTACTTAAAAAAAAAAAGTCAATCTGCTTTTTATTATCTGTGCACCAGGACCAGCAATGCCAAAAGATGATAAAATGTGCCCCCCCACATTTTTTTTGGTCTAAGTTCTAAACAATTACTATAATTACCATTATTTGTTTGTTTATTTTTGAGAGAGAGAGAGAGAGAGAAAAACCACACGTGGGGGAGGGGCAGAGAGAGAGGGAAAGAGAGAGAATCCCAAGCAGGCTCCACGCTGTCAGCGTGGAGCCCAATGTGGGGCTCAAACCCACAAAACCATGAGATCATGACCTGAGCTGAAGTCGGATGCTTCACTGACGGCACCACTGAGTTTTAAAAATGGTCTCAAATTAACATATTTACAGCATGCAAATGAATGCTTCCGTAAGCATTGCATTGTTTATGGAAGTTAATTTAAAGGATGTCTGGTTATGCACTTGGCCCCCGAGACACATGGGCTTTGTGCATTTATGTATTTATTTAATGACACTTTTTCTTTTGATTGTGGTCAAATATGTGCAATCTACAATTTGCCATTGAAAACCAAAATTGTGTTTGAACGTACAATTCAGCGACATTAATTACATTTGTGCAACCATCACCATCCTCCACCTCCAGATTTTTTCATCTTCCCAAACGGAAGCTCTACCCATGAAACACTAACCCCCCACCTCCCCTCCCCCTGTCCCTTGGTAACCTCTCATATACTGTCTGTCTCTATGACCTTGTCGACTCGAGGTACCTGGTATAAGAGGAATCCTACAGGATTGGTCCTTTTGTGTCTGGTTTATTTCACTTAGTACAAGGTTTTCCAGGTTCCTCCATGTTGTCACATGGATGATGACTTTATTCCTTTTTATGGCTGAGTCATATTCCATTGTACCTGCATTCACTTTGAAGATCATTTTCCTAAAGGTTGGGAACCATTCAGTCCTTTTCAGATTACAGTTCCTGTCTCCAGTCCCCATGGTATGACAGACTCCTGCACTTGACTGTGTATTTGAAATAAGGGTAGCAGCATGATTTTAAAGACAAAGAAGCAGAACCTAAGGTACTTTAGTTCTTTTACTTTATGGGATTACTGGCATTTTTGTGTTTAAAATTGAGAACAGTAAAACAGAGTATAAACTGATAAAAGTTTTGGTCTTCTTTTTAAAAAGTTAACACACTTTAGGAAAGAGCCGAAATGTCCATCGATGGATGAATGGGTAAAGAAGATGTGGTGTGTGTGTATATCTTGCCATTTGCAATAGCATGGATGGAACTAGAGCATATTATGCTAAGCAAAATTAGTCAAGAGAGAGACAAATATCACATGACTTCCCTCATATGTGGAACTTAAGATACAAAACAGGTGAACATAAGGGAAGGGAAGCAAAACTAATATAACAACTGGGGCAAAACACAAGAGACTCTTGAATACAGAGAACAAACTGAGGGTTTCTGGAAGGGCTGTGGGTGGTGGGATGGGCTAAATGGGCAAGGGGCATTGAGGAGGGCATTGAGGAGGGGATGAGTCAATGATTTCTAGTCCAGAAATCATTACTGCACTATATGCTAACTAACTTGGATGTAAATTTAAAAAATAATCATAATAAAAAATAAGTAATTAAAAAGTTAACATACTTTAAAAGTATTAATCCTTTTTTGGGTATGGTAATATTTTCTTTTCATTTTTTTGCCAGTGTGATTACATGTACATGAAGTACAATAAAATAAAATATCACTGCCTCCTTTCTTGCCATTATTATTAGTATTATCAATTTCATTATTATTGCTGAAAACAGTTTTGCTGTATCGAGGGCTGGGAGCATTACAGAGGATCTAGTCCATGGGGCACCTGAGTGGCTCAGTTGGTTGAGCATCTGACTCTTGATTTCAGCTCAGGTCATGATCCCAGGGTTGTGGGATTGAGCCCCACATCGGGCTGTGTGCTGAGCATGAAGCCTGTTTAAGATTCCTTCTCTCTCTCTCTCTCTCTCTCTCTCTCTCTCCCTCTCCCTCTCCCTCTCCCTCCCTGTCTATCTCTTCCTCTGCCCCCTCCCCTATTCCCACTTGCTCTCTTCCTAAAAAAAAAAAAAAAAAAAAAAAAATTCATTCCAAGGGTCAGATACTCTAGGTTCACCACTGGATATACTCCAGAGAAATGAGCGTAAATGTCCACCAAAGACAAGAATGTTCAGAGCAACTTTATTCACAAAAATGTCACACCGTAGATAACTCAAATGCCCATCCATCACTCAGGGAATAGATAAACAAGTTGCGGATTATTCACACAATGGAATACTGTGCAGAAATAAAAACTCAGTAACTACTGACACATGCAGTCAACCTGGATGGCTCTCACAAACAAATGAAAGAAGTCAGGAGCCAGAGTACGTGCTCTACGACTCCATTTACATACATTTTGAAGACAGGCAAAGATTTTTTAAGGTTTTATCTAAATTCCTGTTAGCACACAGTGCGAGTGATGCGACAGTTCCCCTACATCACCCCATGCTCATCACGACAAGTGCCCTCTGTAGTTCCCATCCCGTTTCCCCCATCCCCCACCCCCTCCCCTCACGTAACTGGCAGTTTGTTCTCTATAGTTAAGAATCTGTTTCTTGGTTTACCGTTCTCTCTTTTTTGTTCCCCTTTGCTCATTTGTTTTGTTCCTTAAATTCCACATATGAGTGAAATCAAATGGTATATGTCTTTCTCTGACTGACTTATTTTGCCTAGCATAACACTCTAGCTCCACCCATGTTGTTGCAAATGGCAAGATTTCATTCTTTTTATGGCTGAATAAAAAATATATATATAATATTCCACATTATACACACACACACACGCACACATATATCATATCTTCTTTATCCATTCATCTATTGATGGATATTTGGGCTGCTTCCAGAATTTGGCTATTGTAAATAATGCACACACACACACACACACACGCACACACGCATGCATATATCCCTTCGAATTAGTATTTTTGTAGATACCCAGTAGGGTGATTGCTGGGTCATAGGGTAGTTCTATTTTTAATGTTTTGAGGAACCTCCATACTGTTTTCCAGAGTGGCTGCACCAGTTTGCATTCCCACCAACAGTGCACGAGGGTTCCCCTTTCTCCACATCCACGCCAACACCTGTTGTTTGTGGTGGTGTTGATTTTAGCTATTCTGACAGGTGTGAAGTGACCTCTCAGTGTGGTTTTGATTTGCATTTCCCTGATGATGAGTGATGTTGAGCATCTTTTCATGTGTCTGTTGGTCATCCACATGTCTTCTTTGGAGAAATGTCTGTTCATGTCTTCTGCCCATTTTTTAAAAAAAAAGTTTATCTTTGAGAGAGAGAGAGTGTGCATGCATGAGCAGGCAGGGAAGGGGGAGAGAGAGAGGGAGACAGAGAACCTCAAGCGTGCCCATTTTTTAATTGAATTATTCATTTTGGGGGTGTTGAGTTTCATAAGTTCTTTATGTATTTTGGATATTAACCCTTGATCAGGTATGTCATTTGCAAATATCTTCTCCCATTCTGTATGTTGCCTTTTAGTTTTGTCAATTGTTTCCTTTGCTGTGTAAAGACAGGCAAATTTCATTGATGGTGAAAAATGTCAGGGGAATGGTTATGTTGGCGAGGGGGAGGCAGTTATGGATTGGGGGTGGTGAGTACTCGGATGTACATAATTCTAAAAAGTTATCAGGCTTTACATTTAGGATTAATATATTTCACTGTACGTAAATTATTCCTCAATACGGAAGAAAAAAAATGTAAGCTCCAAAGGGCAGAGATTTTTGTCTGGCTCAACTCTATCCTCAGAGGTTAGAGCAGGGCCAGCATATGGTAGCACACAGGAAGTACTGAATGAATGAATGAACTTGAGATTGCTCTTAGCACACCAGCATGTAAGTCTCACAAGGTGACGTTTATGGATCTGTCTCCCTAGTTGGTTTCTGGCCTTGGGGATCTGGGACCTGGTGGAGGGGCCATGAGCAGTGAGGCTGGTCTGTGCCTGGGGTTGGGACAGTTTGAAGACCTGGGTACATTCCTCTACCCCCAACTCCCTTTAGGGGAGATTAAGGTGGGCTGGTCTCTGGAGCTGCAGAGCATTCAGGATGCACTCAAGGACTTTGAGATGGGCCATCAGTGATAATAGAATCAAGGAAGGAGAGAAATAAAGGCCCCAAAGTCTTTCACGTTCCCCAACCTTAGATCATACTGTAGACACTGCTTCAGCCCAGGGTCCCGCTGTCTGTCTGGCTCGGGTGGGAGGTCTGCCCCGGGGCAACTCTCCCAGATATTTTTGCATCCTTCTCCATGGCGGATGCTCCATTCTGATTGCCTCCAGCAGCTTCCCTGCCAATCTCTCTCTCTCTCTCCTATTTTGAGTAGAATTTATTACAATCTTATTTCTTTTTTTTAATGTTTTGTTAATTTTTTGAGAGAGAGAGAGAGTACGAGCAGAGGAGGGGGCAGAGAGAGAGGGAGACACAGAACCTGAAGCAGGCTCCAGGCTCCGAGCTGTCAGCACAGAGCCCGATGCGGGGCTCAAACTCACAAGCCGCGAGATCATGGCCTGAGCCGAAGTCGGACGCTTACCCGACTGAACCACCCAGGCGCCCCTGCAATTTTATTTCTTATCACACAACCATGCATATTTATTTGTTCTCCTTTCTTTAAACAGTTCAATGGGTCTCTTTCCTCTCTCTTGCTCCAAACCTCTTATCCCGATCTCCAGCTGCCATGTCTGGAGTCGCTTTCAAAGGTGACTCATCCTGAAACCAACCTCCCCTATACCTGTGTTCCCATGAAACACCTTTCAAAACCAAGAGAAACATGGGGAGGGCAGTGGCTTTATCCACAAGGGCTAATAACCCCCGATTGGGTCTTCTAACAGCTTATAATCCGAACATGGCAGGTGGATCGGCGTGCCCAGGAGGGGCCCTTGGCAGAAGTGAGAGCAGTGAGAAAGATCTCTGAACACCTTCCTGCTCCCTCCCATCTCGGCTTAATGTGGCTCCAGGAGCTGAGCAGTGACAGAGACCTACCTAATCACATCTGTCCAGCACATGAAGAGCTGTTTGCCAACAGAGCGAGAAGACAAGATTTTAATCTTCATTTTTTAAATCCTTAGGGATAAAGCAAATGACCCTGGATTAAAAGCAGCAGGAAGGATCTGGGCTCCAAATCAGGAAGAATTGCCAAACCGGCAGTGAGAACGCGGAACTTGGGCATGACCCGGCAGGAGCGGTGGACAGGCCCCTACTGGGAAGTCCTGAGCACAAAGGCAATTCCTGAGTCAGCTGGATTTATGGGCCGAGGCGGAGCCTAACCCTGGAGGGATGGCCTACCACCGTTGCCGGGCCAGGTGAGATATATTGCCAGGGAGTCGGTGGCAGGAAGCGTCTAGGGAGTCTGTCCCCACCAAGGAGGGCTTCTGGGCAGGGCTGGTCCTGTGGAGGCCGGTTAGGAAACTGAAGCAACAACAGATTTGCCCAGGAGGGTTGACTCTTGTCCATTTTCTTTCCTGACCAGCTCCTCTGAATCTGTCAGGATTCAGCACAGGTATTACCTGCTCCAGACAGCTCTCCCTCAGGGCTCTGAGCACAAGGCACCCTGGACCCAGCTGTTTCCCTCTCCAGACCGCAGATCCCTTGAGGGGCAACAGTGGGTGATTCATCATCGTGTCTCTCTGGCCTGACAGGGGCTCAGAGATGTGGAGGGAAAGAGGAAGGAATGGAGGGAAAGACAATGGGAGGAGGGAGAGAGGAAGGAAGAGAGAGGTAGGGAAGTAGGAGTGAGAAGGAAGGATGGAGGGGGTAGTGGAAGAAGGAGAAAGGAAGGGAAGAGGGTAGGAGGCAGGGACTTCTGTGCCCAGAACTTACACAGGTACCCAAAGCTCACCCCTGCTCCATAGACAGTTGTTCGTCCATAGCAACAATCCCCCAGGCTTCCCGGAAGCTGGGACCGGGGCTGCTCCGAGGTCCCTCCCTGCACCCCCAGGCCCAGCCCAGGGAGAGGGGCCCCCCAAGCCGGTGGTTGCTGAGCGTCAGAGCTGGGGCTTGCGATGGCACAGGTTACAATGGGGTTTATGGGTGAGGGCGGCCCAGCTCTGGGGGCCGAGGGAGAGTTCAGTGGTGGTGATTGCTATTAGATCTGGTTCTTGTTCATTTGAAAAAAAATTGTTTTTAATGTTTATTTATTTTTGAGAGAAAGAGCACGAGTCAGGGAAGGGCAGAGAGAGAGGGAGTCACAGAATCTGAAGCAGGCTCCAGGCTCTGCTCTGTCAGCACGGAGCCCGACACGGGGCTTGAACTCACGAACCGCGAGATCACGACCTGAGCAGAGCTCGGACGCTTAACTGACTGAGCCACCCAGGCGCCCCAAGCCCTTGTTCATTTCTACTTGATTCACGTAATTTCCGAGCTGTATTCTTACAGGGAAATGTGCTTTCACTTAATTTAATGTTTTCATAAGGTGACAATAGCAGTCTTGTTCTTTCTGAATATAAAGGAAAGAAAGCACATTATGGCAAATAGAAACAAAGGAAAGAATACAAACATGACCTGAAATCCCAGAGATAACTGTTGTCAACATTTCGTTGCACATCATTCTAGAATGTATATGTATATGTGCGTGTGTGTGTGTGTGTGTGTGTGTGTGTTAACATGTTTCAATATAGAAAATATTTTTGGAAACAAACAAAACCCGCCCCCCAGTTTTTTACTGTTAAAAAACAACTTTGGGGAAGGTGCAACAGCCCTCACAGTGTCATTTTTAAAACACACAGACACTGGGTGGCTCAGTCTGTTGAGTGTCCGACTCTTGATCTTGGTTCAGGTCATGGTCTCATGGTTGCTGAGTTCAAGCCCTGCATTGGGCTTCTGCACTGACAGCAGAGAGCAGGATGTGGGGCTTGAACGCACAAACCGCGAGATCATGACCTGAGCTGAAGTCGGACGCTCAATGGACTGAGTCACCCAGGAGCCCCAAAATATAATTTTTATTTTTATTTTTTTCCCAAAATATAATTTTCAATTAAAAAAATTTTTTAATGTTTATTTACTTCTGAGAGAGAGAGAGAGAGAGAGCGAGTGCAGGAGGGGCCAAGACAGAGGGAGACAGAATCTGAAGCATGTTCCAGGCTCTGAGGTGTCATCACAGAGCCTGACGTGGGGCTCAAATTCACAAAGTGAACTGTGAGATCATGACCTGAGCCAAAGTTGGATGCCTCACCTACTGAGCCACCCGGGTGCTAGGGATCCCTTACTGTTCAGGCACCGAGGGAGGCTCTGGAGGGGAGAAGGAGCAGTGAACAGGACCCACCCACTTCTTCCCCTCCTGACAGGCTTCGTGGAGAAGCAAAGGAGACGCTCACGCCTTCAGTAAGGAGGGCACACGGGGTCCCTAAGAGCTAGCCTTCTCCCCGCTTCTGTGGTCCTGAGCAGCCGCTGTGGGTAAGCAGTTCCTGGGTGCTGGTTCCGTGCGGCGCACGCCCGGAAAATGGGAAGATGCTTCTCGCAGACAGACCAACTTGTTGGAATCCCCTGCCTCGTCCAGAGTCACCCGGCCCTCCCTGTGCTACTCCGCACAGCACACACCTGCCCCCCACACCGGTCAGGCACACGGTGTTTGTACTCCCGTTCTGGAACTCAGGCAAGTTTCACAGTTGTTTTCAGGAGGCTGGAAAAGAGCTTAAAGGTCACCTTGTCTAACCGACCTGGTCTGCTGAGGATGGAATCTTCTCTCTGATCCCCCACACCTCAGGGGACACCTTAGGTGGCAAGAAGAATTTTCTCTCTCAATGTGGCCCACTTATTCTGTAGGAGGCCACTACTCACTGATTCGTTCCATCAAATGGTGTGTATTAAGTGCTATGTACTCAGTGCTTCCTATGCACTAAGAAATAAGCCAGTGAGGGGGGTGCCTGGGTGGCTCAGTCGGTGAAGCGTCCGACTTCGGCTCAGGTCATGATCTCACGGTGTGTGAGTTCGAGCCCCACGTCAGGCTCTGTGCTGACGGCTCAGAGCCTGGAGCCTGCTTCGGATTCTGTCTCTGTCTCTCTGCCCCTCCCCTACTCACTCTCTCTCTCTGTCTCTCTCTCAAATATAAAAAATAAAACATAGAAAAAAAAAAAAAGGAATCAGTGAGTAAAACACAAAAATCTCTGCTCTTCCGAATCTTACCTTCTAATGATACGGGTTGGGGAGGACAAATGTTAAACAAAGTAGACAAATTATAAAGTGCTAGAGAGTAATACACACTAGAGCAAAAAAAAGGGAAAAAGGGGGGGGGGAATATGCAGGAATGGCGATTGTCACTAATATTAAAACATTAGTGTTATTATGTGTTAACTAATACATGTTAACTAATAAGTGAGTTTTAGCAGGGTCACGGGATGCAAGGTCAATAAACAAAACTCAAATTTATTTCTATATATTAGCAATAAACAAGAGGAAATTGAAAAAAATTGAAAACATCATTTACAGTAGCAACAGAAAACATGAAATACTTCGGTAGAAATCTAACAAAATATGTGCAAGATATGTGTGCCGAAAACTACAACGCATTGGTGAAAGAAACCAAAGAAAGCCCAAAACACGGGGAGATAGACCATGTTCGTGTTTTGGAATCTGGGCTTAATAAAATTCTCCCCGCATGGATCTGTAGATTCAATGCAATTGTGCCAAAAATTCCATCAGCATTTTTTTTTTGTAGAAACTGACAAGCCGATCTTTTTTTTTAAAAAAAGGGAGCTATAGGTTTTTTTTTCTAAGTTTATTTATTTATTTTGAGAGAGAGAGACAGAGAGTGCAAGTGGGGGAGGGGCAGAGAGAGAGGGAGAGAGAGAATCCCAAGCAGGCTGTGCACTGTCAGCCCAGAGCCCCCGGCCGCGGGGGCTCGAACTCATAAACTGAGATCATGACCTGACTAAAATCAAGAGTCAGACGCTTAACTGACTGAGGCACCCAGGCTCGTCCCCTGACAAGCTCATTTTAAAGTTTATTTGGAAAGGCAGTGGAACTAGAATAGCAAAAGAATTACAAATAACAAGTCACTCCTAAGAAGAGTGTTGAGAGTGGAGGTGAGGACTGAGAAGTAAGAGAGGGGAGGTCCGCGGGAGGAAGACTTTCACTGTGTGCCTTTAATACTTTTCCAGTGAATGTGCTGCCTGTTCAAACATGAAACATATAATAATATTAAAAAAAAAATAGAAGTTCTTGGGGGTGCCTGGGTGGCTCAGTCGGTTAAGCATCCAACTTTGGCTCAGATCGTGATCTCATGGTTTGTGAGTTCAAGCCCTGCATCGGGGTCTGTGCTGACAGCTCAGAGCCTGGAGCCTGCTTTGGATTCTGTGTCTCCCTCTTTTTCTGCCCCTCCCCTGCTCATGCTCTGTCTCTTTCTCCTCAAAAATAAACATTAAAAAAGCGGCTCTAGCAGACTCAAACTCTACAACATGGAGCTTTGATTCAGTGGGTATGACCTAGAGGGAAGCACCAGAAATCAGAGTTCTACTGGGCTTGGCAGGGCACTTACCCTCTGCTAGGCAGGGACCGTAAAATGGGGCCTCTGTTTATGCATACACAGCTCCGGGTGGGTTAGGGAGGTCACCTGCGGAGCACCCTGAAAATCTCTGGGAAGACCAGACCCTCAAGGCTGCTTGGTCCTCCAGCCCCTCACTGGGTGTGGAGAGTGAGAACGAGTTCTCATGGTCTCTTTAGTCATAAGGCTACAGAGAAGCTTTCCCGGTGGGCAAGTGGGTGGCATTCAGATGTCATGCTAGAATGATCATGTGTCCCATTTGCCCAGGGCAGTCCTGTTTACACCTGCTGTCCTGGTGTAATTATTAATAATGCCCCCTCTCACTCTGTTTTGGGTGATAGCTAGGGTCACCCTAGCGATAGTTCAGGTTTGATCCCCAGAACGAAAGGAAGACGATTCTAAAAGGGCACTGGTCCAGGAGTCAGGAACACAAACTTTTGTCCTGCTGCTGACAAACTGGGGACCTTGGCACGTTTTCTCTGGCTGAATTGAAGAGTTTGGATCAGACAGCCCCCTTTTAGCTGGGCAGTTCATGCACGGGAGGTGTGGGTCACAGGGCGGGGGGAGGGGGGTCTGATTCAAGACCTTTCTGAACCCAGACCTAATACAAATAAGTAAAAAACAAACAAACAATAATGAAATGAGCCCTCGTCTCAGTTGTCAGGGAAAAGGTTGGACACCTGGGGGACATGGTAAAACCTGGAAGGGACTTTGTGAAGTGTCCCGGAAGAAAGTCTTTCCTGGAGGTTGGACAGGACTTGGTAGGGGGCGAGAGGAAGGGAAGAGAAGGGAAAGAAAAAGAGATTTAGGGGGAGGTTACAGTGCCATAGGATCGGAGAGGGGATGGGAGCGCTTCAGGCTGTAGGTCCTAAAGGTATCAGTCTGTAGGGAGGTGACACTTCTGAGTGCCACCTGGACAGAGTGATGCCTTTGGGCTACTATCTACACGGCTCCATCCCGTGGGGGCCCATATGCAGCGTGTGAAGAAAGATTTCGAAAACTTCTCTCCCACCTATGACTTAAATTGGCTGAGCCTACTTGCTCCCGCTTTGGGGTGGGTCCCCAGGGTCACACCCAAAGGAAACACCATCTTACTTAGAATGTCTTTTTATGCATTTCCTGGAGGCTTTTCTGGACTCGGGATAGGAACAGCAGAAGAGAAATCGTCTCCCCCAGTGTCAGCCAAAACCCTCCTTACCCATCTCTACCCCTCCCTAGACACCCTCTTCTTGGGACAGCTTGACCTCATTTGGATCTCATTCCCTGTAAACTCCAAAGTGGTGGTTCTCAAAGCACGGTTCCCAGACCAGCGGCATCAGCCTCACCTGTAAGCTTGTGGGCACCTGGGTGGCTCAGTCAGTTGAGCATCTGACTCTGGGTTTCAGCTTGGGTCATGATCTCACGGTTCATGGCATCAGGCTCTGTGCTGATGGCATGGAGCCTGCTTGGGATTCTCTCTTTCCCTCGCTCTCCCCTACTTGCACCCTCTCTCTCTCTCAAAATAAATAAACATTAAAAAGAGAAATGCAAATTATTGGGCCCTGTGGTATCCAGAATCCTGGCTCACATTATTGTTATTTTTTTTAACGTTTATTTATTTTTGAGACAGAGAGAGACAGAGCATGAATGGGGGGAGGGTCAGAGAGAGAGGGAGACACAGAATCCGAACAGGCTCCAGGCTGTCAGCACAGAGCCCGACGCAGGGCTCGAACTCACGGACCGCGAGATCACGACCTGAGCCGAAGTCGGACGCTTAACTGACTGAGCCACCCAGGCGCCCCTATTGTTATTTTTTTAAAGGGTTCAAATACAATTTATTGTCAAGTTAGCTAACATGCAGTGTGTAGAGTGTGCCCTTGGCTTCGGCGGCCCCCCCATTCTTAATCCCCAGAGTCTGTGAAAATGTTACTTCACGTGGGCTCTCATGCTGATTGAATTAAGGATCTTGACCTGGGGAGATTATCCTGGGTAATTTGAGTGGGCCCAGGACAGTCAAGAGGTTCATTGTAAGTGAAATGGGGAGGCAGGTGTGCTGGGGTCAGGGCGGGAGATGTGATAATGGAGGGCAGGAGGGTGGAGGGAGAGGCCGCAAGCCCAGGAAGGCAGGTGGGCTCCAGAAGCTGGGACAGGTGACGGAGCCGGCCTCCTTCAGAGCCTCCGGAGGGAATGCAGCCCGGTCGGCCCCTTGATTTCAGCCCACCAAGACCCATTTCGAACTCCTGACCTCCAGCACTGTAAGGTAACAGATTTGTGCTGTGTAAGCCATTAAGTTTGTGGTGATTTGCTAAAGCCGCAAGAGGATGGACCTGGAGAGCATTAGGCTTAGAGAAATAAGTCAGAGAAATGGTAGCTATACCTGCAGGGAGCACGGCAAAATGTGGGGAGTGATTCACTATGTTGTACACTGGAAACTAACATTGTGTGTCTACCTCATTTAAAACAATGCAGCAATCGGAGACTCACGCAGGCTCCATCCCAGACCTGCTGAGTCAGAAACTGCAGGTTGTGTGTTATAAGTTCTTCCAGGGATGCAGAGGTGGGCTCCAGTCTGAGGGCCAGTGCTCCCAAACAATGGTTCTTGGCTTTCATGGCACAGCTGACTTCCCTGGGGAGTCTCTTTAAAAAACAAACAAAAAACCCACGAATACCCAGGTCAACCCCCAGAAGTTCTGATTAATTGCTCTGGAGTAGGGCTCAGGCACCCCACTTTCAAGACCTCTGTCTCTGATTCTGGTCCCAGGCCAAAGTTGAGCCCTGGGATTCTTGTCCCCTCTGCCTGCTTCGGCCTCTGCTCCCTCCTGGCCCCTGGGTATTGGTTTTCTCTTCCCCTGCTCTGGGCTGAACAGTCTGTGAGACTTCATCCTGAGACACAGGCTTGCCAGAATTCCTAATTAAAGAAAAAATATGTATATTATATATACATATATAATGTATTATAATTATTATAATGTATTATATATATATATACATACACACCTGTCACAAACTCACTAAGCCGTGCAGGGCACAGATTTAGTCACACTCCTAGAAGGAAAAGATCTTGGAGAAGTGTCTGGTCCAGCCACATTCTTCCCAGTTGAGGAAATTGGGGCCCAGAAAGACGACGTGACTAGTCCAAGGTTATACAATGAGCGAGGTTCAAAGCGTGGAACAAAATTCTAGTTTGAGGCCCGCTATCCTTTCCCTTCTTCACATCATGGTCCCCTGACATGGAAACTAGAGGACTCCGGAAAGGAAAGGAGCTGGCTCTTTAAAACCATCCCCCATTTCCAGGCAGAAGGGAGCCTGTGTAGTGAGCAAGCCAAACCCTCTGGAGGTGACCTTGGCTTGGGGGGCAAGGCAGGAGAGATTCTGATGGCCCAAGATAAGGGAGATCTGAGGGGGAGGAGAGGCAGCCAGCTGAGACTAACGCCTAAGGAACAGCTAGCCTGTTCCCAGCCACCTACAGGGTGGGCACTGGGGGTTGGGATGGAGGAAGACGAGAGAGGGTGGAGGGGAGGAGGGAGCATGGGGCAAGGGCCTGCAAATAAATAGTCCCCTGCCCATTGCAGGGGCCCCGGGCTAACAGGGGGCAGGACACCACCCTGAGGCTACAAAATGGTAAGTCTGGGAGGGGCAACAGCTTGCTGTATGTAAAATCACAGGCAGTATTTGGAATCACACACATGGGGATTCAAATCCTGAATCTGCCAATGTTTTTTGTTTTTTTAATGTTTATTTATTCACTTTGTTTTTTTATTTTTTTTTTTTACATTTATTTATTTTTGAGGGACAGAAAGAGACAGAGCATGAGCAGGGGAGGGGCAGAGAGAGAGGGAGACACAGAATCTGAAGCAGGCTCCAGGCTCCGAGCTGTCAGCACAGAGCCCGACGCGGGGCTTGAACCCACAAACTACAAGATCATGACCTGAGTGGAAGTCGGAGGCTTAAGCGACTGAGCCACCCAGGCACCCCTATTTATTCACTTTGAAAGAGGTAGAGAGAGAGAGAGAGAGAGAGAGAGCATGAGTAGGGGAGGGGTAGAGTGAGAGGGAGACAGAGAATCCCA
Source organism: Acinonyx jubatus (assembly GCF_027475565.1). NCBI lineage: Eukaryota > Metazoa > Chordata > Mammalia > Carnivora > Felidae > Acinonyx > Acinonyx jubatus. The sequence continues at coordinate 6,135,302 of NC_069386.1, read as the reverse complement.
AACAGGCTCCGCACTGTCAGCACAGAGTCCGATGCGGGGCTGAAACTCACAAACCATCAGATTATGACCTGAGCTGGAACCAAGAGTCAGGTGCTTAACCGACTGAGCCACCCAGGTGCCCCTGCCAACACTTTTTTTTTTAATGTGTTTTTGAGTTTATTTATTTTTATTTTGAGACAGAGAGTGTGTGAGCAGGGGAGGAGCAGAGAGAGAATCCCAAACAGGCTCTGCTCTGTCAGCTCGGAGCCCGACATGGGGCTCGAGATTGCATGAGCCGTGAGATCATGACCTGAGCAGAGATCAAGAGTTGGACACTTAACTGACTGAGCCACCCAGGTGCCTCTGCCAGGACTTAAAAAAAATTTTTTTTAATGTTTATTTATTATTGAGAGACAGAAACAGCATGAACATGAGAAGGGCAGAGAGAGAGGAAGACACAGAATCCAAAGCAGGCTCCAGGCTCTGAGAGGTCAGCACAGAGCCCAACGCGGGGCTCGAACCCACAAACAGCGAGATCATGACCTGAGGCGAAGTCAGACACGTAACCGACTGAGCCACCCAGGCGCCAGCACTTTCAACCACATGACCTGGGCCTCTCTGAGCCAGTTTGCCTTCCTGCGAAATGGGGCTAACAATCCCTGGCCCTTGTGAGGATTTTGAGAGAATCAGGATCAGAGAGGTTAAGCCAATTTCCCATAGTCACACAGCGGATGTGTGGTGGGGGTGGGACCCACCCCAGAGCCTCCCTCTTAACCACACTACACTAGCCTACATGCTCAAGCATGCCAATCTGTGCCGTTCAGCATGGGACTCAGGATCTAGTGCCCTTCCCCCGTCCTCCACAAGTCATGAAAGTTGCCAAGATCACTGTGTGAGCAGAGAGGGCAGTGGGGGTGGGTGGGGGGGCGTTGGGGAGGAAGGAGGCCCCGGTTAGGACTGAAACTGAAGGCTCCTCCGGTCTATTGGAGTCAGACTTAAGCTGATTTCAAGCAAATGAGGAAGGGCAATGTTTCTCGGGCACCTGGTTGCAGCTGCAAAGTCTTGCCTGCCGTACGCCCTTTATCTTATTTAACTCTCAGAGGAACCGTGTCTCCATTTCACTCATGAAGAAGGTGAAGCTCCTCGAAATTCAGAGATTCATTCAAAGTCACAGAGCTGGGAAGTGACAGAGGCAGGCATTCAATCCCAAGTTCAGCCTCCTAACTGACAACTGTCTGGACTTTTCCACATCCCTGGAGCCTTGCGAGTGGCCACTGCACAAGCATGGGGTGAAAAGGCTGGAAGGGACCAGATAATGGGGGGAGGGCAGAGACAGCTTCTGGGTGAAGGTGGCCTTCGAGCCAAGTTTTCGGGGATAAGTAGAAAGGAGCTTGGCAGAAAAGGGCCGGGAAGAGAGTATCAGGCGTGGAGACCCAGAGATGAGAAACAGCAGGTTCTGTCAACAGCTAGGAGTTCAGACGGGAGAGGAACTGGCCCAGGACACGCCTTCTGTAACCGCTGGTGACCAGTCCAGCATTCCTTGGGGCCCCTCACTGGCCAAGGGCAATCACAAGGCTGCCTGGCCCCGGCTCCCTCCCCGAGCCTCCCTGAATTATACCACCGCATTCTCAACGTGCCTCTGGAACATCAATGCGTGTCCCATCACTGGGAATGCTGTGAAGACAGGGATTCTGATTTGTCAGGACTGGGACGGGGCCTGGCACTCCTCAGGCCTTTCTGTCATGACCTCAGGCAATGCTCCCGGTCCGAGGACCACACTTTGAGTGGCATCATCCAGAAAAGTATATGTTGAGCCCCTTGCCATCTGCCAGGCATCGCACAAGCTACCTTCTACACTTTTGCTAATGTACTAATCATCACAATGCTCTGAAATGGAACTTATTATTTCTACTTCCCAGGATAGAGAACAGAGGGGCCGAAAGGTGAAATATTTTATTTACAAAGTTAGTAAGTAGCAGAGCTGGGCTTTGAACTTGGGTCTGTCCAACTCTATAGCTGATGATGGGCCTCCTGGTCAGAGGGACGGCTATAGACTGACTTGTGTCCCCCCAAGACTCAAATGTTGATGTCCTAACCCTGAGTGGGGCTGCATTTGGAGTTAGGTTGAGTGGGGTCATAAGGGTGGCACCCTGATCCTATAGGACCAGTGTCCTTATAAGAGGAGACATCAGAGAGTTCTCTTTCTCTCGCTGCCACATGAGGGCATAGTGAGAAGGTGACCTTCTGCAAGTCAGAAAGGCTTGTACCAGGAACCAAACTGGCTGGCACTTTGTGGGGTTTTTGTTTTGTTTTGTTTTTAAATGCTTATTTATTTATTTTGAGAGGGTGTGTGTGTATGAGTGGAGGAGGGGCAGAAAGAGGGAGAGAGAGAATCCCAAGCAGGCTCTGTACCACCAACACAGAGTCCCACACGGGGTTCAAAGTCATGAACCGTGAGACCATGACCTGAGCAGAAATCAAAAGTCGGACACTTAACCCACTAGGCCAGCCAGGCGCCCCTGGTCAGCCCTTTGATCTTGGACTTGCAATCTCCAGAACCATGAGAAATGAATTTCTATTGTTTAACCCATTCAGCCTGTGGCATTTTGTTCTGGCAGCCCAAACAGACTAAAACAGGGGCCCAGCTGCTACCGGTCAGCCAAGGATGCCAGTTAAAAGGAATGGCTCCCCTTCCATGGAATGTGGCTCTTCCCAAACTGCATGGGACAGGAGGAGAACCAAGATGGTGGTGATTATAATGGTGATGGTGATGGTGAGGATGTTGATAATGGTGATGGCAACAATAATAACTCACACCCAAGCCAAAGCCACCTGTACCATTTGCAAAATGAAACCACAACAGAACGACGTAGCTGTCCCAACCCTCACACCCTGATTCCAAAGACGTTTCAGGAGAAGACAGGAAATGGCCCAGTAATCAGGTGCCATCCATTAATTTGCTGCATGTACTGTGATGGCTGAGTCTGCATCCTTGTGGAGTGGACACATAGCACAAACAAGCAAAGCCTGCTTCCTCAGTTAGCCAGGCCCCCTGTGCCCGTGTGTCAATGGAAAAGGCCAGTGTAGTAGATTAGATACCTGAGTGAATCTCCCAGTGAGAAACCTAAAAACTGAATGCTGAATACAATATTAAACAAAATATCCTCTTAAACGAATCACTGAATTGACACAAAACGGAGCAATCCACAGACTCCCAGACTGGAGTGAAGGAGCCCCAAAGCCAGCTGGCACGCTGAGGTTTCATGCAGGACACGGGAGACCTTGAGCTTGTGCTTTGCTGCCCCCTGGTGAGAGATGAGAAGATAAATCTTAGGGGTCCACCAGAGGATGTAGGGAAAATGTATGCACACATATGTACACAAATTTTACTGATTCAAAGATTGTATAGCACATCATTTATAAAAAAAATAATAAGGGGTGCTTGGGTGGTTCAGTCGGTTAAGCGTCCAACTTTGGCTCAGGTCATGATCTCAGGGTTCACGGGTTTGAGCCCCATGTCGGGCTTTGTGTGGACAGCTCAGAGCCTGGAGCCTGCTTCAAATTCTGTGCGTGCCTCTCTCTACTCCTCCCCTGCTCATGTTCTGTCTCTCTCTCTCTCTCTCTCTCTCTCTCTCAAAAATAAATAAACATTAAAAAAAAAAAAGACATACTAGGGCATCTAGGTGGCTCAGTCCGTTGAGCGTTTGACTTTGGCTCAGGTCATGATCTCACAGCTTGTGAGTTCGAGCCCCCTGTCGGGCTCTGTGCTGACAGCTCAGAGCCTGGAGCCTGCTTTGGATTCTGTGTCTCCCTCTCTCTCTGCCCCTAACCGACTCTCATTCTGTCTCTGTCTCTCTCAAAAATAAACATTAAAAAAAAGTTAAAAAAAAAGACATACTCTTTACTATAAATTCGACACAAACAATTGATTCACACAAAACACTTACGATGATTTGTGCTAAACCCTCATATCCATTGCCAGCCTATGGTTGTGGTTCACTCTAGATCTAACGTGAATGTTGGTGGACACTTTTCTGGTTTATGTGAAGGAGGAAGATGAAAGAAAACAAAGACATGTTGGAATTTCATTCATTAATCAACAACGTAAGCTACTTCTTTGCTAAATCAGGTTATTATTACTTTTAAGTTTGTTTATTTTGAGAGAGACAGAGATGGTGTGAGTGGGGTAGGGGCAGAGAAAGGGAGAGAGAGACAGAGAGAGAGAGGGAGAGAGAGAGAATCCCAAGCAGGCTCCACACTGTGAGCACAGAGCCCGACATGGGGCTTGAACTCATAAAACCGTGAGATCATGACCTGAGCTGAAACCAAGAACCAGATGAGCAACTGAATGAGTCATCCAGGTGCCCCAGATCATTGTTTTTGAATAGTGGAAGAATATTTCCCCAGGCTTGTGTGTGTGTGTGTGCGCGTGTGTGCTTGTGCACGCGTGTGTGCACTATTCACAGTGAAATGACCACAGGCATAACACACTTACAAGTTTAATCTGAATGCTTAACATTTTCTCAACACTTTGTCTAGACAATCGATAAAACATTAAAGCAAGGTTTGACTTGCGGCTCTTAGAACGGTGTGGGGTGCACAGTAGATATTGTCAAAATGCTGGCTATTATTTATTGTTATTTGCAGTATAAGTCACTCCATGATGTCTCCTGAGTTTCAGTGTGGCTGGCTTCTGGATTGTGGCCACATGTGTCTGGAGAACTATGTTCCTGGTTCAAGTCCCAGAGAAAGGCAGGAAGGTGGGCGGACCCAGGTGGCTAAGGACGAGTTTGGGCTGGGTGAGTGGAAAATCCAGTGGAAGTCTTCCCCTCCCTTCCACCGTGTGCTGAGAGGGACCCTGGGTGGATGGCTGGAGCCCGGGACGTGCATGGGTTTCATCTCCACAATGGCACCAACAGAGCTGAGTCACAGCACAGTGTTTAGACATGGCTGCTATACATCATTGGGCTAATTGATTTGGATGTCTCTTGCTCAATATTCTGAATTTATGGGTGCGGCTTTCTTTCCCTTTACTTCCCCCTTTTCCCCGCTCATATCTACCGCACTTGGTCTCTAGGAATCTTGGGGATCCCAGGCTCATGGGGTCCTCGGGCCAAGGTGATAACTATCCGTTGAGTTTCGCGAGCACCCGGAAAGAAGTATTCATCACAGGACACTCTTAAGTTTCAAACAGGCCCCAGGGAAACTCTGCTGGGCTGGCTTGGCAGAAGTCCAGCTCTCATTTGTATGATCTGATTAAGGAGACTGACTCCTCTGTGCCAAGAAACACGAAGTAAATTGCCAAGGTAGACAAGACACTGCTCTTTTTACAGACTTCGCCAGTGGAACAGTGATTCTCTCCCTCAGCATCTGTCCTGCTGGTGTTACCCCAGCACCCTGGGGCTTCGCGTCTCAGTAGGGGCTGACTCCCCGCACGACCGGGGCTTGGAGAAGTGGAGGACATGGGCGCAAAGGGCTCTGACTGCATCCCAGCAATGTTGTCTCCTTCGCTCTTTAGGCACAGGATGGGGAGATCAGGTGGTAAATTACTCCGAGCTCTTGGCTGCAAACAACAGACCCCGCTGTGGCGAGTGTGAACAGAAAAGGCTTTCGGGAGCCCCTGAGAATCGCTGTGAGGACGCCAGGCCAGGTTGGAGAGCTGGGACAAGGCAGAGCTGCTGTGAGGAGATGTCACTGCCATCCCGATGGAGTGTGGGCCACGTGTGGCTGCTTGCAGGGCTGTTGCTGCCTAGGGCAGTGGGGGCTTCTGACACCCTCCCCCCAAACTGGCCCTCACTTCCCAACTCGTGATCGGTGGACACCAGTCACACGTCTATGCCCCTACTGCAAAGGAAGCCGGGAAGGTACGTTTCTGGTTTCTACTTTAGGGAGACATAAACTCAAAAGGTAGAGGCATCCCCAAATAAGAAAAGTGTGTGTGGGTGGGCAAGTAGAATGATAAATGTTCACACGTAATCAGTGATCTCACATCACATGATTAAGGCATCCCACCCCCCACCCCCCCTCGGGCGCCAACCGCACTGCCTTGAGAAAGTCCCCTGGGCCCTGACCCACTGCCTGGGTCCTCAGATACTCACTCTGCACTCCTAAAGCTGGTCCTGAGTCCTTACCAGGAGCCTTCATTCTCTGTGTAACTCAGAGGTATGGCTTAATTGTTGCTCGTATGTTTGGTTGGATCTTTGGGTTTTTTTAAGTTTATTTATTTTGAGAGAGAGAGAGAGAGAGAGAGGAGAGAGAGAGAGAGAGAGAATGAGAATATATCCCAAACAGGCTCCACACTGTCAGCCAACTCTCAGTGCAGAGACGGATGCGGGGATTGAACTCAGGTACCGTGAGATCATGGCCTGAGGCGAAGCAAGAGTCGGACGCTTAACAGACTGAGCCACCCAGGCGCCCCATGGTTGGGTCTTTGTAGGCAAACACAAATGTCTTCAAGGGCCAGGCAGGTAAATTAGTGGAGGAAGTGAGCAGAGAGAAGGGCATGTGGAGGACAGAGGAACTGAAGGAGCAGTCCCTGCCCAGATGTTTCCATTTGGAAATATGGACCCAGTGGCCAGATCTCTGTGGATTTCTTTATGTGAAATACCCAGATTTGGTAATAATTGGTCAAATATTCTTGATCTGTTAAAAATTTTCATTATATTAAAAACTCCAAACATAAAGAGAAACAGAGTGATAGTATGATGAACACACACATCCAAATACACTCATCACTCAGATTTAACATTTGTCACACCACATTTTACCTACTTTTCTTCTGCTTCAGTATTTTAAAGTAACAAGATCAGAGAAGCTAATAAAATATTTTATCCTTAAACATTTCAATAGGCATCTCTTCAAAACATAGATATTTTCCAAAGTAGTAGCTACTTAACAATACCTAAGAAAATTAAAAAACACCAGGGCAACTGGGTGGCTCAGTGAGTGTCCTACTCTTGATTTTAACTCAGGTTTTGATCTTGGGGTCGTGAGTTCAAGCCCCACGTTGGGCCCCATGCTGCACACTGGGTGTCGAGCCTACTTAGAAAAGAAAAGAAAATTAACAAATACCCTGTCTTCATTCGTATTTCTTTCACTACCCCAAAGACGATGCTTTAGATGGATTGTTCAAACCAGAATCCAATAGAGGACCAAGAATTGGATTTGGTGGTTATGTGTCTTAAGTATCTTTAATCTGGAAGAGATCCCCACTGGTCTGTTCGTTTTGTTGCTTTTTTAATGTTTATTTATTTTTGAGAGAGAGAGAGAGAGAGAGAGGGAGAGTGTGGGCGGGGAGGGGCACAGAGAGGAGGAGACAGAAGATCCAAAGTGGGCTCTGAGCTGACAGCAGAGAGCCCAAGGTGGGGCTCGAACTCACAAACCATGAGATCATAACCTGAGCCAAAGTTGGACGCTTAACCGACTGAGCCACCCAGGCGCCCCTGTTTTGTTATTTTTTGTGTGTGTTTCAACTGACACTGATTTGAAGAACTCAGACCAGTGTCTTGTTGACTGTCCTACTTATCTAGATAGGTCTGGTTGTTTTCTTGTGATGTCACTTAACTTGTTCCCTTATCCTCTGTATTCCCTGCAAACTGGAAGTTAGAGCTAAAGGCTTGATTACGTCGATGTTAACGTTTTGTCAAGAATGTATCCCGGGTGATGCTGACTGCCTAATCCAGGACCTCAGAAGGCACAGGACGCTGTCCTATTAGTACAGACGTTAGATGAGAGACTGGGTTGAGATCATTCCCTGTCTTGTAACTTTGCGTTTTCTTCCTTAGATCCTCATTGCCCCCCAGGAGCATTTTACCTAATGGTTTTAGCATCCATTGATACCCCCTGCCCGAATCAATTACTTCATTAGGGATTGCAAGAGGGTGTTTTTCTAATGCTCTTTCTTTGACATGTATTAGCTTGCATTGTTCTATAACGAAGAGCTTTCTTGTGTCATCAACTGGGGCTGCGTGGTTCTCCTGAAACTGGATCTACTTGTTCTTAGTACTGACCTTCTGACGATATGCCTGAAAAAGGACCCTCTGCTTCCAGGCCGCCCCTGACTGTGGGTAATTGAAACTGCAGATCAGAAGGGACCACTGTAACGACAAAGTGTTCTTTTCCTTTTTGAAGTATTCACTATTCTGGCTGCTGGATTTTTACGTATTCAATATTGTATCATCAGTTACAGCCTTTGTTCTCTTTTTTTCTTTTTAATTTTTTTAAATGTTTATTTATTTTTGAGAGAAAGAGAGAGAGAGAGAGACAGAGTGTGAGCTGGTGAAGGGGCAGAGAGAGGGAGACACAGAACCCAAAGCAGGCTCCAGGCTCCGAGCTGTCAGCACAGAGCCTGACGCGGGGCTCAAACCCATAACCGTGAGATCATGACCTGAGCTGAAGTCGGACGCTCAACCGACCGAGCCTCCCAGTCGCCGCTGCTTTATTCTTTAAAAAATTTATTTATAAAACCTTTTTAAATGTTTTTATTTATTTTTGAGAGAGAGAGAGAGCAAGAGAGCACAAGAAGGGGAGGGCAGAGAGACAGGGAGACAGAGGAAGCCTCTGAAGCAGGCTCTGCACTGACAGCAGAGAGCCCAATGTGGGGCTTGAACTCATGAACCATGAGATCGTGACCTGAGCTGAAGTCAGATGCTTCACTGACTGAGCCACCCAGGCTCCTCTCATAGACTTTATTCTTTTTTGATGCTCAAATTGTTCTGTCTTTGGCCAGTGGGAGCCCTTGAAGATGGTTTCTGCGTGGTTTTTGATGTATCTCTGCTGCCTTTGGTCACTCTTCCCCTCCAGGCACACCTTGATGTCCCATGTTCCCCAAGGGAACTTTTCCTGCTCCAGCCCTGAGATGAACCATTTCTGCAAGAGCTTAAGTTCCTTTCTTCAAATACTTTAAAGGCACTCTGCAAGTTACACAAACCACGTAGCTCAGCTGGATACAGCCCATGGCATGCTAGTTTGCCACCTTAGCTCTTAAGTTTCTGCAGTTTAATGCTGTAAGACTCAAGCAATCAAACGTCCGTGCATGTGGTTGTTGCCCTTATTGGTGGACCATTTGTTTTTGTTTTTGTTTTTAATTTTTTTTTCAACGTTTATTTATTTTTGGGACAGAGAGAGACAGAGCATGAACGGGGGAGGGGCAGAGAGAGAGGGAGACACAGAATTGGAAACAGGCTCCAGGCTCCGAGCCATCAGCCCAGAGCCCGACGCGGGGCTCGAACTCCCGGACCGCGAGATGGTGACCTGGCTGAAGTCGGACGCTTAACCGACTGAGCCACCCAGGCGCCCCTGACCATTTGTTTTTAAACCTAACACAGGTCTGTGCAGGACCCACCTGTCCATTGACTACTATGCTCACTGGAGCCTGTGCGTTTCCTGGTTTCATGCAGCATTCTGGGGAATGATTTTCTCATAATCTAGGTTTGCCTTGTCAGCTCCCATGTTTGGTCCCACTACTTTAGGATTATACTGTGTCCCTCTCGCACCTTCACGACCCAGAGCATTTCAGAATAGCTGACTGCTTCAAGCCCCTAATCGTGACACGGCAAGACCTCCATGATATACTGTTAACTGGGTGGCAAGGAGCAGGGCCTTGGAAATTGGCATTTTCATCTCATGCTATTGAGAGTATAAATTTGTATCACTTTCCAGTATTATTCGGGACTCCCTCACTTATAAGTGACAGCAACCCATACAAAACTAGCTTAAACAAACACACAAAGGATGTTCATTGACTCAATTAACTGGGAAGACCGAGGGAGGGAAGGCTTCAGGCATAGCTGGATTCAGGGGCTCTATCTTTGTGACTTCTGATCCAAAAGGGAGAGAAAGAGCCCCCTGTGACAGTAGTTTATATAGAGTCTCAGGGAATACTTTGATTAATTCTCTCTGGATCTTATGCCCATCTCTGGACTGAACACTGCAGCCAGGGTTAAGAGAGGACTCTGGCTGCTTCAAGTAGAGGAGTGGGGGAAGCCTGGCTCCCTACAGGAAAAACAGAAGGCTATTATTAGAAGACGGAGGGAAAGAATTCTGAACAGGGGAGCACATCGGATGTTCATTTCAGTTAGCAAAAAAAGCCAACAAAGATTTTGAAACTTTAAAACAAAGATTTTACCTTCCATCTAAGAGAATAATTTCACATCAAAGAATTCACGAACAAAAAGATCACGGACAAGGGCAGACTTGTGTCCAAGGATGTTTGTAATCACAGTACTGTGTATAATAGCAAAATATTTTAAGAATCTAAATGTCCATCTAGAGGAGATCAAGCAACTTAGCGCCCATCCATGTTACTGGGATGCTAGGCAGCTCTTGAAAATGATCATTATTTCCTTGTATTTCATGACCAGGAAAGACCCCCATGATATACTGCTAAGTGGAAGAGACAGTCTACAAAATAGCACACATGTTATAATCTAATTTTTTTTTAATTGGCTCTATACCTGGGGCGCCTGGGTGGCGCAGTCGGTTAAGCGTCCGACTTCAGCCAGGTCACGATCTCGTGGTCCGGGAGTTCGAGCCCCGCATCAGGCTCTGGGCTGATGGCTCGGAGCCTGGAGCCTGTTTCCGATTCTGTGTCTCCCTCTCTCTCTGCCCCTCCCCCGTTCATGCTCTGTCTCTCTCTGTCCCAAAAATAAATAAACGTTGAAAAAAAAAATTGGCTCTATACCCATTGGGAAATAAACATGGTCAGGAACCACATCACAGGCTTAATAGAGGTTATCTCTGGGTGATTATTTCAATTTATTTAATTTGTCTACATTTTCTATGATAAGCACGTATTACTTTTTAATAACAGATTTTTTTTTTTTTTTAAGAAAAGAAATCAGGATAAACACACAAAGATACTCAAAGAATAGACTAACAAGTAAGGGAGGGGGGGTGGCCCAGGACCATGCCCACAAGGTCAGAGATGCTCAGAGGCAAGGACACCAGGCCTGTAGGTACCTGTGGGGGCTTTGCACACCTATTCATCAGTGCTGATTCCCTGTCATCTTGACGACTCACAGTTGCCACATTAATTGCAGGGTGGGGTGGGCAGGATGGGCTGACCAGGGCAGGCCACCACTGGCCCTCAGCTGAAAGAAGTCAAGTCCTCTTTGTCTTTTCCTCATCTGGTCCTGCCTGTGAAGACCTCCTTTTCCCAGCCAGCCCTATCCCCATCCCAAGCCCTGCCAGTTCTGGTCTCTGCACTCTCAGGTTAACTGAGAGTTAACCCATCACCCAACTTGGCAGTAAAAGCCAGCAGGCCAGAAGGCAGGGAGGTGCCATAGTGACCTGGGAGGATCCCCTTGGCCTGATGCCCTGATGCTCAGCTCCCCAGCACTGGCTCAGCAGACCCCAACCCACCTCTTCCCTTTACTCCCCCTAGGGGCTGGGATAAAAGGCTTTGGCCAGGCAAGGACCTCCAGCTCCAAACCAAAGTCAGCCTCTGCACTGTGCCTGTTGGGGGATGCTGGGGCTCCAGGCCTTGGGTCACCTCTGTGTCTCCACTTGGGGAATGCTGAGGGATCTGTCCTCCAGAGGCCTTGACATCATCCAAATAGTCAACTATAACTTGATTACCTCTTTAGGCAGCCCTCTTGAGTCTCTAGCAGCAAATAAAACTGCCAAGAAGCAGAATCTCTGGTCACAGAGAGAACAAGGGCCCTCAGGCACAATTTGCTAGATTTTTGTTTGTTTCCCAAGAGACAGTAAGGGGGGAAAGAATCGCTAAGGTATAATGCTGGGCGGAAGGGGTACTTTGGGCCAGTAAAGGGAATATACTCAAGATTTGTTTGGAACACTCCTATCATATCATAAAAATTCACAGAAATTTTATATGCTACTTCATGATATAGCTATGTGTCTTTTTTCAAACATTAAACATTTTTAAGTGTTTATTTTTCAGAGAAAGACAGTGGGAGCAGGAGAGGGGCAGAGAGGGGGTGGGGGACAGAGGATCCGAAGCGTGTTCTGCATTCACAGCGGAAGTCCCGATGTGGAGCTTGAATTCATGAACGATAAGGTCATGACTTGAGCTGAAGGCGGATACTCAACCAACTAAGCCACCCAGGCGCCCCTGTTTTCCACATTTTAAATGAAACATTTCAAACATAATTATTTTCACAGTGAAAATATCCCTATACCCACCGCCCAATTTCTACTGTTAGTAGTTTACTATATTTGCTTTATCATATGTCTCTCTATCCATCCATCAATACATTTTATTTTTTGTGCATCTCAAAGTAAATTGCAGATGCCGGTAACTTCCCCCTAGTTACTTCAGTATGTTTATCGTTAACTAGAGCTCAGTATTTGTTTATAGTTTTTTGAAGTGAAATCTATAAGCAATAAGATACAGACTCTTAAGTATACAGCTGCCAAATTCTGACAAATACATAAACCTGTGCACCCCAACCTCTATCAAGATGTAGAACCCTACCATCACCCCAGAAAGTTTCCTCATGTCCCTTCCCTATTGATACCTGCCCCCAACCTCTCGGAGAACAACACTGTTCTGATTGGTTCTACCCTAGGTTAGTTTTACCTGTTCTGGAACTTTATATAAATTGAATCATACAGAATATACTCTTTTGTTTAAAGTTTATGTCACTAAACATAATGATTTTGAGTCACTTATGTTATTGCATGTACCAATAGTTCTTTTTTTTTTTTTTAAGTTTAAAAATTTATTTTTGTGAGAGAGAGAGAGTGCAAGCCAGGGAGGGGCAGAGAGAGAAGGGAACAGAAGATCCAAAGCAGGCTCTGCTCTGACAGCAGCGAGCCTGATGTCCCATGAACTGTGAGATCACAACCTGAGCCAAAGTCAGATGCTCAACTGACTAAGCCACCCAGGCTCCCTGTTCTTTTTTTTATTAGGAATAATATTCCATCGTATGACTCTAGCCCTGTTACCCATTTTCCTTTTGATGGATGTCTGGGCTGTTTCCAGTTTTTTGGCTCTTAGGGAAAAGCTGCTATGAACATTCTTATACATGTTTTTTTGTAGACATATACATCCTATCAGGTCAATACCTAGAAGTGCAATTGTTGGGTCATAGGGTTGGCGTATAGTTTTTTAAAAAATATTTATTTATTTTGAGAGAGCGAGAGCATGGGCATGCACAAGTAGGGGAGGAGCAGAGAGAGAGGGGGAGCGAGAAAATCCCAAGCAGGCTCCACGTTGTCAGCACAGTGCTTGACATGGGGCTTGATTCCACAAACTGCAAGATTATGACCTGATCTGAAATCAAGTCAGAGCTTGAGGGCGCCTGGGTGGCTCAGTGGGTTAAGCATCCAACTCTTGACTTCAGCGCAGGTCATAATCTCATAGCTCCGTGGGTTTGAGCCCCACACTGGGCTCTGTGCTGGCCACATGGAGCCTGCTTGGGATTCTCTCTCTCTCTCTCTCTGCACCTCCCCAACTCGCTCTTTGTCTCTCTCAAAATAAAGAACTAAAAAAAAAAAAAAAAAAAAAAAAGATGCTTAACCAACTGAGTAACCCAGGCACCCCGGTGTATAATTAATTTTAAAAGAATTGGCCTTTTCATCATTTCTTGATGTGTCAGGTGCTTGACGTGCTTTATTTATTTATTACTTTATTACTTTATTTATTTATTTATTACTTTATTTATTTATTTATTACTTTATTTATTTATTTATTTACTTACTACTTACTATGTGTCAGGTGCTTTACTTGCTTTATTTAATTTTGGAAATAGCTCAATGTGGAAGGTGAGGAAGGTGATATCATCTCATTAAAAAATAAAGAAAGAAAAGAACTGGCCTTTTCCAAAGTGGTTGTATTATTTTACATTCCCACTAACAATATAGGCGAGTTCTGGTCGCTCTCGATCCCCGTTAGCCTTTGGTGGGGGTCAGCTGTTTACATTCTGTTGCGTAGGTTGTAATATCTTATTTTAATTTGCACTGCCCCTGATTATGAATGATATTGTCTTTTTCATGTGCTTATTATCCAGTCATATATCATCTTTTGTGAGCCATCTGTTCAAATCTCTTGCCAGTTTTGCACCGGGGTGGTTTGCCTTTTTATTTATCGAGTTGTAGAAATTCTCTACTCATCCTGGATAACAGTTCTTTTCAGACACGGTTTGCAAATGTTTCCTCCAGTCTAGAGCTTGCCTATTTGGGGTTTTAAAAAGTTTGTTTATTTATTTTGGGAGAGAGGAACAGAACGCATGAGCAGGGGAGGGGCAGAGAGAGAGGGAGAGAGAGAGAATCCCAAGCAGGCTCCATGCTGTCCACGCAGACTCTGATGTGGGGCTCGAACTCATGAACTGTGAGATCATGACCTGAGCTGAAGAGCCAGATGCTTACCAACTGAGCCACTCAGGTGCCCCATCATTTTTTTTTTTTAAAGATTTTATTTCATTATTATTTTTTTTAAGTAATCTCTATACCCTGTGTGGGGCTTGAACTGACAACCCCAAGGTCAAAAGTCACATGCTTCACTGACTGAACCAGCCAGACACCCCTTGCCCATTCATTTTTAAACGAGGTCTTTGAGAGCTTAAACTATTGATAAAGTCTTATTTATCAGTTTTTTAACTTATGGTTATTGCTTTCTGTGTCCTAAGAAACATTTGCTACTCTTAGCCACAAAGATATTCTCCTCTGTTTTCTTCTTCTTCTTTTTAAAATGTTTATTTATTTATTTTGAGAGAGAGAGAGAAGGAGAGAGAACAAGCAGGGGAGAGGGGCAGAGGGAGACAGAGAATCTCAAGCAGGTTCCACGCTGTCAGCACAGAACCCAACACAGGGCTTGATCCCACAAACCATGAGATCATGACCTGAGCCAAAGAAATCAAGAGTTGGATGCTTAACCCACTGAAGCACCCAGGTGCCCCACCTCTGTTTTCTTCTAAGAGTTTATGGTTTTAGCTTTTATGTTTACATCTATGATCCATCTTTAATTACTTTTTGTGTACGGTGTGAGGTAGGAATTAAGGCTATTTTTTTCTATATAGAGATCCAGTTTTTCAGCCCCATTTATTTTTTTTTTATTTTTTTTTCAACGTTTATTTATTTTTGGGAGAGAGACAGAGCATGAACGGGGGAGGGGCAGAGAGAGAGGGAGACACAGAATCAGAAACAGGCTCCAGGCTCTGAGCCATCAGCCCAGAGCCTGACACGGGGCTCGAACTCACGGACCGCGAGATGGTGACCTGGCTGAAGTCGGATGTTCAACCGACTGCGCCACCCAGGCACCCCCAGCCCCATTTATTAAAAATATTTTCCTCTCCCCCTTGGATTGGCTTTGGCACCATTGCCAAAACCAAATGACTAAATAAGTGTGGGTCTATTTTCAGCTCTCTCTTCTGTCCTTGATGTATTGCTTGATCCTTATAATGGTACCACACTATGTTGATTCCTGTAATTTTATATTAAGTCTTGAAGTAGGGTAATGTAAGTATTCTAACTTCTTTTTCAAGATTGCTTTGGAGATTCTAGATCCTTTGCATGTCTGCATAAGTTTTATTTTATTTATTCTTAATTTTACTTTTAATTTTTTAAAATTTATATTCAAATTAGTTAGCACATAGTGCAACAATGATTTTAGGAGTAGATTCCTTAGTGCCCCTTACCCATTTAGCCCATCCCCCCTCCCACAACCCCTCCAGTAATACTCTGTTTATTCTCCGTATTTACGAGTTTCTTCTGTTTTGTCCCCCTCCCTGTTTTTATATTATTTTTGTTTCCCTTCCCTTATGTTCATCTGTTTTGTCTCTTAAAGTCCTCATATGAGTGAAGTCATAGAATTTTTGTCTTTCTCTGACTAATTTCACTTAGCATAATACCCTTCAGGTCCATCCACGTAGTTGCAAATGGCAAGATTTCATTCTTTTTGATTGCTGAGTAATACTCCATTGTATATATATACCACATCTTTATCCATTCATCCCTCAATGGACATTTGGGCTCTTTCCATTCTTTGGCTATTGTTGATAGTGCTGCTATAAACATGGGGGTGCATGTGTCCCTTCGAAAGAGCACATCTGTATCCCTTGGAAAAATGCCTAGTAGTGCAATTGCTGGGTCATAGGGTAGTTCTATTTTCAGTTTTTTGAGAAATCTCCATCCTGTTTTCCAGAGTGGCTGCACCAGTTTGCATTGCCACCAACAGTGCAAAAGAGATCTTCTTTCTCTGCATCCTCACCAACATCTGTTGTTTCCTGAGTTGTTAATGTTAGCCATTCTGACAGGTGTAAGGTGTATCTCATTGTGGTTTTGATTTGTATTTCCCTGATGATGAGTGATGTTGAGCATTTTTTCATGTGTCAGTTGGCCATCTGGATGTCGTCTTTGGAGAAGTGTCTGTTCATGTCTTTTGCCCATTTCTTCACTGGATTATTTGTTTTTTGGGTGTTGAGTTCTGCATAAATTTTAGAATCAGCATGTTAATTTCTATAAACAAACCTATGGAGATTATGATTTATGAATTGAATCTATAAACCAATTGAGGAGAATTAACAATATTGAATCTTCTAATCCATGAACATGGTATGTCTCTCCCTATGCTTACATCCTTTAAACATTTACCTTAGGAACGTTTTGTAGTTTTCATTATGTAAGTCTTGCACATCTTTTGTTAAACTTATTCTTAGGTATTTTCTGGTTTTTTGTCTTTGTCGTAAATTGGATTTTATTTTAATTTTACTTTTCAGCTATCTACTGCTAAAAAAATCTGGAACACTTCACAAATTTGATGTCATCCTTATGTGGGGACTGAGTTAATCTTCCATATCATTCTAGTTTCAGTATATGGGTTGCCAAAATGACATTGTATGTTTTTAATAAAAACATAGTATCATCCACTCCTGTGAATTTTTAAGATACACTCCAGGCAATGGGGCACCTGGGTGGCTCAGTCAGTTAAGCATCCTACTCTTGATTTGGGCTCAGGTCATGATCTCACCGTCAGGAGATGGAGCCCTGAATCCAGGCTCTGTGATGGACATGGAGCCTGCTTAAGATTCTCTCTCTGCCCCTCCCCTACACACACACACACACACACACACACACACACACACACGTGTGTGTGTGTGCGTGCGCTCTCTGTCTCTCTTAAAAAAGAAAAAAAAAGATACACTACAGGTAAGGAAGTTGCTTCTTACCTGGATCCCTTGGTGCGCCTAGCACAGTGCCATGGACCCCTACAGGGAGCATTATGGGATCTCTGCCCAGAATGCCTTCTCCTCTGGGTCACTATCTGGCTCTCTGAGGTTGGAAGCCTACATTCTCCACTACAAACTCCACACACTCACATCAGCTGTGATTTTGTAAAATGGTTCATCAGTCCTAAAACATGGTGGCAAAAAATGCTTCCTGAGCCAGAACCTGATTTACTGGCTCATTCCTCACATTCATCCCCAAATATTACTGGAGAGAGAAAATCCCATCTCACGGACCTAAGGATAGCCAGAAAGAGTGAAAAGAGAGGCACATCTGTCAGGCTCTTTAAAAACCATTTCTAACCTCTTGGGTGGGTCATGATGACCCTTGAGGAGAAGACAGTGCCTCCCGCAAAAGCTTGGTGGCCCCAGCCTACAGGTGCTCTTGGAGCACGCGGAAACCTCTCTTCAGCCTCAGATGAGACTGGCCTGACATGCTTTCTAAGCTAACCACAGTATCATATTCTTCTTCTTCTTTTTTAATTGTAGTGAAATATGCATAACATAAAAGTTACTGTTTTAACAATTTTAAAGTAAACAGTTCAGCAGCCTTAAGTAAGTACATTTGCACTATTGTGCAAACATCACCCCCATCTTCTCCAGGACTGTTTCTTATCCCCTATCACGGTTCATCTTAGAAAATTATTTTTTCATCTGACCTATGCTTTTTGAAGAATGAATTAAAAGCAGGTTGCCCAGCCCTCCACTCCCAAACCACTTCGCAGTCCTGGGATCCACAGTGTGATAGAAATCTTTCCTCCTGGCTCCCATTAGCTGGTCCAGGCCTCATGGGCTTAGCCCAAGGCAGGGCTGTGAGCCCTTGGGGCCCCCTGTCCGAAGGGGGTGGGTGGACGCCTAGGGGGTGGGGCTTCCAGATTAGGTTCCGCCCCATCCTCTGGTCTGGCCCTGGGTCCATTAGGGAGATTGCAGTCCTGCCCATCCCCCGCCCCCCAAATTGTCTGGGGCTTCCGTTCCTTCCCAACCTGCCACCAGGACCCCACAACTTTCCCGAGCCTCTACAAGCCCCTCCAAGAGTCCTGAGGGAATGTGAGACCCTTCCTTCACGGTGAAGCTAGCCCCGCCCTGGGGCAGAGCCCGAGGCCATGATCTTTCCCTGCCTAACTGCCTCCTCACGTGGCAGACCCAGTACGATTTGCAGTATAAATGACTTCCAAGAAGGGCTTTGATTCTGTAAGGAGTTTCAGCGGGCGCAGTGGCCCCACAACCACCGCTTTGGCCTCATTTCTTAGTGGGCTTCTGCCTGCCAGGGGACCTTCCTTTCATCCTCCATTTCTCCCATCGGTGAGTGGACCTGGTGTTCCAAACGATTGTCACAGGGCCCAAGGTGAAGTGTTTCTGAGCTCTGTGCCGTCCTGATAAGGCAGGCCTGGGCCATGCCTCACTGGCTTCAGCCACAGCTTGGCTTTCTCAGCCAACAAAGAGGGCCAGGCCCACGGGACTCTGGAATCACACTGGCCCTTGTTATGCCCAGAATTCGTGATCCCCAAAGACCACTAGGGAGCCGAGTCCGATGCAAAAGCAAAGAGCCTTTATTCGAGCTAGCTCGAGCTCAATCCCCTACCTGCACCGACGCAGCGGTGAGATACCAGGGAAAGAGAGCGAGTTTCAAAAGGACAAAGGTTTTATTGGGGCCTGGGGGCAGTTGGTGAGGTAATGGCTAAGGCCTCAGCCGATTGGCTGGGGAAGGGTCCTGGGGAAGGGTCCGAGTCCTGTTAGGCAGGTGAGGGGGGGTTACTCAAGGGGAGGAGGTGTGGTCAAGGTGAAGGACACAGAACAAGATGGAGTCGGCTGGCGTAGGCCCGCCCTTTCACCCTCAGACCTGGTTTCCCAGGGAGCACTGCTGGGGTCGGAGCAGAGTGAGGTTGGAACAAGAGATTAGGGTCCCAGGCCTTAGGTCAGGAGGGGTCTGAGAGAGGACAGGGCAGGGGTGAGGCAATCACCACCCATCCTGCACTCCTGCTCCCCACTCCACCCCATCTCTGAGCCACAGACAGCCCTGCTCCTCCAGAAAGTAGAGCGACCACTCAGTGAGCTGTGTGACGTCCAGCAACTTACTTAACTTTTCTCAACTGTTAAAATGGAGATGTACAAATGGTTTTGAGGATTAAATAGGAATGTTCTGGTTGAACAAATGCCTGGCGTGGAAGAGAAACGATCTCCTTGGAAGACCCACCCCTTATCCAGACCCACCAAGGACACATACGCTATTTGTCAATGCCAGTAAAAATCCCCAGGCCTGTGACCTCAAGATGCCCTGCCCGACGGGAGCTGGAGGGGTCCAGACACCTCAGCTCCTTTTTCAAAGGAGGGCAAGGACATTTTTGTCATCATCACCCTCAAGGAGAAACCAGAGTTTCACTGGGCCCCTGGGTGGCTCGGTCGGTTAAACATCTGACTTCAGCTCAGGTCATGATCTCATGGTTCATGGGTTCGAGCCCTGCATCAGGCTCTGTGCTGATGACTAGGAGCCAGGAGCCTGGAGCCTGCTTGGGATTCTGTGTCTCCCTTGCTCTCTGCCCCTCCCCTGCTCACGCTCTGTTTCTCTCTGTCTCTCAAAAATAAATGAATGTAAAAAAAAAATTGTTTTTTTTTTTTAGAAAAGAAAAAAAAACCAAACAAACCAGAAACTCAGAGCAAGGAGGGAGTTTGGTGATATGCCCAAGCCCCACGGCAACCCAACTCAATTAGAATCTTTGCCGGGTAGGGCCAGCTTTGGATAGTTTTTAAAAGTCCCCAGGTGCTTCTAATGTGTAACCAGGGTTGAGAGCTGCTGGTTTAGTCCAACCTCCTCATTGCAGAGATAAAAGAACACACAGGGGGAGAAAACCCCAGAAAGGTTAACAGAAATAAAATATTTAAAGTGAAAGAGTATGGTTCAAATTAGTTGCCCTAAAGGGGGAAGTTGTTACGATTTCCCTATTTCTGTTACTGCTCTAGGCAGGCTAGCTCTGTGGACATGTGTCTTATAGGGTCACACCAGCCCCTCATGCTTGGAAGGGCCCTGTGCTTGACTTACTGCTCTGCCGCTGCTGTTTTGAAATGTTTAATTTTTTCAATAAGGGGTCCCACATTTTCACTTTGTACTGGGCCCTGCTGGTCCTGGCTCTAGATCGCACAGCTCTTAAAAGCAAACTGGATTATCACCCCTTTAAAGGAAGACGAAGAATGCAGGGCTCAGAGGCTTGCTGGACCTCCTGGGCTCCATTGCCCAAGGAGGTCCCTTCTGTCCACTCCATCAGGGGAGGAGGCTGTCCTGGGATCTCCTGTGGGAAGCAGTGAAAGAGTTCCAGTGCTCTCTCTTACAAGCTGTGAGAGCCCCTCTGAGCCTCAGTTTTCTCATCTGTAAAATAATGCCTGCCTTGCAGAATTACTGAGAGTGGCCAGAATTATGCCTGTCCCTCTAGATGCTGGAAATATGTGACTTCCCTTGCTTTATAGGAACACAGAACGCATCGTTCCCCAAAAGAATGGGACCCACGTGCTCCAGGTGCAGCCTTGTCAGCCACCCCAAGGTCCTTTTTTCTCCTTCAGAGGCCCAATTACAGTAAGTTCCCAGATTTTTGCTTTTCTCACCCAAATGAAGGACAAGCAGTTCTGGGGAAAGCTTTCGTTCTGGAGTGGGCTTGTAGGCTTGAGAGTCCCTGGTGAAGGGTTGCTGCTGCTACCCTCTGGTGGTAATGTGTGTATATGCACAAATTCCTAACCTGGGAAACGCTTGGTAACATACTGCATTTCAATTATGATAATAATTTATTGCTACTCTGCTAGGCAAGAGGGATACAAAGACAAATAAAACATAGTTCTTGCCCTTTAAGAACTCACAGCTTTTAGAAAGTGAAAGGGAGATAGCTCGAATACAGTGTAATGTGAGAAGTTATAAAAACCCGGGCACCTGGGTGGCTCAGTGGGTTAAACATCCGGCTTCAGCTCAGGTCAAGATGTCACGGTTCGTGAGTTCAAGACCGGCATTGGGCTCTGTGCTGACAGCTCGGAGCCTGGAGCCTGCTTCAGATTCTGGGTCTCTCTCTCTCTCTGCCCCTCCCCTGCTCGTGCTCTAGCTCTCTCAAAAATAAACATTAAAAAAAAAAAAGCAAAAAAAAAAAACCCCAAAAACAACAACACCTGACTTCTAGCCCCAGACAAAATAGGGTACACATATTCCTATTATTCCCACTAAGTAAAGCTGAAAACTTATGGACATTCTATATACACAAACATGAGAAGACCTCTTTGAGGTTGAGAGAAGAGGCAAACTTTGCTAGGGTCCTTGAGACCCAAAGAATGACATGGCAGTGAGTTCCCAGGGTTTTCTTTTGTCCTTTTATATCTGACTGGATACTGGAGAAGCTTATACATCCATAGATGCAGACTAAAAAAATCCCCGAGGAAAGTCTGCTCTCTCCAGTGAAAAGACCAGGAAAGGGGTAGACAAGACAGAAAACTTCTAGACAATAATCACTCCCGTCAGGTAAAACTCCAAAAAACACCAAGCTAAACCAAATCAAACCAACAAACAAACAAGCAAACAGTGTCTCAGCCCCATCAGCAAAGGCTGAGTGGGATCCCACACTTGTGCCCACGCTGGGCATCACGAGACAGCCCCTTCCCCTGCCAGGGTGGCATCAGAGGCCAAGTGGGGAGCTGGCACTTTTATCCCCACCCAATGGTAATGAGGACCAAAGTGGAGGTCCCTTAGGGAACCTGGACTCCCACATCTATCCGCCGGGAACAAGATTCCCCCTCTGCCCCTGCTGGGGTGATGTCAGAGGAGGCACAGTGGAGAAACAGGACTGACACAACCCCTGTGGTGACACAGTTCCCCCACCTGCAGTGTCAGCAGAGGCCACAGAGGCCAGGGGGAAGGGGACTACATTTTCTAAGTGATGGGGGTGGAAAAAAAAAAAGATCTGTCAACCCAGAATTCTATATCCAGTGAAAGTCCTTCAGAAATAAAAACATTCTCAGAAAATTGAGGAATTTTCTGCAAGCAGACTTACTCTAAAAGAATGGCTAGTGGAAGCTGTAAAACACAGGAAAAAAAATGATAAAAGAAGGAATCTTAGAACATCAGGAAAAAAGAAGTAACAATGGAAAGAGTAAAAGTATGAGTAAAGACAATACAATCTCCTTCTCTCAAGTTTTAGAAGTTTGATGGTTAAGGCAAAAATTATAACCAATGTAGGTATTAATATTTATAAAGGAAATAGACAATTTTAAGTGAGGAACGGTAAGGGGACTTAAAAGGAGGTAATATTTCTATACTACATTATACTTCATCAGACTGTGGTTAAGTTATACATACATATTGTAATACTCAGACAAAACCCTAAAAAAATCTATACTGGGGCAACTTGGTGGCTCAGTTGGTGGAGCATCTTACTCTTGATTTCGGCTCAGGTCATGATCCCAGGGTCATAGGATCGTGGCCGCGTTGGGCCCTGTGGTGAGTGGGGAGCCTGCTTAAGATTCTCTATTTCCCTCTGCCCCTCTTCCCTCACCCGTGCACTCTCAAATAATAATAATAAAAATCTATATAAAGAAATACACTAACAAACAAAATTAATAAATAAAAATTGATTTTAAAAAAAAGGTTCGGGGTGCCTGGGTGACTCAGTCAGTTAAGCGACCAACTTCAGCTCAGGTCATGATCTTGTGGTTTGCGAGTTCGAGTCCCGTGTGGGGCTCTGCGCTGACAGTGCAGAGCCTGGAGCCCCTTTCGGATTCTGTGTCTCCCTCTCTCTCTGCCCCTCCCCTGCTCACGCTCTGTCTCTCTTTCCTTCAAAAATAAATAAACATTAAAAAATTTTTTTAAAAGTTTCAATTAGCACTGAGGGAAGGAGGAGGAAAAAACAAAAACCAAAAAATGAAATGGCAGACTTAAGCCCTAATAATCAATAATACATTACACATAGATAGTCTAAATACATCAATTAAAAGATAGAGATTGGCAGAACAGATTTTTTTTTAATGTTTATTTATTTTTGAGAGAAAGAGAGACAGAGTGTGAGTGGGGGAGGGGCAGAGAGAGAGGGGGAGACATAGAATCTGACGCCGGCTCCAGGCTTCGAGCTGTCAGCACAGTACCCCACATGGGGCTTGAACCCATGAACCGTGAGATCATGACCTGAAGGGAAGTCGGACACCCCACCGACTGAGCCACCCAGGCGCCACTGGCAGAACAGATTTTTAAAACTGACTCAATTATATGTTATGTAAAGAAACTCACTTCAAACATAATGATATAGGTAAGTTAACAGAAAAAGATCCAAGCAAGATATACTATGCAAACACTAATCAAAGAAAGCAAGACAGGCTGTATTAATAGCAGATAAATTTATTTCAGAGCAAAGAAAAGCACCAGTTACAAGAAAGGACTATTACATAGTGATAGAAGGGCCAATACACTAAGAAGACACAGCAATTCTAAGGGTGTACGCATCAAACAGAGATGCAAAACATATGATGCGATATAATGATAGAACTGAAAGAAATAAGACACATCCACAATTATAGCTGAAGACTTGAACATCTTCCTGTCAACAACTGAGAGAATAGTTAGAAAATCAGCACAGATATAGAAGCACTCAAAAAACACACTAACCAATGGGATCTAATTGGTATTTCCAGAACACTCCACTCAAAAATGGCAGAACATGTCCCTTAAACTGGTCCCATCTCCCACCCTTCCTTGACCTCCCTGCAGCATACCGTAAACACACTCCCCCTTTGTCCTCAGCCTCTAGCTTGAATATTCCCTTTACCTTGTTGCCTGATTAGAAACCTGGCTTCTTCTATTTGCAACAGGAAATGCTTTTTAGTCACTAAGTATATTTCTTCCTGACTATAACAGTAACAAGGGGATACAGAATAGAAAATTCAGAAGAGTGTGAAATAGGTATATATGTTTAAAATCACCATAATGTCCTCATCACCCAAAGAAAACTTTCGGTACAGTTTTATCATAACAGTTTAAAAATATACGCATCGAAAATTGGGGGTTCTCACTGCATGTGCTGTTTCACAGTCCTTTTTTAAAAAATCTAATGTTACATATAAAAATATTTTTGAAAGCTACCTGATGTTCCTTCCCTTTAGGCCGTGCCGTAGTTTAGTCATGCCCATTTGAGCTGTTTTCCAATCTTTCTCAAATTAAGTAAGTAACTCTATGATGTACCTAAGTATTTTATTTGGATCTAATTACCTTCTTCAGAGAAACTCCTTGAAATTATTGGGGCAAAGTGAACTTTTCATTGTTAATAAATTTTTCTTAAATTACAGAAAACGAAAATTTCATCATCGGATTCTATTCCATAGAAAGTCTAGGGCGGCTTCCTCCCAGTTTGAATCGGACCGTCTCGAACTCCCCTCCAGTCCTAAATTTCCAGTCTCGGTAAACATCTCCCAGCAGCCCGCACCCACGCCTGCGCACAATCGCCCAAACGCAGGCCTCCCGACCGAAGGGGAAACTTAAGGACACGCCCCCGAAGCGCAACCTCTTTAAATTTTAAAATGAAGGCCCGAGCCAATGAATGTTAAGTTTCTCCCTGAACTGCGTGCCCCGCTCACAGCCACGCCCTCCACCAATCAGGCAGAGAGCTTCTCCGTCGTCCTTCCAATCAGCGCCAAGGCTGGGAGTTACCAACGTAAGTTACGTAAGGCGAGCGACCAGTAGGAGCTGACTCTGGGGGCTGACTCCGCCAATGGCAGCAGCGCTTGGAGAGCGCGGGAGCTTTTCCACCGGGACTCCTGAGGGAAAGTGGTGAATGGCGCTGGTTCCCTGAGGCGAGGGCCCCGGCCGGAGCCCGGGGGCGGCGGCGCGGCCGGCATGGCCTGCTGTCACAACGTTATGTTGCTGCTGGACACCGCGGGCGGTGCCGCCGGCCGGAGCCCGGCCCGGCGGGCCGCCCTGCGCCTCCTCACTTACCTGAGCTGCCGATTCGGCCTGGCCAGGGTCCGCTGGGCCTTCAAGTTCTTTGACTCCCAGGGGGCGCGGAGCCGGCCGTCCCGCGTGTCTGACTTCCGCGAGCTGGGGGCCCGCTCCTGGGAGGACTTCGAGGAGGAGCTGGACGCCGTGCTCGGAGACGGCGCCCACGGCGCCCACCTGCCGGGCCCGGCGCCCAGGGCCAGCCACACGCACGGCGCCCTGATGGAGACGCTGCTAGACTACCAGTGGGACCGGCCCGAGATCACGTCGCCCACCAAGCCGATCCTGCGCAGCAGCGGGAGGAGACTGCTGGACGTGGAGAGCGAGGCCAAGGAGGCCGAGACTGCGCTCGGGGGCTTCGTGAACGCGGTCTTCCTGCTGGCCCCCTGCCCGCATTCGCAGAGGGAGCTGCTGCAGTTCGTGTCCGGGTGCGAGGCGCAGGCCCAGCGCCTGCCGCCAGCCCCTAAGCAGGTGATGGAGAAGTTGCTGCCCAAGCGAGTGCAGGAGGTCATGATCGCCCGAAAAATCACCTTGTACTGGGTGGATACCACCGAGTGGCCCAAGGTGAGTTAATGGTAAGGTCCGACTTGGTGCACGGTGCCCTGCGGGATCAGCCGGAACCTGGCGGCGTCCGCAGAGCCGCCAGTAGACCCAGAATGCGACCAGCCTGACCCGCATGGGTCCGTTCGGGAGGAAAGTCCTGTGGTCACAAAGTGGGACAGCCTCCACGACAAAACAGGTAGGTCCTTGGGCCCTGCTGAGGTCAGCGTTTAAAGCCGTTCACAATTTGGGCCCTGTCCGCCTTCCCAGGGAATACTCCAGCATGTGAAGCATGGTCTCTTGGGTCAACAAATCTCGAGTGCTTGTTCTGTCTTAGCCACCGGAAGCCTTTGCGAGTCTAAGCCTCTCTTCCAACGCCTTGCCCAGTGGCAACACCTCGGTCTCTGTTTTGAATTTCCACCCACTTTTGTGGCACTTACCCTTTCCCAGTGATCAGTTCCGCTCGTGCAAGTCTCTCCCTTTCATCTGGTCTGAAAACGTCTCAAAGGCAGGTCCGCACACCCCTTTGTGTCCCCTGCAGATGCACCTTGAACATTGTGCGAGCTCAGTTAAGTATCTGTTGACTAAAGGAGTACATTTAGGTACTTCCGGTTCTAAGTGGCTCATTTGGGGCCCCAGCTTCAGTTAAGCACCCCTTATGATAAGTATTTTTACCTTCATTTTTCTGCTGTCTGCTTGTTGTAATAGTCAAGCCATTGCACTGAGCGCCTACTGCACGTTGTAGCTGCTGGGGGTGCGGTGGTCAGCTGTAGTGGTTTACCTTCTGGTGAGGAAGATTCATGAAACAGATAAGATTAACAGATCAAACAGGTGAGCAGGAGGAGGTAAAAGGGTGGGGGGACTGTTGTATATAGGGTGATGGTCAGGGGAGGCCTTTATAAGCAGAGAAGGTGAAGGAGGAGGAATGTGAAGGCTGGGAAAGAACATTCCAGGCAAAGAACAAGTATAAAGGTTTGAACTAGAAATGAGCTTAGTTTGTTTCAGCAAGTGCCCATCTATGGGGCTTAAGCAGTAAAAGTGCCGATTTTCTTCTAATTGACGGGAAGTGGGTTAACCAGGTGAAAGATGTGATTCCGCTTATTGAAAACTCCTGCCACTGAATGAGGGGTGGGTTAAATTGCAAGATTACAAATGGAAAATGAGCAGATGCTTAAATAATGGTATGTAATGTTAAAATTTCCAACGTGCTTTCGCATACAAAGCCCAAAAAAGGCGTGGGAAATGCAAAATAAGGCAGCAGTGGCTTGTCAAAAGGAAGGGACAGAGTGTTTAAGGGGGATTGTAAACATTTCATGGAGAAAAAGGAATCCTAGAACTTAAAATTTCTGAAGGCAGCAAATGAAGTGTTGGACCCATACTCAACACATAAGTGTTTGATTTGGGATGATTGACACCAGATCACAACAAAGACTTGGTTCTGAAATTATATCAAATACTGGCTAGAAATCTTAACAGATGGGGCTTGGAGATCCTTCTCTCCTTTTTCTCTTTTTGGAATAGCTTTGCAATAAGGAGATTGATGGTACCTTTTTGGAGACCCCTTCCAGTTCTGACACTCTACCTTCTGAGGGGATGGGTCTTCTCTGAGGCTTCCCTTCTCACTTTAGCTGTGTGTTTCCCCTAAGAAAATGTCCCATCAAACAGGCTTTTCTGGAATTTTTTTTTCTGGTGAAGATTGATCCTTTACTATTCAGAAAGCCTCTGCCTGGCCACACCTTGGAGACAAAAGGGAGCTTTGGGTCCTGTCCTTGGAGAGCTCTGGCTACAAGGGCAGAGAAAAGGGAAGGAGAGAAAATCCAGGCCCTGTCTGGTGGAGCTCCCCATCTGGGAAATGGAACAGGAGAAACAGAACCTGGATTCACAGACTGGGGGAGGAGGGATCCAAGCACAGAACTCTGGCAGAATAAAGGGAACACAGGAGACTCCTGGAACACTTTCGGCTTTCTCTCCGATTTATTCAACACCTACTTATTACCTGTCTGCTAGGTGTGCTGAGTGTACCATTAAGTGAACCAGACAGATGCTTTCCTGGAGTTTATAGTCTTGTGGACATTTATAAATCTCCAGATTCGAAACTATCACTGAGGCTTGTCTGTCAGTTATTCTGTAATGTGCATAAAAATGAAAAATATAGGGGCGCCTGGGTGGCTCAGTCAGTTAAGCGTCTGACTTCGGCTCAGGTCATGATCTCGCGGTCCGTGAGTTCGAGCCCCGCATGGGGCTCTGTGCTGACAGCTCAGAGCCTGGAGCCTGTTTCAGATTCTGTGTCTCCCTTCCTCTCTGACCCTCTCCCGTTCATGCTCTGTCTCTCCCTGTCTCAAAAATAAATAAACGTTAAAAAAAATTTTAAAAAAAATTGAAAAATATAACCGTACTTTTTATATTGATTGTGTTTTTTATTTTGAAATAACTTCAAAAAAAATTTTATTTACATCCAAGTTAGCTCACATAAAGTGTAATAATGGTTTCAGGAGTAGAATTTAATGATTCATCACTTCCATATAACAGCCAGTGCTCATCCCAACAAGTGCCCTCCTTAATGTCCATCACTCATTTAGCCCATCCCCCCACCCAGCACCCCTCCAACAACCCTCAATTTGTTCCCTGTATTTAAGCATCTCTTATGGTTTGTCTCCCTCCCTGTTCTTGTATTATGTTTTCTTCCCGTATGTTCATCTGTTTTGTATCTTAAAGTCCTCATATGAGTGAAGTCATATATTTGTCTTTCTCTAATTTTGCTTAGCATAATACCCTCTAGTTCTATCCACGTTGTTGCAAATGGCAAGATTTCATTCTTTTTCATCACCGAGTAATATTCCGTTGTGTATACATACCACATCTTTATCCATTCATCCATCGTTGGACATCTGGGCTCTTTCCATACTTTGTCTCTTGTCGATAGTGGTGCTGTAAACATTGGGGTGCATGTGCCCCTTCGAATCAGCGTTTTGTATCCTTTGGGTAAATACCTAGTAGTGCAACTGCTGGGTCCTAGGGTAGCCCTATTTTAAATTTTTTGAGGAAACTCCACACTGTTTTACAGAGTGGCTGCACCAGTTTGCATTCCTGATGGTGGTTTTTTCAAATCATGTGCATATATTACTTCTCATCAAAAGTTGATTTTTTTTCAATTCTTATTAAAGCTTTACTTTTCAATTGATTAGCAGATTTTTTTTCCCCTGGCTATCCTCTAGCCAGAATCTCTAACAATTTCAACAAATTTTTCGTTTCCCTTTGGTGGAAAACCCCAATAAGGATCTGTGGTGTATGAACTAGCTTACCATTCTCCCCTATAGCAGTGAACACAGGCATGGACACATGGGTGGTAACGGCAGATATTGATTAATTTCCAAACTGGCATGCATAACTGAAAAGTCTTACAATATATTGTTTATCTTCGTTACATGTGATATTTTCTGTTCTCTGATATTTCCTATCCTGGTTTTTTTTTTTTTGTTTTTGTTTTTTTTTTTTAACACTGATCATAAGCCAGGAAATTGATCCATCAAAGGATCCATCCGAGTCCATCAAAGGGTCATAACCCTCATATTAAAAGCACTATCCAAGATAGTTCTGGGTTCT
Source organism: Acinonyx jubatus (assembly GCF_027475565.1). Taxonomy (NCBI): domain Eukaryota; kingdom Metazoa; phylum Chordata; class Mammalia; order Carnivora; family Felidae; genus Acinonyx; species Acinonyx jubatus. The sequence continues at coordinate 6,106,049 of NC_069386.1, read as the reverse complement.
CGGACTAGTCTGTCCTTCCCTTGCTGTGACCTTGGGCACTCTTATGCCCCTCTTTGAACTTGAATATATGGAAAGTTTGGAGATGTCCTGGAAGACCTCACATTTCCATAGCAATTTATTGTCTACAGTTATTAACTGTCCTGTGGAGTAGGCAAACCAGCACAATAATCATATTTTGGGATAGGCACTCTTCTGTTCCCATACTACTTGAATATTCTCATGTTATATTGTGATGCTACATTAAATATTTCATTTTATTACTGTTTTATTCCACCCCCAACTTTAAAATTCTAGAAGACAGGCACTGTGTCTCACTAATCTATGGCGTATAAAGTTTGCTCAATGAAAGTTTGAAATCCATGCTTGGGTGTTGAGACTCAGAGGGAGTCACCTCAATGCTCCCTGATAGAATTCCCACTGATTAAGTAGGTCAGTTCAGGATGTTTGCTCAAATGGGTATTGGAGTTCGACCAAATTGTTGTAATAAAACAAGAGTTTAATGCCTTAAAAAAAAAAAAGTTTGTTAAAAGAAGGTTGAATGGAGCATTGGCTGTGTGTGAGGAAACGAAGAGCGGCTTTTTACAGAAAAAGCAGTATTTGAGCTAGATTACCAAACTTAGTGGAGAGGGAAGGGGAAGACACAAACAATGAACAAAAGCATGGATGATAAAACAGGGCATGTTCAGGAAACATTAGGGTTCAGTGTGTCTGGAAAGCAGCGATGGGTGAGGGAAAGATAATGTGTTTGGAAAGTTTGTTTAGGGCTGGGCTATCCAAGAGTTACGTTATCGTGGAGGCAGTGGGAAGCCCTTGAAAGTTTTTTAGACAAATAGCATGATGTGATATATGATTTGGAAGAATACTTCTTAGAGAAACATGGAGGACAGATTCAAGGCGGGACACAGACTTTAGAGGCTGTACAGTAAGAGTTCAGGCAAGAGATGATGAGGGCTTTGGTGACAGCAGTGAGGACAGAACTGAGACCTGCTTGGTCCCCCACACAGTCATGTGGAGTGGGTGAGTCAGCAGTGATCCCCCTTTAGGAGAGGGGCTCCTGCCTAGCTCCCTTGGTACCTAGCCATTGTTGTGTTCTGTTGTGTAGGACAGAATTATTTTTATTAATGTGTTGTATGTTTCTTTTGACTCTTGACATTTTATGATTCCTCTCCAGTGATTTTTATCACTTCTGTTCCTTGCCAGAAAATAGAACTCAAGTGTTGTTTTCACTACATGGGCACTTTCTAGAAGGCATAATATGTAGTAGTTATATTCTTAGGCTGTACAGTAACAGGATACTGGCCATTATTTGTGTTTGGCTTAATAAATACAATGATTGTGGAATTTGATCCTTTAATGTAGATGCCAGCTTGACTTTCTCTTGATCTCCCTAAGCTTGCTTGCTTTTTTTTAATATGAAATTTATTGTCAAATTGGTTTCCACCCAAATTGAAACACCCAGTGCTCATCCCAACAGGTGCCCTCCTCAGTGCCCATCACCCACTTTCCCCTCCCCCCTCCCCCCCATCAACCCTCAGTTTATTCTCAGTATTTAAGAGTCTCTTATGGCTTGCCTCCTTCCCTCTCTGTAACTTTTTTCCACCCCCCTTCTCCTCCCCACTGATCTTCTGTTGAGTTTCTAAGGATCCACATATGAGTGAAAACATAAGGTATCTGTCTTTCTCTGCCTGACTCATTTCACTTAACCCTCTCCAGTTCCATCCATGTTGCTACAAATGGTCAGATTTCATTCTTTTGCGTTGCCAAGTAGTTTTCAATTGTATATATAAACCACATCTTCTTTATCCATTCGTTGGATAATAAATAAAGTTGATGGACATTTAGGCTCTTTCCATAATTTGGCTATTGTTGAGAGTGCTGCTGTAAACATTGGGGTACAAGTGTCCCTATGCATCAGCACTCCTGTATCCCTTGGGTAAATTCCTAGCAGTGCTATTGCTGGGTCATAGGGTAGATCTATTTTTAATTTTTGGAGGAACCTCCACACTGTTTTTCAGAGCGGGTGCCCCAGTTTGCATTCCCACCAACAGTGCAAGAGGGTTCCCGTTTCTCCACATCCCCTCCAGCATCTATAGTCTCCTGATTTATTCATTTTGGCCACTCTGACCTCACTCTGTGAGGTGGTATCTCAGTGTAGTTTTGATTTGTATTTGCCTGATGAGGAGTGACGTTGAGCATCTTTTCATGTGCCTGTTGGCCATCTGGATGTCTTCTTTAGAAAAGTGTCTGTTGATGTCTTCTGCCCATTTCTTCACTGGATTATTTGTGTTTTGGGTGTGGAGTTTGGTGAGTTCTTTATAGATGTTGGATAGTAGCCCTTTATCCGATATGTCATTTGCAAATATCTTTTCCCCTTCCGTCGGTTGCCTTTTAGTCCCCTAAGTTTTCTTTATGGGTGCCTCATTTATAACTACCTGAGGTTCTTTATAATTTTTATTTCAGTTGTGGGAGTCCCCAGATCACCTTGGGTACTGGACAGTGTGTCAACTGCTCCACCTTGTAGGAGGCACTATCTTACCATCCGAAACTTTCCGCCAGGATTGTACTAAAGCTGGGAAAATACTACTTGGTAGTGAAAAAAAGCTGTCAAGTGAATCTCCCCTCACTTCATGGATTTCGACTCTGCCATCTGATGCCACTTTAAACTGTTTGCTCTATAATTCTCCTGCGTATGAAGCCTCATTTCCACGGATGGAAGGAATCTTATTTCTCCCTGTTGAAGGTAAGCAAATACTATTTTGGGGGCTTTTATGGTCTCAGGTACATTCATTTCCTCAAGGCAGATCCATGCTTTTCACTTGTTTAGAGTTTCCAGCAGGCTAGGCACTCAATGCTTGTAATTAAAAGATACCCATGTAAAGGGGCACCTGGGTGGCTGGCTCAGTGGGTTAAGCATCTGACTCTTGGTTTTGGCTCAGGTCATGATCTCACAGTTCATGGGTTCGAGCCCCACATCGGCCTCTGTGCTGGCAGTGCTGAGCTTGCTTGGGGTTCTTTCTCCTTCTCTCCCCTCTTCCTCTCCCCCTTCCCCCACTCTCTTTCCCTTTCTTTCAAGATAAATAAACTAAAAAAACAACAACAAAAAAGATACCTATGTAGAATCAGAGGTACCACAGGAAAGGGTTGGACGTGGGCACAGTATAACTGCCAGCCCACCTTTGAAAAGAACTAGTGAGTGATTGTTTAAAGAGTTTCCCAGCTGGGGTGCCTGGGTGTCTCAGTCAGTTAAGCATCCGACTTCCGCTCAGGTCATGATCTTGCAGTTTGTGAGCTCAAACCTCTCATCTGTCAGCACAGAGCCTGGAGCCTGCTTTAGATTCTTTCTCTCTCTCTCTCTCTCTCTCTCTCTCTCTCTCTCTCTCTCTCTCTCCCCCTCTCCCTCCCCCTCCCTCCCTCCCCCTCTCTCTCCCTCCCTCCCCCTCTCTCTCCCTCCCTCCCCCTCTCTCTCCCTCCCTCTCTCTCTCCCTCCCTCCCCCTCTCTCTCCCTCCCTCCCCCTCCTTCCCTCTCTCCCCTTTCCCCGCTCATGCTCAAGCGCTCACTCTCTCTTTCCCTCTCTCTCCCCCCTCCCTCTCAAAAATAAACATTAAAAAAATTTTTTTAAAAAAGTTTCCCAGCTGTTGTAAAGAAGGATAATATTGTTCAGGTGCCCAAGCAGAGCGGGTGGTAAGATTTCCCACCTCATAGAAGAGATTGAACAATTGAAGACCATAGAGAAGCGATGACTGATTAAGAGAAGAAATGAAGGGCGCCTGGGTGGCGCAGTCGGTTAAGCGTCCGACTTCAGCCAGGTCACGATCTCTCGGTCCGTGAGTTCGAGCCCCGCGTCGGGCTCTGGGCTGATGGCTCAGAGCCTGGAGCCTGTTTTCGATTCTGTGTCTCCCTCTCTCTCTGCCCCTCCCCCGTTCATGCTCTGTCTCTCTCTGTCCCAAAAATAAATAAACGTTGAAAAAAAAGAGAAGAAATAAATTAGTTCAGAGGCGCTGAGAATGGTGCTTGTTACCAGGAAGAGCCAGCATGGTGAACTCTTTGTAAATTGGCTTTGCCGTGTGGTCTAGTCATATGGTGAATCTCCTTTGTGAATCCTGTCTCCACACAGGAGTAATCCTACCTAGAGATGTAAACCTAAAACTATGTGATGCATTATGTGCAGTTTAAGGAAACTTCAAGAGTAGTTTTGTTTAACCAGTTCTGTCATACCTAGTTTTTAGACTTTAACATTTTAATAAGATCTGATACCCTGGACTTAAGAGGCAGTGTTGTCTTTTTTGCAAGTAATGAGTATTACTTGAATACTTACGTCGAAGGCGTAATTATTGAGAAGTTCTGACATTTAGTTGCACCCGTGTAATTCTTTTCATCTATCGCTCTTCCCAGAGAGCAAAATGAACTTGCTCTGATAGCCTGTTGGCAGTGGAATGACGGTTGAAGTGTGAAGTGACAGTTACTAGCACCTCGACCGACAATCTGATTTTTTTCTTCTTACTATTCTATTTTTAGTACCTCTCACATTAGAATTTTAATATTCCTTATTTCTAATAGACAAAGAGATTCAAGAAACATGGACAGTCACCCTAGAGCCCTTGGCCATGCATCAGAGACACTTTCAGAAGCCAGTCAGAATTTTCCTAAAAGGCACAGCAGCCCGGTGGTCTCTCCCAGCGAGTAGCATTTTGGGCACCGATAGCTGGTTGCTACAAAGTCCAGAGGAGAGCAAATCAACTCAAAGGCTGTTATTTCAGCAGCTGGTAAGCAGGCTGACTGCTGAAGACTTACACCTGGTAGGTACCGTGTACACGCTGAGTTATTCCGGTCTGATAACGCACTTGTACGGTTCAATAAGGGGTCTGTGAGGAGCCAAGGCTGGATCTACATAACATACTTTCAGTGACACAGGTGATGTTTTTGTGAATCATACTATTTCACGGTAGCATCGTGACGGTGCTTGTTGGTGAAGAAACAGTTTATAAAATTGCATGTACCTTTATTCCCATTAAGTTAAATTATATTCACATGGGAAGAAAAGGCGGCAGGTCAAATGGAAGTATTAGGGTAGTGAAATCATGTGTGGTTTCTTGCCATTTTTTTGAGTGTTCTAATATATATTTCTAAACTTATGTATTTTTATATACTAAATGTCATTGCTATGAAGCCCTTCACTGTAAAGTTGGATGTAATAGTGTTTAATAGTTCCACAAACTTAGAAATGTCTTCTGAAAAACACATAGGTACCCAGATTTGATTGAAAGGTGATGATTATTTTCAACTACTGGCAAATTTTTTACCTTACTTTGTCTTTTGCCTCTGTAACCTCAGAAGGCTTCTGTCGTCTAGATCCTTTGTGAAACATAGAAAAACTGTAGTCTCTGGACCGATGTTGTTCTTTCTAAGAGTTACGTGTGTTCTGAATGAAAGAGCTCGACTCAGGGAGTCAGCTGGGCCTCTGCTCTGTTCTGCAGTTATGTATCTAAATCCCTTAAGTGGTAGTATTGCCTCATGGTTAAGAGCATGGGTTTCGAATTCATACACACGCAGGCTTGGCTTCTGCCTCTTACCAACTCGGTAACCTTAAACAGGTTACTTATTCCTCAGCCTTAATCCCTCCTCTGTAAAATGGGGGTAATAATCATTTTTTTACCTCAGAGCGGCTGTGAGGATTCGGTGAGTTATAATCACATAATAAGTGCTTAGTAAATATTCCCGGTAACCTTAGGTTTTTCTTGTTTATAGATTGAGAGGTTAGGATCATGTGGTCACTAAATTCAATTCTAGCACTAATACCCATCCAGCCCGTCTGTTCCACAGTTTTGTCTTTTGTAATAATCATTGGGAGAAACTATCATTCTGTCTTTTACTAAGCTACATTCTCCTTTAGCTGTACGTCAGCAGTCTTCTCAATTAATTAGACCTTCTGATGTAGGTTGCCAGCGTGGACCCTGGTGAAGGCTGGGCCCCCATCACTGGAGTTATTTCCCCCCTCTCTACCAATGCTACAATTCTCACTGTGTTCCGCACCAAGGAGGCTGAATTTCAAAGACATTTTCTCCAAACAGTTGTGGCAGAGAGCCCCCAGGATACAGCGTCCCTTTTTTCTGATGTTACGGATATTGTACTGAGTCAGATTCACAGTTCACCTCAGGATCCTGCCACCTGTGGTAAGCTCCTGAACCAATAACTAACATACTCTAGGGCAGTGGTTTATAGTTTCTTCTACCATCAGAATTTTTTTCACTATGCTTTTCGTAGAACCCCAATATCTATTATAAAACAGATAAAAGCAAGCTACAATACTTCAGGCTGTTTAAATCATCATTATTTGTAGAAATCCTGAAGCACCTCTGAGGAGGCCAAAGGCTCTATGAAACTGGTGTGAAATCAGGGGTATGAGATGAAACCTGTATTTTAATATACTTATTGAAAGTGAAAGTATTGTGCTCCTGTCCACCTCCAATCTGATGCATTGTTACTAATAACAGTACAAACCCTATTTATGCCAGGTAGATATAAATATAATCAATTTGATATTTATCCCATTCATTCAACAGATTTATTGAGTGCCTGCTATGGCAGGCACTGTTCTAAGTAACGGGAATATATCAGAGAACAAACTAGACAAAAGTCTGTGTTCTTACAGAGTGTACCATCTAGTCTGGGGAGACCAGACAGTGAATAAGGAAATTGCATAGTATATTTAGAAGAGATAAGTGCCATAGTCATAAAGCAGGAAAAAGGGAATAGGGAGAGTTAAGGGGTGGGGGGTTGAAATTTTAAACAGGCTTTGTTGAAAAAGTAATATTTGAGCAAAGGCTTGAAGGAAGTGATACGAAGAGGTAACAGCAAACGCCAAGACTCTGAGAAAGGTGTGTGTCTGTTACATTTGAGGGACCGCGAACAAGCCTGCGTTTTGTACACTGTCGGGAGTGGCATTTTTCATTGACAGCATAGACCTGTTGGGGTTGGTGGTGTGGATGGAAGAGTGTTGTTAGTGATGCGGCTGTGCATCCTTTGTAAGAACGCGGCCAGTCCAAGGGAGGAGCAGGTGTTTGGATTCTCTGCTTCGGTCCTAATGCATCTTTTTCTCTCCTTCCTCTCCCATCTCTGCTCCTGTCCCTGTAGCTCCTCCTGTTCCAGAGTGGGCCCAGCAGGAGCTTGGCCGCACCGGTCCTTGGAGCGCAGCCGTCATGGAGAAGTGGTTCCCCTGCTCTAACCTGACTGGCGCTAGTTCAAGTCTGATGGAGTCATTTTGGTACAACTTCATTTCTCTGGATATTGATTGATGAAATCGGCCCTCACTTATCTGCTTATGGGTTTGTTTGGTTTTTTAGCATACTGCATTTTCTTAGTGTAGTCCAGTAATACTAAAAACTACACATGGAGAGCATTGTTTAATGGGGATAGAGTTCAGTCTTATAAGATGAAAAGAGCTCAGGAGATGGATGGAGGTGATGGTTGCACAACATTATGAATCTACTTAATACTACTGAACAGTGTACTTAGTGTATTTTACCACAATTAAAAAACTTGGGAAAAATTAATTACAAAAACAAAATGTTCTCATTATGGAAGAAAATATTTAGTATTAAATCTCAGTAAAAATGAAAAATAACAAATTTGTATAATGCAGCTAAGCTAAGTGTATGCATACAGGAAGATTTAAGAGCTTAAACTGTCTTTCAAATAAGAAAAGTTAGGGGCACCTGGGTGGCTCAGTTAAGGGTCTGACTTGGTTTTGGCTTAGGTCATGATCTCCTGGTTCATGGGATCGAGCCCCACATTGAGCTCTGCTCACACCTAAGAGCCTGCTTGAGATTCTTTCTCTCCGTCTCTCTCTGCCCCTCCCCTGCTCACACACGCTCTCTCAAAATAAGTAAACATTTAAAAATAATAAGGGGAGTGTAGGTGGCTCAGTCAGTTAAGCGGCCAACTCTTGGTTTCAGCTCAGCTCAGTTCGTGATTTCGATCAAGCCCCACATCAGGCTTCCCATTGATGGTGCAGAGCCTGCTTGAGATTCTTTCTCTCTGCCCCTTTCCCACTCACTCTCTCTGTCTCAGAATGGATGAATGAATAAACTTAAAAAAATTTGTTTTAATAAAACAAAAAATAAAAAAATAAAACGTTAAAAGCGAATTAGCTAAGGGTCCAATACAGTAAATAACACAACAGAGTAAATCCCCAAAATAAAGAAGGTAGTAATAAAGATAAGAACAATAATCACAGACAATAGAAATCAACAAACATAAAGTGATTTTTTGAGAAGTCAAATAAAATGGAATTATCTATTGTAAAATTGAGTAATTTTTTTAAAAAAGAAGACATAAACCATATTAGAAATGTAAAAGATGAAGCAGAAATTCAAAATAGTATTAAGAGGTAAAGTCAAGGTTTATTTTTGCCATATAGATAACCAGTTCCAACCCTGTTTATTAAAAGTCTTTTTCTCATTAAATTACTGTAGCACTTTGTCCAAATCAGTTCACCACCATTGTGCAGGTTTATTCCTGCAAAGAATCTAGTCCAGAAGTTGTTAATATCACATTGTCTTGAGTACTGAAATCAAGTAGTTTTAGTCCTCTCAACTTTGTTTTGTTTGATTTTGTTTTCAGAATTGCTTTGACTATTTGAGAAACTTTGCATTTCCCTGTAAATTTTAGAATTATTCTGTTAATTTCCACCAGGAAACCCTGCTAGGATTTTAGCTAAGAGTACATTGAGTCTGTAGATCAATTTGGGAAGAATTGACTTAATATATTGAGTCTTCTGATTCCTGGATGTGGTATAGCTTGCCAGGGCTAAGACAGGACAGGTACACTTTTCCCTATAAGATAGCAGTGTTTACCATAAAGCACTAATAAATAAGGTGGTGTGGTATTGGTGCAAGGATCAACAGAGAGACCCATACAGCAGTAGAGCCCAAAGAGTGACCCACACATGTATGGGAGCTCAGCATACACCAAAGGCAGAATTATAAGTAGACTGTTGGGGAAAGAATAGACTGTTCTATTAATGGTGATGTGACAATTGGCTCTCCAGAAGAAAAGCAATGAAAATTAGATTTCTACCTCACAGCATACACAGTGATAAGTTCCTGATAAATTTTAAACAAATGTGAAAAGTAAAACTTTAAAATCTTAAGGGAAAACACAGGAGGAGTTCAGGCTTGGAATGGTTTTCTTACATAAAACATCAAGCACTGAAACCATGAAGGAAAATATATGACTATAATTTAGAATTTCCTATATGATGAAAAGGCCTAGTCATAGGCCTAGGTAGCTGTAATCCATATAACCAGCAGAGGATTTGTATCTAAATTAGTACAGAGCTCCTAAAAATCAATAAGAAGAAAAGCAATTGGGCACAGAATGCAAACAAGCAATTCATACAATGAAATCCAATAGAGCAGTAATTTGAAAAGATAAGATACTCCGTTTCAGGGTGCGATCTCGGGGTTCTGAGTTTGAGCTCCACGTTGGGCCTAGTAGAGCTTACTTTAAAAAAAAAATGCTCAGTTTAAGCAAATGGAAATGAAAACGACAGTAAGAACCCCCCCACAAGATTCTGTTTTATACCCATTAGATTGTCGAAGGTCAGTAAGTCGGATATAGCACATAAAGAAATGAGAACACTTTCGATGATAGAATTGTAAATAGTTACAACCATTTTAGAGAACAGTTTGTATTCCTCGTAAAGGAGAAACTTTACATGCTGGCACCCAGCAATTCCACTTTTACATGTCTACATTAAAATATTTGCACAAATACAAGGAGAGCTACACTCGATTGTTCATTGCCAGTTGTTACAAGTGAAAAAGTGGAAAGAACCGGCTGTCTGTCAGCGGGGAAACGGATAAACAGACTATGGTATAGTTACACAATAGAACATTATAGATAGATTAGTAAAACGGAATAAACGAGCTATTTATATACTCATGAAAAATGTTGACTACAGACAGAAAATTGCAAAAGGATGATGTATGGTATTTTTTAAACTTCCAATATATACAATAGCAATTTATGTTGGTTTTAATACATACGTATGTCTCTATAAATCAGATACAAGTCTAGGAATACTTCTGGAAGGAAAGGATGGGAAAAGATTGGGGCTTTTCTGTGTCTATAATGCTTAATTTCATTAAAAGAATCTGAAGTTGATAAGGTCAAGCTTTAGCAAATATTTAATCTTTGTGGGAAGAACATATCTAATAATGCTTTCACTCCTTTTCTGTGTAATTGAAAGGCTCATAAGTTCTAAAAAAATTAACAGAATGAAAAACAAACCATCCCTACAGTTAAAGGAAATCCCAGCACACTAAGGGAGAATTAGTCTGCTTCAGAACTGCACGTGTGAAGCCGAGAAGCCCAGCCCATTCAGCCAATGTCACCATAACTTCCTCCCACTTTTAGATCAGATAATGGAAGATAGTGAGATATAAGTAATAAGTTTTTGTTTTGTTTGTTTTTGAACGTTTACTTATTTTTCAGAGAGCGCGAGCTGGGGAGGGACAGAGAGAGGGAGACAGAGGATCAGAAGCAGGCTGCTCATGCACTATGGATGCACCGTCAGTGCAGAGCCCGACGCGGGGCTCAAACTCACAAACCATGAGATCATGACCTGAGCCGAAGTCAAACGCTCAACCGGCTGAGCCACCCACGTGCCCCTACAAGGAATACGTTTTCAAAGTTTTGCTCTTTTCATGGTTTCCCTTAGTGATGTTTAGCCCCAGGCAGAGAGGCATTTAATATCTAATCCCCTCTGCCACACTTCCTCCCCTTCTCATCAATTCCAGATTAGTTTACTATGATGTAATGGTGATGTGAAAGAATTATTCAGAAGGCACTGTGACACTCACTATACTGTATTGCATCGTCTTCTACTTTAATGTATGGGCAGAGGGTAGAAAACAACTATGGAATAGTTGCCTAAATTAGACATGTACCGTAGGACCTTAAGGATCTCATCAATATAGAAGTCACTACCATATGTAATGATTAATGGTTTTGTTAACAGGTGGCTTCTGTCCCTGAGTCTGTTTAAATCATAAATGAGAAGAGAGAGAATACATTTTTTGAAGGCTGCTTGTGGGGATATCTTTTGATTAGCTTTTAAAGGCTAATGAATTTTGTTGTTAAAGCATTTTGAAAAATCAGAATTTCAGCTTTGTACTAGACATCTTGACTTGTTCACAGGTTACTACAGGCTGCCTCATCTAATAAGGAAGAGTCTTCCAAAACTGAAAGTGAATTAACGTGTTGCCTCTCTGACCTCTACCAGAGAAAGTCTCGGGAAGAATCCACTGTGTCTAATCAGGAAGACAGCAAAAAGAAACGTATGCACATACTGTTTCTTGGTGTAGTCTTTCTTGAGAGTGTGTGTTTTAAAAGACTGGAATTCCCTAAAATGGGGTTGAAACGGTAACTGAATAAGAGGACAAGTTCTTGCATTTCAAACTTGAAAATGATTACATTAGTACAAAAGTGATGTTAAAAAATCGCCTACAATCTTACCTTCTTAATAAACATTTCCATTTTTAGTTATGCAAATACAACTTTGTATGCTACTCATCAATATTTATTTCCCTGTGCCACCTTGCCTTTTCAGTTACTGTTCCACCTCATTGCCTCACAAGATTGATGAAATTTTTCTGTTGTTGAACAGTTTTCAATTTTTATCATTATAAGTAATACCGTAGTATATGGGGTGCATAGGATTTATTCTTTGAGTGACTTCCTTAGTGTAAATTATCTGGAACAAATTACTGTATCAAAAAGTGGGGGAAAAGTAGCTTGCAATGCATACTGCTCAATTGCCTTCCAGAACTTTTGTCCCAACTCTGTGACCACTGGGTGATGATACCTTGGGTCTGTTCGGCCTCTGCCTTCCTAAAAATCATCCGATCTTGTTGCCATATTTAGTTCCTAAACTTGCGTTACAAGAAGAGCTCTTTCTCTTCTGTGTTGTAGGTACAGACCGATGGGAGAACCACCTCATTCACATCCTCCTGAAGGGATGTACTTTCTTGCAGTATCCCTTCACAGAATACTGAGTCTGAATTAAAGCATTACTAATTCTGCAGAAGTAAAAGCTATTTTACTTGTCTTCCCACGATGCTGTTTTGGTAGGAGGGGTCCCTCGCACCCCAGTGAGGCAGAAGATGAACACCATGTGCCGTTCCTTAAAGATGTTGAATGTTGCGAGGCTGAACGTGAAGGCCCAGAAGTCGTGTCCAGAGGGCAGTCCAGATGCCACCGGGGAGAAGGGGATCCCAAGGGCAGCCGTTGGAAGAACGGCAGATAAAGTGGAAAACCGAGGGAGAACACTCCGAAGCTCTAAACCTAAAGGTATTTATTCCTCGATGCCATCGCGTTTTGGGGTCTAAGGCCACGCTTATTCTTTCATACCCTTGTATTTTTATAAATTTTAATCCTGTCCTTCAGTTAATGAACATTTATTGAATATCTGCTGAATTCCTCAAGGTGTGTTACAGGGAATACAATAAAAATAGGATCATGTCCTATTCTCAGATTTATGATCCAATCACAAAGATGACAATAGTGAATTCATATATGCATGTGTACATGCGAGCGTACACACACACACACACACACACACACACACACACACACACGAAGTACATAATGGACTAATACAACGTAAGACATAAGAGAGCCAAGAAGCTACAACAGCAAAGACCTACTAGGCGTCAAGAACGAGAAGGTCGGCCTTGGGCCAGAAGAGGCTGAGAAGGCTTCTAAGGAGGCAGTGGAGCCCAGGCTGGAGTTTAAGGAACAAGCAGAATTCAGATGGCAGGAGGGTAAAGGAAGAGCGTACTAGATGGGAGATTAGCCTCAGTAAAGTCACAAGAAGGGCCATGGCATGGCCCTAGGACAGGTAGTTAAAGAAGCTTTAGCCATTGAGGAAGAGAGGGAGATGGGGAAGCTTTGTGACTCATCTAGTGTATTGAGGTCTTTCAGAGTTGGGCAGAAGAATTTCATCCAGTAGTGTTAATTTTCCTATTTGTTTCTTTCTTTGCTAAAAAATGGATTGCATTGCAGTGTGTTTCTCATCCTCAGGGCACATTCTTAGCTCACGCTACCAGAGCCGGTCCTGTGGGAGGTGAACTTTGGACAATAACTGCATGATGTTACCTTTGATTTCTTTTGAGAATTCTGGAGTAAAAGTTTTCTGCTCCTTGAAGAGTTTTTTTTCCCCCACCTTTGGAATATTAGATTCACAGATGATAATCAGTTTGAATGGGACAGAACATCTTTAATGAGCTAGTAAAAAAGTATTCACGAATGTGGATGGTTCATTCAAGGGAGAGCAAAATTAACAGTACTCAAGTGCCATTAATATTAACACAGTTTCTGGATTAGATTCTGAGCAGAAATAGACCCGCCCAACAGTGGTACATGCTTTTGGACAAAGGTGCCCCAATAATTTAGTGGGAAAACGATAATCTTTTCAACAAATGGTGCTGGAACAGATGGGTGTCTTGATGGAAAAAAATGAACTTTGACCTCACCTCTTAGTATTTCAAATCTCTGCTCTATTTTTCCATTCTAATACTGCTTATTTATCCTTTCTCTATTTAATATTCCTCAGTCTTACTATAGATTTCTGTATCTGGTTTTGCAGAGAATTATTTTTTTGTTTCTGCTGATCTCTCTTGTTTTTTTTTCCCTATTTAATTCATTTCTGTTCCTGTCTTTAGTATTGCCTTTGTTTTTTGGATTTATTCTCTCATGCTGTTTCTTCTGTTGTACCCTTAGCTAATTGGTTTTTATTTTTCTTCTTTAAAAGATTATTTAAGTCCATGAACTTTCCTTTAAGTTTTAATTTAAGTGCATTATACAAGTTTGCTATGTTCTGTTTTCATTGATACTTCTAAATATTTGGTGACATCCAGAATATAAGGGAATTTTTTAACCCAATCTGATAGTTTCTCTTAACCAGCATGTGCATTTGTGAAATAGATGTTTATAATTATTGATAAGCTTGGATGTTTTTTAGAGTCTTATTTTGTGCTTTCTAGGTTTTTTGTTTGTTTTTTCCTTTCTAGCAGACTGGGATCAATCAAGTTTTGTTTGTTCCTCTTCCTTTCTGCTGGGTTTGGAGGTTATATAGGTGTTTTTTTGTTGTTTTAGAGAGAGAGAGCGCGTGAGAGCGCACGTGAGAGTGCAAGCAGGGGAGAGGGGCAGAGGGAGAGAGAATGAATCTCAAGCAGGTACCCTGCTCTGTGTGAAGCCTGACGCGAGGCTCGATCCCACAACCCCTGGGATCATGACCTGAGCCAAAATCACTAGTCAGACGTTCAACCTACTGAGCAACCCAGGCATCCCTTTTCTTTTCTTTTTTTAAGATTTTATTTTTAAGTAATCTGTTCACCCAACATGGGGCTCGAACTCACAACCCTGACATCAAGAGTTGCATGCTCCACTGACTGAGCCAGCCAGGCGCCCCTATAGTTTCTTTTCCATTAATAGTTATCATTAAATTTATAATATGTACATTTGATTTGCAGAGCCTTAATTAATCAGGATCTCTGCATTTCTCAGCCTCCCCACCACTGACATTTTGAATGTCTGTTAGGGGCTGTTAGGGGCTGTCCCTTGAACCACAGGATGTTTAGCAGCATCCCTGGCCTTTGGTCACTAGATGCCAGGAGCACCCTCCTCCTCTCCACCAGTCTGGCAACCCGGAGGTAGCCACACGTGCCCTGGGAGGCAAGATACCTGGTTGACAACCACTGGCTTAAGCCATACAGTGACTTCAGCTGGATGTGATGATCAACTTAATTTTTTTTTTTCACAGACTTTAAAACTGAAGAGGAGCTCCTGTCTTACATACATGAAAATTACCAAAAGACTGTGGCCACAGGAGAAATCATGTTGCATTCATGTGCTCGGAATATGATCTCAACCATTAAAGCATTCCTAAAGTCAAAAGGCACCAAGGAATTGGAAGTAAGAGAGTATGGATGTTGCTGTTTATTATAGGTGGAGTGGTTGGTTGCTCGTTGGTGGGTTTGGTTCATATGTCTTGGGAAATGATTGCTATGCAGTGTGTGATTCAAAAATAAGAGAAGGGATGAACTTAATTCCAGATCTTGGGAAGTAGACACAATGAACTGGTAAAGCAGAAATCCGGGAAATAGACTGGGTGAGGGTAGTGGTAATTACATGTACTTCTTTTTAATGTTTTTTAAAGAGCAGAGGAGAGGGGGAAAGGGACACATCGAGAGAATCCTAAGCAAAGCTTCATGCTCGGTGTGGAGGCCGACATGGGGGGCTCGATCTTACAACTGCGAGATTATTACCTGAGCCAAAATCAAGAATTGGATGTTTAACTGACCCACCCAGGCGCCCCTTCGTGTACTTCTTTTCTAACAAAATCTCTGTTCTCAACTACATGTTAGCTGCATGAATTAAACCAGCAGTTTTTACCTTAGGTGACTTTAGAGTCACCTAGAACATTTTTGAAAAATGCTAATGCCTGGTTTCCTCAAGACCAACAGAAACAGATCTCTTGGGCTTGGTTCCTGGGTATATGTACTCGTAAAAAGCTTCGTAGATGATTCTATGCAGAGGGAGTATTGTAAACCACTGGTTTAGACCATGCTGTCATTGTCTTTATTCACGGTTAGTGCTGAAAGCCAGTCTCCTTCTCAAAAATAGATAGGAGTTATTTATAGTCCTTAAGGTTTTTTTTTTTAAGGTCAGACATGCAAGCTTGTTGTAGCCACACCTCCTTGCTCTTAAATATCTTTTTTACCCTGTTTTTTTTTTTTTTTTTGAAGATATGAAATAAGAACATTCATTTCACTATTTTTCGTTCAATAAGAGGGAAATACCTAAGGGGATATACTTCCCTTCTTAGGGCATTAGTCAGCTGTGAAATAAATTAGATATAATAAGCAACTCAGTTTTCTCCTAGGTAATAATTCTGTATTTTCAGATGAACTGCCTGAATCAGGTAAAAAATCGCCTCTTAAAAACTAGCAAAAGTCTTCGACAAAATCTGGGCAAAAAACTGGATGAAGATAAAGTCAGAGAGTAAGTAACTACCTTTGTTGATTGATTGACTGATTTACCACCACTCCCAAACAAAGCTCTAAGATTTGCTTCTATTCATTTAAAATAGATTGCCAGTTGTTCAAAGAGGCTCTTTGTGCCTGATTCTTCGTGATGTTTTAAGGTGCAGTTTGAGTTACCCATTTATCTAATAATCATGTCATTACTTAGAGAAAGCAATGACTCTTCTTTTTGGTTGTCGATTCTTCTGGAAAAAGATCTTTGCTTAAGGAAGGAGCTTTTAGTTAAATGGCACTCATGATCGATATGACCAAGTATTTTTTCTCTCAAGGTGCCAGCTTCAGGTATTTCTTCGTTTGGAGATGTGTCTGCAGTGTCTTTCCATACATGAAAGTGTAGATGATATGGAGCAAGTGGTGAAGGAGGCAAGTATATAAGCCCAGCGCCCCTGGGAATCAGCCTCAAAGACTTTCAGCGTCCCTGTAGAAGGCATATGGTAATTTTCCACTGTCTTCTTCAGGTGACAGATTTGCTGCGCATGGTGTGTTTAACTGAGGATTCGGCATACCTCGCGAAGTTTCTGGAAGAAATTTTGGAGTTGTGAGTTTGAGGACTAGTAACTTCACTACTCTTTTACCAGGAACCACGTGTGGTATTGTGTGCGAACCGTGGAATGGGAGGACTGCTTCTCGTGCTGGATGAGGGGTGGAACAGAGAGGGTGGAATGGTGGCTGCTCCACGTTCAACCAGTCTGTTCCGCAGGTATATTGGCTCCATCCCGAAGACACTCGGAACTCTTTATGACAGCCTGGGGTTTATGATTCCTCAGAAGCTAGCTGGCGTCCTTCCTCTAGACTTTTTCAGCGATGACTCCATGACACAGGAGAGCAGATCACCGCTTCTTTCTGTGCCTCTTCTGTCAAGTGCTCAGAGATCAGTGTCGGGCGGCACTGAATCTGACCAACTGGAGGAGCTTCGTACCAGATCAGCTAAGAAGAGAAGGTGGGAGCTCAAGAGATTGGAGGAATTACTTGCACTGTTGTAGTTCAGACAGACGGCAGTTGCCTTTAAATAATTGAATTCCTAGCTGCCCTTACTTCTGAATCATAGAAACCACTTCTCGGAGTTCCTAACCTACATCATCTGATGCCTTTCACTACCCAGGGAATATGCAGTGTTGATGACGTGGTCCACAGTGTCCTTCTTACCTGTCCTCATGGGGTTGCCAGGAGCCTTTTATGAGACAAGTTGAGGGCTTCCGCGTACTTTCTGTTTTTCTTGATGTTCTTCATTGCTCGTAACTAGTTGAATTTATAGCAGTTATTTTGGAAGTTGTGAAGTTGGCGTATTTCGCTACAGATTCAGACCAGTGTCAAAAAAACTGACTTTTATTTAATGTTCTCTTAGAAACTCCGGTTCTTTTCTAATGTAACTACTTGTCACCTCTATTGAATGTGTTTTGGCTCTTTGTTTCTGTTTTTAAAAGGAAAAATGCGTTAATAAGACATAAAAGCATTGCAGAGGTTTCACAGAATCTTCGGCAAATTGAAATTCCCAAAGTGTCCAAGAGAGCTACAAAACATGTAAGTTATTTCCAGAGGACAGGAAATGGTGCTTCTAGGTCTGTTCTTTCCAGCAGGAGTTGATGCAATAAGTAAGATTGAAAGGCAGTGTCTCTACTTTGAGGAAATGGTCATTGGAGAATATAGAAATAAAAGTAGATGTTTTTAATCCAACAAGTAAAGAACTATAAATTTGTTAAAGGTAAGCCATCTTACCCAAAAGTGTGACAGTTAGAGGTGATACAAAGAAAATCGGCAAGTGAAAGTTAGGAATGAATAAGTGAATTCAAAATATCTAGATAAGAAAACTCACAAAATAATAACATAAGCAAAGAGACCGTTGAAAAAGTAATGTGCATCATGATAGGACTTTGATTGCAGATCAGAAGGTGCTTTTCAGTACCTTTTACTTCAGTAAGGTGGGGTGGAGGAGGAGTGCTGTCGGGACCCAGGTGATCTGCTTTTCTGTGACAGTAGATGGGAGGACTTGAACCCAGCTGCAGTCTGTTAATATTAAGTAGAACTGATGTTTTATTAAGGAAAGAAGAGAGTACCTTGAAACTTTTTGGAACTGCAGGCACTCTGAGAAGAGTTAAAATTCTGCAAGAACTAGTTTTAGAAGCATTAATCATAACGGTTTGCTTTGTTTCTAGATATGTATAGCTGGCCTTTGGGATTGGAGGTGGGATTGTATTTTAAGAGCTAGTGATATTGACTTCCTTAGTGTGCCTTCATAAGTGTCCATGAATCAGGCACTAATCATATATGTTGGAATCCTGAGTGGGGAGCAGGAAAATCCAAAAGTGACAGCAGCAGAAGTGGCAGGCTTCCTCTCTCTAGGTGTTACAATGATTCACAGTCCTTTCTAGCACTCCTTAAGTCGGCCTCCATGTGGTAGTTCATTCTTCAAGTAACACATTGGCATAATGGGAAAGAAACAACCCCAAGCTTTAAAAACAATTCCATTGTATAGCTGTATCTATATTTTTAGATTATTGTATAGCAAATAATTTAATATAGAGACTCCTTAAGATTCTAGTCATCCTCGGGGTGCTTGGGTGGCTCAGTGGGTTAAGCATCTGACTTTTGAATTCAGTTCAAGTCATGATCCCAGGGTTGTGGAGTTGAGCCCTGCACTGGGCTCTGCGTGGAGCCTGCTTAAGATTCTCTCTCTCTCTCTCTCTCTCTCTCTCTCTGTCTGTCTCTCCCTCTCTCTGTCTCTCTCTCCCATACTCACAGTGTCACTGTAAAATTTAAAAAAAGTGGGGGGCACCTGGGTGGCTCACTTGGTTAAACATCTGACTTCAGCTCAGGTCATGATCTCACAGTTCATGAGCTCAAGCCCCACTTTGGGCTCTGTGCTGTCAGCGCAGAGCCTGCTTCAGATCCTCTGTCTACCTTTCTCTCTGCCCCTCCCCCACTCATGTGCTCTCTCAAAAATAAACTTTTTTTAAATTTTTTATTTAAAAAAAAATTTTTTTTTTGACGTTTATTTATTTTTGAGACAGAGAGAGAGCATGAACAGGGGAGGAGCAGAGAGAGAGGGAGACACAGAATTTGAAACAGGCTCCAGGCTCTGAGCTGTCAGCACAGAGCCCGACGTGGGGCTCGAACTCACAGACCGTGAGATCATGACCTGAGCCGAAGTCGGACGCTTAACTGACCAAGCCACCCAGGCACCCCACATTTTTTTTTTTTAAAGAGTATAGTCATCTTCTAATTTATACAGGTTTTCCTTTACTTTTTTTAGTGTAGAAGGTATACATGATCATCGTTAAAAAACTGAAACCTTAATAAGTTAAAAGTTAAGAGTGTCCCTCCTCTTCCCAGGCCCCTTTCTGTATACACCAATAGCACACATCAAAGGTTTCCACATACCTGGACACACGCCTATGCATAAATGTTATAAATCGTTACTAAGCTACTATACTTCTCCTTCCCACCCCCACCACTTTCTCCCATCACGTAGCTCTTTCTGTGTATGTACAGATAAGTCTTCCTTCGTTCTCTATTTTTTTTTTTCAACGTTTATTTATTTTTGGGACAGAGAGAGACAGAGCATGAACGGGGAAGGGGCAGAGAGAGAGGGAGACACAGAATCGGAAACAGGCTCCAGGCTCTGAGCCATCAGCCCAGAGCCCGACGCGGGGCTCCAACCCACGGACCGCGAGATCGTGACCTGGCTGAAGTCAGACGCTTAACCGACTGCGCCACCCAGGCGCCCCTCCTTCTCTATTTTTAAAGGTCTTACTAATCTTTTAGTGTCTGTTGGATGGATGTATCAAAATGTCTTTCATTCTTTATGGATATTTAGGGTGTTTGTGTTTTTTTTTTAATTTTTTTTTAACGTTTATTTTTGAGACCGAGAGAGAGCATGAAGGGGGAGGGTCAGAGAGAGAAGGAGACACAGAATCTGAAACAGGCTCCAGGCTCTGGGCTGTCAGCACAGAGCCCAACATGGGGCTCGAACTCACAGACCGCGAGGTCATGACCTGAGCCGAAGTTGGACACTCAACCGACTGAGCTACCCAGGCGCCCCTGGGGTGTTTCTTATTTTGCACTACAATGCAGGCTTCAGTGTCCTTGGAACATATATCTGTTTTTGTGCATTTTACAAGTATTTCTGTTAGGGGTTCCGGCAAGTGGAACTGCGAGGGTCAGAGGATTTCATGTGGAATTTTTATTCTTTTTAATGAGTGCCGATTTACTCTTTCAGGAAGGCTCTCACCTTACTCTTCAGCACCCTCCAGTCCTGGCAAAAGATACAGTGCAAGGTATACTTTGTCTTCTCGGTGTACGCATATACTGACTAGGATGACAAACTTAGTTTAATTGCATGTATTTAAACAGCTGCATACAGTTCTAAATTATAATTTTATATGATCGTTGGTTAATGAGATACGTCCAGGTATCATATGTCCTAAGTCCAAATATGTCCTAAGAATATCTTAGAATAAGATATTCACACAGTCTCAAAATAACTGCATTCTGCAAAATCACGGGCCAGAAATCTTTATTTTATTTTTTTAATTAAGCTTTACACCCAACATGGGGGGTGAACTCATGACCCTGAGATCAAGAGTTGCATGCTCTACTGACTGAGCCTTCCAGGTGTCCCTGGCCTGAAATCTTTTTTTTTCTTTAACACCATTATTATGAAAGCCACAGAAAGGAAAAGAGGCAGTGAAACTGGTCTAGATGAAAGCACTTTAAGTGTGACAGTTGAATGCACTATATGATCCCTGCCTGGATCTTAAATTCAGGGAGGCAAGAAGCCATAAGGGATATTGAGACAGTAAGAGAAATGTGAAGATTGGTAGTATGCTGGGTGATAGGCCCTTATTTTTTTGTGGTGTTCCTACCTTACTGTGCTGTGTTCCTGGTGGGAAACTGTGTAAATGTAGAGAGTGATGGAGGGAGAAAACAAAACTTGACAGTTGGTGAATTTTAATGATGACTCTACGTGTAATGAATTAGTCATTGGCATTTTCTGTCAATGTTAAACTTTTATAAACTTGGGAAAACAAACCAACAAATCCAGCTTGGCTGTCAGATCATAAATGAGTTTCAGGCGTTTGTTTTTGAAACTTGGGTATCACTGGTGTCCTTAACTTTAATGTCTGTCATTGATCGGTAAATATAAGGGCTCCTCCCAACTTGTGGGTCATGGTTTATTGGGGTTGTATTTAAATGACTTGCTCTCAGAAGAGTTACCGTGGTGAGTGAGTGAGTCGGCTTCCCTATAGGCCATCTTGCTTCGGATGAAGATGCCATCCTGCTGGCTTTGTCAGGTAGTTTTTGATTGATTCTTCAGCTACTTTCCTCAACTTTAAGTCTATAAATGGTCACACACTCCCATGTTCTGAAGTCAGGAAGAGAATTTAAAATAATGCAGCAAATTCATGAAATACTCAAATCCACAGAGTGAAATCTGTGGATTTGAGAAGAACACTTTTTCTCCTTGGAGCCGAGTGCAAAGCAGTAAAAAGGCCCAAAGTGAGGAAAATCCTCACAATTCTGGCATACATTAAAACAGACCCTGATCTACACTACCGGCCTCCTGAGGATTGTGTCCATTTTACAATGACGACAGACTCTGGTGGTTGCCTACAGCTGGGAAAGCTGGGGGAAACGGGAGAGTGACTGTACTGGATATGTGGTTTCTTTCTGGAGTGATGAAAACAATCTGGAATTAGTGATGACAGACTCTGA
The DNA here is from genome assembly GCF_027475565.1 of Acinonyx jubatus. Lineage (NCBI taxonomy): Eukaryota > Metazoa > Chordata > Mammalia > Carnivora > Felidae > Acinonyx > Acinonyx jubatus. The sequence goes on along the minus strand of NC_069386.1, from coordinate 6,084,230 downwards.
TTTAAGTGATGTGGGCCTTCCTTGTGTTCCTGAAAAGTTAGATTTAAATTGAATTTGTAAAAGTAAATAGTCTTTATGTACCATATGAGTATAATACTTAAGAAAATCCTGTTAGTAAATGTGAATATAGAAGCCAGTCTGTAGAATAGTTCCTTAAGCTTAATCAGCCGCTTTCTGTTTTGGATGTCTTTCTTTTCCCAGATATGGCATTTATTAGTGATAATATTTGGTGCTTTTGTTTGTTTTTTTTAATGCTTTCAGAAGTGACCAAAGTTCGAAGAAATCTCTTCAACCATGAAATGATTTCTCCTTCAAAGAGATTGGCAAAGCGGGGGTTGCCCAGAAGCCATTCTGTGTCGGTTGTGGAAGGTTTGGAGAATAAACTTAACAACTTGAAGAAGAAGACCAAAGGTATTATATTTTAGGGTAACCAGTAGAAGGGGATTCTTGGATCCAAAGCAGTCTTCAGACTCTGTTGCAGAAGCTCATTGATCTCCTTCATTTTCCTCTGTGGTTACCATCAGTTTTCCCCTTGGGGTCTCTCTTCCTCCAAGCTTGGGTGAAGACTTAATCCTGGGATCTGGTCAGTCCTCTCCTACCTAGTCACCCCTACAAGTATCTGTTTGACAAACCAGTGAAAAAGAAATGAAGGATAATGACCAGTTTTTTTTCTAGTCTTGGGTGTTTTGGTTTTTTCTTTTTTGTTCTTGTAGTAATTGAGTAAAGAATGCAATTCACTGGCCTTCATTGTATTTGTGAAGTGGTGCAACCGTCATCACTAATTCCAGATTGTTTTCATCACTCCAGAAAGAAACCACATATCCAGTACAGTCACTCTCCCGTTTCCCCCAACTTTCCCAGCTGTAGGCAACCACCAGTCTACTTGCTGTTTCTGTGGATTCACCGCTTGTGGATATTTCTTTTAAGTAGAATCATATACTATGTGGTCCTTGTAACCAGCTTCTTTCACTTAACATAATGTTTTCAAGCTTTATGTACAGGTTGTAGCACATCTCAGCACTTCATTTCTTTTTATTGCCATAATACACCATTGTGTGGATTAACTGCCTTTTATTTGTCCATTCATCAATTGGCGGACATTTGAGTTGTTTCTACTGTTCAGCTGTTAGGAATATGCTTCTATAAACACACACAAGATTTCACGTAGACGTGTTTTTAGTTCTCAGGCACATGCCTTGGAATGAAATTATAGGGACATATGGTAACTCTGTGTTTAACTTTCGAGGAATTACCAAATTGCTTTCCAATGTGGCTATACCATTTCATGTTCCTGCTGGCGATGTGTGAGGGTTCCAGTTTCCCCACACCTCCCCCCCACCTGTGGTCTCTTTCTTTGATTCTCCCCATCCTCCTGGGTGTGCAGTGGTAGCTCATTGTGGTTATGAGTTGCATTTCTCTGATGACTGGTATTGAGCATCTTATCCTGTGCCTGCTGGCCATTTGTAGATCTACTTCAGAGAATGTCTATTCAGATCTTAGCCCATTTTCTAATTGGGTTGTTTGTCTTTTTACTGTTGAATTATAAGAATTCTTTATGTATTCTAGATATTGGGCCCTCATCAGATACATGATTTGCGAATATTTTACCTCGTCTGGGGGTTGTCTTTTCATTTTCCTTGATAGTGCTCTTTGATACACAAAGTTTTTAATTTTGGTAAAGTCCATTTGAAAGCAGTTTGTGAATTTTTGTCATTGCTCATGCGTTTGGTGTCCTAACTTAGGAAAAAAAAACCGAACAGAATCCGCTTTTAACTTTAAACAGTTACGTTTCAGTCTTTGATCCATTTGGAGTTAACTTTTGTGCATTATTTTGTGTGAGATAGGAGCCCAACATCGTTCTCTCATATATGGCTATCCAGTTGTTCCATTAGTTGAAATGGCTTCTTTCCTCATTGAATTGTCTTGGCATCTTAGTCAAAGTCAATTGACCAGGGGTGCCTGAGTGGCTCAGTCGGTTAAGCATTCGATTCTTGGTTTTGGCTCAGGTCATGATCTCACGGTTCATGAGATCAAGCCCTACGTTGGACTCTGCTGACAGCACAGAGCCTGTTTGGGATTCTTTCTCCCTCTCTCTCTGCTTCTCCCCTGTTTGCTCACTCTCAAAATAAATAAACTTTAAAAAAAAGTTAATTGACCATATATATTAAGGTGTTAATTTTTTAAATTTTATTTAAATCCAAGTTAGCTAACATGTAGTGTAATAATGATTTCAGGAGTATAATTTAGTGATTCTTCACTTACATATAACATCCAGTGCTCATCCCAGCAAATGCTCTCCTTAATGCCCATCACCCATTTAGCCCATCTCCACACCCAGCACCCCTCTAGCAACCCTCAGTTTTCTGTATTTAAGAGTCTCTTAAGGTTTGCCTCACTTCCTCTTTTTATTTTTCCTTTTCTTCCCGTTTTGTTTCTTAAATTCCACATGAGTGAAGTCATATATTTATCTTTCTTTGCCTATTTCGCTCAGCATAATACACTCTAGTTCCATCCATGTTGTTGCAAATGGCAAGATTTCATACTTTTTGATCACCGAGTGATATTCCATTGTGTATATATATCACATCTTCTGTATCTGTTCATCAATCAATGGACATTTGGGCTCTTTCCATAACTTGGCTTTGGTTGATAGTGCTGCTATAAACATTGGGGTGCATGTGCCCCTTCAAATTAGCATTTTTGTGTTCTTTGGATAAATACCTAGTAGTGAAATTGCTGGGTCTTAGGGTAGTTCTATTTTTAATTTTTTGAGGAACCTCCCTACTGTCAGAATGGCTACACCAGTTTGCATTCCCACCAGCAGTGCAAAAGTGTTGCCCTTTGTCTGCATCCTTGCCAACACATGTCATTGCCTGAGTTGTTAACGTTAGCCATCCTGACAGGTGTGAGGTGGTATCTCATTGTGGTTTTGATTTGTATTTCCCTGATGATGAGTGATGTTGAGCATCTTTTCATGTATCTGGTAGCTATCTGGATGTCTTCTTTGGAAAAGTGTTCATGTCTTTTGCCCGTTTCTTCATTGGATTATTTGTTTTTTGGGTGTTGAGTTTGATAAGTTCTTTATGGATTTTTGGATACTAACCCTTTATCTGATATGTCATTTGCAGATATTGTCTCCTTTTCCATCAGTTGCCTTTTTGTTTTGTTGATTGTTTCCTTTGCTGTGTAGAAGCTGTTTTCTTGATGAGTTTGTAGTAGTTCATTTTTGCTTTTGTTTCCCTTGCCTCCAGAGACATGTCTGTAAGAGGTTGCTGTGGCTGAGGTCAAAGAGGTGTTGCCTGTTTTCTCCTCTAGGATTTTGATAGTTTCCCATCTTACATTTAGGCCTTTCATCCATGTTGAGTTTCTTTTTGTGTATGGTGTAAGAAAGCGGTCCAGGTTCATTCTTCTGCATGTCGCTGTCCAGTTTTCCCAGCACCACTTGCTGAAGAGACTGTCTTTATTCCATTGGATATTCTTTCCTGCTTTGTCAAAGATTAGTTGGCCATACGTTTGTGGGTCCATTTCTGCGTTCTCTATTCTGTTCCATTGATCTATGTGTCTGTTTTGGTGCCAGTACCATACTGTCTTGGTAATTACAGCTTTGTAATACAGCTTGAAGTCCAGAATTGTGATACCTCCAGCTTTTGTTTTCTTTTTGAACATTACTTTGGCTATTTGGGGTCTTATTCTGGTTCCATACCATTTTAGAATTGTTTGTTCTAGCTCTGTGAAGAATGCTGGTGTTATTTTGATAGGGATTGCATTGAATATGTAGACTGCTTTGGGTAGTGTCAGCATTTTAACAATTTGGTTTTTAAACTTTTTTATATGTGTATTTATTTTGAGGGAGAGGGAGAGAGAGAGCATGAGCGGGAGACAGAGCATGAACAGGGGGAGGGGCAGAGAGAGAAGGAGACGTAGAATCCGAAGCAGGCTCCAGGCTCCAGGCTCTGAGCTGCGAGAACAGAGGCCGATGCAGGGCTTCAATCCACGAACCATGAGATCATGAGCTGAGCCGAAGGCAGATGAGCCACCCAGGCGCCCCAACAATTTAATTGTTTTTTAAATGTTAGGTAGAAGTCAGCAGTAAAGCCATCTAGTCCTGAGTACTTCTTTGTGGGAAGGTTTTGATAACTACTTCCATCCTTTCACTTGTTACATACAGGTTTATTCAGATTTTCTTTTTCTTCTTGAGTCTGTTTTCAGTGTTTGTGTCTTTGTAGGAATTTGTCCATTTCTTCTTGGTTATCTGTTTTACTGTTACACAGTTCTGCACCGTATTCCCTAATAGTCATTTGTATTTCTGCGAGCTCAGTAGCAATGTTCCCTCTTTCATAGTAGTTTGGGTTTTCCCTCTCTTTTCTTGGTCAGTCTAGTTAAAGATTTGTCAATTTAACAAAGACGGGAGTAGAGTTTAGTGATTCTTCACTAAAAAGCACTGGGTGTTTTATGGTTCTTCTCAAAGAACCGACTTTTGGTTTCATTGGTTTTTCTTTTGTTTTTTAATTCTTGATTTCATTTATTTACTATGTAATCTTTACCATTTCCTTCCTTCTACTTGCTTTGATGTTAGTTTGATCTCTTTTACCTTTTCAGGTTTAGTTTAGGTTATTGATTTGAGATCTTGTTTTTTAATACAGGCATTACAGGTACAAATTCCCTTCTAAGCACTACTTTAGCTGTGTCCTGTAAGTTTGGGTGTGTTGTGCTTTCATTGTCATTATCTCAAAATATTTTCTAATTTCCCTTGTGATTTTTTTCTTTGGCCCATTGACTATTTATGTGTGCATTGACCTTCATGTATTTGTGAGTTTCCCAAATTCCTTCTGTTGTTAATTTCCAATTTCACTCCATTGTGGTTGGAGAACAAACTTTGTATTTTAGTCTTATTAAATTTGAGACTTATTTTATGCTCTACCATTTGACCTATAATGGAGAGTGTTCTGTGTGTGCCTGAAAATAATGTGTATTCTGCTCTTATTGGGTAGAGCGCTATACTAATCTCTGTGACCTGTTTATTTTATAACTGAAAGTTTGTACCTCTTAATTCCCTTTATCTGTTTCACCCACCCCCTACGCACCTCCCCTCTGGGGACCACCAGTTCTATGTATTGAGGAGTCTGGTTTTGTTTTTTTAGGTTCCACATATAAGTGAAACCATATGGCATTTGTCCTTCTCTGACTTAGTTCACTTAGCAAAATACCCTCTAGGGCCATTCATGTTGTCACAAATGTCAAGATCTCATTCTTTTTTATGGCTGAGTGATATTCCACTGTATGTATGCCACATCTTCTCTATCCATTCATCTATCAATGGGCATTTGGGTTGCTTCCATATCTTGGCTATTGTAAAGTTGCAATAAACAGAGGTGTGTGTATATCTTTTTGAATTAGCAGTTATCATTTTCTTTGGATAGATACCCAGTAGTGGAATTATACTGGTGAATTATATGATAATTCTGTTTTTAATTTTTAAATGAACTGTCATTGGGCATTAAGGAGGGCACTTGTTGGGATGAGCACTGGGTGTTACATGTAAGTGATGAATCACTAAATTCTGTTCCTGAAATCATTATTACACTACATGTTCACTAACCTGGATTTAAATAAAAAATAATAATAGTCCAAAACTATAAGGTTTAGAATCAAGATATGTATGTATATATATATTAAAAAATCAAGAATTTCCTCTACAAAAAAAAAATAATAAAATAAAGGAACCTTCATACTGTTTTCCCCAGTGGCTGCACCAGCTGGTATTCCCACCAACAGTTCCTAAGCGTTCCCTTTTATCCACATCCTCACCAACATTTGTTATTTCTTGTTTTGATAGTAGCCATTCTGACAAGTGTAAAGTGACCTATCATTGTAGTTCTGATTTCAGTTTCCTTGATGATGAGTGATGTTTGAGCATCTTTTTATGTCTCTGTTGGCCATTTGTATGTCTTTGGAGAAATAGCTGTTCAGGTCCTCTGCCCATTTTTTAATTGGATTATTTTTCTGGTGTTGACTTGCATGAGTTCTTTATGTATTTGGGATACTAACCCCTTATTGGATATGTCATTTGCAAATATCTTCTCTCATTCAGTAGGGTTGCCTTGTCGTTTTGTTGGTTTCCTTTGCTGTGCAGAAGCTTTTTATATTTCAGTGTAGTCCCAAAGGTTTATTTTTGCTTTTGTTTCTCTTGCCTGAGGAGACATACCTAGAAAGAAGTTGCTGATGTCAGGTTACTGCCTGTGTTCTCTTCTAGGATTTTTATGCTTTCAGTTCTCACATTTAGGTCTTTAATCCATTTTATTTTCATATATGGCATAAGAAAGTGGTTCAGTGTCATCCTTTGCACGTAACTATCCGGTTTTCCCAGCACCGTTTATTGAAGAGACTCTTTTCCCATTGTATATTCTTGCCTCCTTTGTCGTAGATTTACCACATAAGAGTGGTTTAGTTCTGGGCTCTGTATTGATTCTTTTGATCTGTGTGTCTATTTTTGTGCCAGTACCATACTGTTTTCATTATAGCTTTGTAGTATATCTTGAAATCACAGGTTGTGATACCTCTAGATTTGTTCTTTATCAAGATTGCTTTGGCTAATTGGGATCTTTTGTGGTTCCATACAAATTTTAGTATTTGTTCTAGTTCTGTGAAAGATGCTGTTAGTATTTTGATAGGGATTATCTTAAATCCATAGATTGCTTTTTGTAGTATGGAAATTTTAACAATATTAAATCTTCAAATCCATGAGCATGGAATATCTTTCCATTTATTTGTGTCACCTTCAATTTCTTTTATCAGTGTTTTATACTTGTCAAAATACAGGTCTTTCATCTCCTTGGTTAAGTTTTATTCTTTTTGGTGCAGTTGTAAATGGGATTTTTTTTTCCTTCTACTTTGTTACTAGTGTGTAGAAAGGCAACAGATTTCTGTATATTAATTGCAATCCTGCACCTTTACTAAATTTATTTATCGGTTCTAGTGCTTTTTGGTGGAATCTGTAGGGTTTTCTATATATAGTATCATGTCATCTGAAAATAGTGACAGTTTTAATTCTTCCTTACCAATTTGGATGCCTTTTATTTCTTGCTCGATTGCTACAGCTAGGAGTTCCAGTGGTACTGTGTTGAATAAAAGTGGTTGATACTCTTGTCTTTTTCCTGATCTTAGAGGAAAAGCTCATTTTTCACCATTGAGTATGATGTTAGCTGTGGGTTTTTCGTCTATGGCCTTATTACTTTGAGGTATGTTCCCTCTAAACCTACTTGGTTGAGAGTTTTTATCATAAATGGATGCTGTGGTTTGTCAAATGTTTTTTCTGTGTCTATTGAGACGATCATACAGTTTGTATTCTTTCTCTTGTTCATGTGAAGAATCACGTTGTTTTGCAAATATTGAACCACCCTTGCATCTTTGGATTAAATCATACTTGTGGTGAGTGATTTTTTTAATGTATTGCTGGATTTGGTTTGCTGATATTTTGTTGAGGATTTTGGCATTTTTGTTCATCAGAGATACTGGGCTGTAGTTTTTTGTAGTGTCTTTGGTTTTGGTATCAGGGTAATGCTGGTCTTGTCAAGTGAATTTAGAAGTTTTTTTCCTCTTTTATTTTTTGGAATAGTTTGAGAATTAGGTTTCTTTTAATAATTTTTATCACTTTGTTGACAGTCTCATTTTGTTCATACATCGTTTTACTGATTTCCTTTATTTCTTTGTGATATTCTTGAGTCATTGAGCACATTTAGAAAACTTGATTTACTGTCCTTGACCAGCCATTCTGATGGGTTTTCTTAGGGATGGTCTCCATCAAATTCTTCTTTTCCCGTGGATGGGCTCTATGTCCCTGTTCCTTTGTATATTTTGTAATTGTTTGTTGAAGATTAGATATTCTGACTATTATAATGTGGCAACTTTGGAAACCAGATTCTCCCACTCCTGGGTGTTTGCTCCTCTTCTCATATTGAGGACTTCAGCTGTCTCTGTTTTCCAAACCCGCAACGCATGTAGTCCATATTGTGTGTGGTCACTGAAGTTTCTGTTCTGTTATCTCTGGTTTGCCAGTAACCTGACCAAGATTTCCTTAAATGTCTGACTCTAAAAAGGGAAAAACAAGAAAGTATTCTTGTCCCTTTAAATATTCCCATAGCCGTCTTGGGAAATGCAGCTGCCTTCTGGAGGTCCCAAAACCAGAGCAAGTGTCTGCGCCCGCCCATCAGGGGTCCATCAGATTAACCACACAACCCCAAGTTTGGAGGACAAGGTGTCTGCCCTACCACCAGCCACCTGCTCCCAGAATGTGGGCCCCTCTCCCCACAGCTGCAGTGAGGCTGGGGAAAGGAGATCAGAGCTTCATGCGTGGTGTTCACTTACCAAAAATCAGCAGCATCTTCCTTGCATAAATCATGCCCCTCATTGTTGCAAGTAGCCCCTTGGGTTTCAGAGTTCCAAAATACTTGATTCTGATCATTTCCCACCCCCCACTCCCCTGCCAGTTTACTAGCTGTTTTGGTGGAGAGACCAACCCCTAGCTTCTTATGGCACTATTTAGTGTAACATCACTCCCTCTGGGGATTACAATTCCTATCTTCTAAGAGCCTAATTCAGATTAATACCAACTTCATTTCAGCAGTATTGAAAAACTTTGCTCCTATAAATACCGTTCTGTTTCCTACCCCCTCCTTTGTGCTCCGTTGTTATACACATTACATCTTCGTACACTCTATGCCCATCAACATCAATTTATAATGATCACTTTATTTTTCAACTCCTAGGAGAAGAGAGTTACAAACGGAAACTGCTTCTGTGCTGTACGTTGTATTTATTTATCTAGTTCCTTCCCTGGTGCTCTTTGATTCTTCCCATGGATTTGCCTCGCTCTTGAGTGCCCTTTGCTCTCAGCCTGAAGGACCCCCTCTAGTATTACTCATGGGGCAGGTCTGCTACTGAAAAGTTCTGTTTTTTTTGGGGGGGGGGGGGGAGTTTGTTTTTAACCTGGGAATGTGCTAATTTCTCCCTCATTTTGAACAATAATTTTGCTGGATATTCAATTCTTGGTTGAGTCTTTGCCCTTTCAGCGCTTTTCTTTTTTTTTTTTTTTTAATGATTGTTTTTGAGAGAGTGCGAGTGGGGGTAGAGACAGACAGACACACGCAGAATCTGAAACGGGCTCAGGCTCTGAGCTGTCAGTACAGAGCCCGACGCAGGGCTCGAACCCACGGACCACGAGATCGTGACCTGAGCCGAAGCTGGACACTTAACCGACCGAGCCACCCAGGCACCCCTGCAGGTCTCTTTTTTTACTGACAACTGGACGTAACATAATAAGGCACTTCTGACTTCTCCCCTCCCCTCCAGTGTTTGTTGTTATTGTTACTGCTTTTGTTTGGTGACTTTCCTGAACTAACTCTTTAAAGTCTGTATTCTGTCATGTGTGGCCACTGACATCTGCTCACTTAGCTTAGCGCTCCAGCTAATGATTGGACAGATTTTCTTTGATGCCTGGAACCAGTAAGTTTCTCAGCCTTTGCTGAGGGCCTTTGGTGCGTTGGCTCTTTTCTTCAGTACTCAGCCAGGCAGCGTATATTTCTCTCTGCTTTTCTAGAGCCTCAAGGTGAGCAGTGGGTGACAGCTTAGGGCCTTCTTGGGTTTACCCTGGGCGTGCACACAGCCCTGCATTGCATGGAGTTTTAGGTCCCAGGAATATGTTGAAGGTTTGTTGAGTCCTCCATAGACACCTCATTCCCTAGTTTCCCCTTTTACGCTTTTGGTTAGCTTGTTGTTTGCCCCAGCTGTTATCACTCCCCTAGGCAGCTGTGATGTTCACAAGTGCTGCCAGTTGGTTTCAGTAAGTGCTCCCTGGAAAAAGCTCATTCATACGGGGTGAGTCCTGAGGTCAAACAGAGACTACTTGAACCCGTGAGATTTTGCTTTTGTGGGGGAACTGCCAGACAGGTCAGATAATAACATCTGTGAATGGGGCTTTGGAGGAGCTCCAGTCTCATTTGGCCCTGTTCACACACAGGCCCCTGGGCCGTTGGTCTGCAGAGTGATTGCAGGCTGTTGGTTTTCAAGGCTACGGCGCTGGGGGCGCTGGGGCAAGATAAAGTTCCGTGGACTTGGCAGTTGTTACTGGGATTCACTGTTTTTCTTGGATAAACACTCCATGGATTGTTGCAAACTAGTTAATTTCCAGAGTTCTGAAAAGGCTGATTTTGCCCATCTTTGCCCAGTGTTCTCGTTCCTTTTGTGGAAGAGTTATTTCAGAGGTTCTTACACCACATTCCTGCCGACATCACTTCTCTTCCTGGTCACTTCTAATTCCCTCTAAACTAGTCCTCCCGTGATCAGCTTGGTTACATACCCCACTGCGGAAATGCATGCCGGCTAGATGGCTCTCGCTATTCAGTATCTTAATATCTGTGTGGCATGTCAGCACTTTCATACTCTATCATTTCATCATAAATATAAGAAGCACTGGTGAGATGGATACTTACTAGTCCTGATTAAATATTTTTATTTTTTTTTTCAGAATTGCTTATTAGAATTTTACAGTATTTTACACTAGCTTATTTAATGTCTAATGCTGATTGACTGTTGTGTCATGTTAAATTAAGTCCTATGGTTGGACGTTAGCCCCAAAACAATCAATAGCCCCTCCGGTAAAGACAAACAAAAACCACTCCAGGTGAGTAGTAAGCCATACAGAATTGCAGACTGCTTGCTTTGCCTTGCTGCCACTTCTTGATAAGGTTAAATGAAATTGATGCTATTTACATTTTAGGTTATCACAAACTGCTGACTAAGAGTGTGGCTGAGACTCCAGTACATAAGCAAGTCTCCAGAAGGCTTCTTCATAGACAAATCAAGGGCAGGTGAGTAACATCCTTGCCTAGCTACTTTGTGTAGTCACACAGCCTTGCTAATGATCTTGTGGGCCGCTGTCCACCTTCTCGGAGCCCCTGTGACTGATGTCTTAACTGTCTTATTACTAAAGAGTATTCAGCATTCTGTAAATTCTGAGGGCTAGAGAATCATACAGAATGCACTCTTTTGCGTCACCTCTTTCACTTGGCATAATTATTTTGAGATTGGTCCATGGTGTTGTATGTATCCATATTTCTTCCTTTTTGGGGTGGTGAGGGGTTGCTGAGAAGCAGTCCATCAAATGGGTATTCCACATTTATAAACTTTTTTTTTTTAATTAAAAAAATTTTTTTTTAACTTGTTTTATTATTTTTTTTTAATTTACATCCAAATTAGCGTATAGTGCAACAATGATTTCAGGAGTAGATTCCTTAGTGCCCCTTCCCCATTTAGCCCATCCCTCCTCCCACAACCCCTCCAGCAACCCTCAGTTTGTTCTCCATATTTAAGAGTCTCTTCTGTTTTGTCCCCCTCCCTGTTTTTATGTTATTTTTGTTTCCCTTCCCTTATGTTCATGTTTTGTCTCTTAAAGTCCTCATATGAGTGAAGTCATATGACACTTGTCTTTCTCTGACTAATGTCACTTAGCATAATACCCTCCAGTTCCATTCACGTAGTTGCAAATGGCAAGATTTCATTCTTTTTGATTGCCGAGTAATACTCCATTGTACATATATACCACATCTTTATTCATTTGTCCATCGATGGACATTTGGGCTCTTTCCATACTTTGGCTATTGTTGATAGTGCTGCTATAAACACGGGGTGCATGTGTCCCTTCAAAAGAACACACCTGTATCCCTTGGATAAATGCCTAGTAGTGCAATTGCTGGGTTGTAGGGTAGTTCTATTTTTAGTTTTTTGGAACCTCCATACTGTTTTCCAGAGTGGCTGCACCAGCTTGCATTTCCATTATAAACTTTAAAAAAAATTTTTTTCAGAGAGCGTGTATGCATGTGCTCACACATGGGGGAGGAGCAGAAGAAGGAGGGAGAAAACCCAAGCAAGCTCTGCGCTCAGCCACCCACACAGGGCTTGATCCCAAGATCCTGGGATCACGACCTGAGCCAAAGTCAAGAGTCTGGTGCTCAGCTGACTGAGCCACCCAGTCCTCCCCTGCACAATTTTAAAAACCATTCTTCATGGCATCTGGGTGGCTCAGTCATTTAACTGTCTGATTTCTTGATTTTGGCTCAGGTCAGGACCTCATGGTTGTGAGATCAAGCCCCATGTTGGGCTGTGTGCTAAGTGCAAAGCCTGCTTAAAGATTCTCTCGGAGCGTCTGGGTGGCTCAGTCACTTAGGCAACTGACTCTTGGTTTCAGCTGAGCTCATGATCTCATGGTTTATGTGTTCAAGCCCCACGTCAGGCTCCGTGCCACCTGCTTGGGATTCTCTCTCTCTCTGTGCCCCTCCCTTGTGCACATGCTCTCTCTCAAACATTTTAAAAAACCTTCAAAAAAATTCTCTCCCTCTCAGCTCCTCCCCTCACATGCTCACACTTTCTCTCTAAAAATAAAAAACTTAAAAAAAAAAAACAAACCCACACGGGGCACCTGGGTGGCTCAGTCGGTTCAGCTTCTGATGTTGGCTCAGGTCATGATCTTGTGGTTCATGAGTTCAAGCCCCATATCCGGCTCTCTGCTGTAAGCACGGAGCCTGCTTCTGATCCTCTGTCTCCCTCTCTCTGCCCCTCCCCTGCTTTCTGTCTCAAAAATTAGAAAACAAAAATGCAAAAGCATTTGTCATTACATGGAGGGGTCATCATCACTGCTGGGCCAGGCTGCAAGTTTAGGATCTCGGCTCAGCCTATGTGTGTGGTGGGCCACAGTTTTCCATGGTAGTTAGTGTCTGAAAGTTTGTCGTGCTAAGCTGCCCCTTTCCTGGTTCTTTGGCTAGAGAAAGCTGACTTTTCTTAGGGTAGTTTTGGTACCTGTTGGCATATTTGGGTTATCTATTTCCCCAGCACCCAGTCCAGGATCCAGGAAGCAAAAAGGGAACTCTCTGGGAGCTCACTGCCCTGTCTCTCTTTGGGTCCTGGGATCCCCAGCCACCTGCCTCTTCTTGTCACTGTTTAATCTGTAGTTCATTTTAATATAACATCCAGGGTTTTTAGCTGAACTTAACAGGAATAATAGGAAGGTTTCATCTTGACATTATTTGTGTACAGATTTTATATACTTGTGCAAGTTATCTATAGGATAAATTGCAAGGAGAGAAATGGGTGGGTTAGAAGGCATGCATATTTTTAATTAATTTTTATGTTGTAAAACCACTTTCCAAAAAAGTGTTCTAACCATTTTACTTGCAACAGTAAAGTATATGAGAGTGCTTGCCAACACTGGTACTCTTAAGCCCTGTGGTCTCTGTTGCTTTGTGAGGCTTGTGGTGCATGAACCATGAGTGATACTAAATAATCCCTATGCTTGTTATTCGTTAAGGTCCTCGGAGCCTGGTCCTGATATTGACATAGTCGAAGAGTCCCCAGAAAAAGGAGCAGACGGTATTACCTATGTTTGTTTTGTGCTGTTTTCTCTAGTTTCTTTGAAAACCCTCTATTTGTGGTGTTGTTCAGCATGTCCTAAGATATTGTGCAGACACTATGACAGCTCTGGGCCTGCAGTGTAGATCAGTAAATGTTTATTAGTAAATGGTCTTTTACACAGAATTTCCTGAGGGAATTTCTGGAGAAACCTTTTTACACAGTAGGAACAGAGGTCAGGGTACGGGCTAACACGGGGTGATACAAAGTGCCGTGGCTTCTTTTTAAAGTACATGTAATTCAGGGGTTTCCAAAAGCAAACATTTTGTTTTTTCCAAAAACAAAGTCATGTTTTTAATGACTCAAGTAATTTGTTTATTGTAGAAAAATCAGAAAAGTAAAACAAAAAATACAGAGAAGTCAAATTAAAAAAAAAAAAATTTTTTTTAACATTTATTTATTTTTGAGACAGAGAGACAGAGCATGAACAGGGGAGGGTCAGAGAGAGAGGGAGACACAGAATCTGAAACAGGCTCCAGGCTCTGAGCTGTCAGCACAGAGCCCGACGCGGGGCTCGAACTCACAAGCCGCGAGATCGTGACCTGAGCCGAAGCCGGACGCTTAACCGACTGAGCCACCCAGGCGCCCCAAGAAGCCAAATTTTTAATAATTGTTTGGTAATCCCACAACTCAGAAATACTTAACATTTTAGCTTCATTGATACTCTGACAGGTGTCGTTTCTACACAAATGTATGTATCATAAACATGAAAACTGCAATTTGTAAATTTAAAAAATTTTTTGCAAAAGTCACACTATATAAACCCTTTTTTCACCCAGTATCATGGTTAAAAGGGTGGCAGTTTGAGATTTCCAAAGGTCACAGTCTGGTAGGTCAGTGGTTTTTCTGAACTTTGTTGGAGCCATATGTCCTACCCCTTGTAACTTTGTTACACTTCAGAAGTCTCAAGGTCAGTAATTTGTGACAGTCCATTTTGTATGTGGTATAACAAAAATTTTACCCATTTCATACACAGGCAAATGTAAAAAGCTTGTGTTTCTCCCTGGTTACTAACTGTGATTCTGGTTTTGTAGAAATAAGCTTGAGACGAAGTCCTCGAATCAAGCAGTTGTCACTCAGCAGGACAAATTCTGGTTCCTTCTATTCTGCGTCTCAGCCCAAGTCTCGAAGTGTGCAAAGAGTTCACTCATTCCAGCAAGACAAATCAGGTAACTTGCTTGCCCACCGCCTAGTTGTGTGCCTACTTGGCGGGAAGTATTTTTGGGAAAAGAAGTATAAAACTTGGCATTTTCTTTCTTGATATTGGAGCAGTAGAACAGGCATATTCAGTAGAGGTTTAGAGTGATGGACGATCCATGACATTCACTAACAGTGTCCTTCCTTTGGATTCCTACAGCTGGTCATTCATACTATCCTTTTGGTAATTTATTCATTCAACAGGTAAATTACCTGTTATTTCCACCATGTGTTCACATTCTACACTCGGGTCCTAGGTGGAAGGGGATACCTGTTTGTCCTTCATTCTTTCATCCATCATTAGTTTGGATCATCAGATAATGTGTTTTTATATTTACAAATTAAATTCTTTTACTTGCCTCACATAAGGGCTGAGGTAACTATGCAATCTTATTAAAAGTCCAGATGGCAGCAATAATTGGGGTTGCTGGCGTAATTAGGTGGGATCCCCCACTCCCAGCAGCTCGAAAAAAATTGTTTTCTTGTATGGACTGGCTGTTCTGTTAGTATTGGGAGGGCAGAAGTTGAGAAAGAATTACTGTTTTTGACTTGCAGACCAAAGAGAAAAATCTCCAAACCGAAGTATTCGTTCTCCCAAGAGCCTGCTTTTTGGGGCATTGCATGAGATGGTCAGTCCTTCTGAGAAGGGTTCAGCTCGACTTCAGAGGACTTCAAGAAGCACATTGGGTTCTGAGATACCTACAGCTTATCAGGTATAACATTTCTATAATGTTTAAAATAGTGTGGTCTTGTGGGGGGAAACAAACATGGCCCAAAAAACCCACTGAGACCATTAGGGACAAGAAAGCAGGTGATCTGTAGATGTTAATACGTATTTGGGGGTGGTTGGGTTGATCGAGATGAATGGTTATTGGGTATATAGGGATGTAAGGCAGCAGTTTGGCTGAGGCCAAGGTGGTAGGAGAAAACAGAAATGATCTCATCTAGTCTCTTGGTTTCGTCCACCATTTTTATCATACACCACGTGTAGATCTTCCTGAAATGTACAGGCATCATTCATCTGTTGCCCTTACACTACCCACCCAATCTAGTCATCCACGTGAGAAGCCTGAGTCACTCCCAGACATAGCCATTTATACCCATTCCCTTTTCTCCATCCCTGCAGTTCTGCCCTATTCCAGTTCTGCCTGGAACATTTCAACTGTCTTTTCCCTCTTCCCTGTCAAGTCCATCCTGCCCCCAGAGGCCAGAGTGAGCCTTTTTTTTTTTTTTTTTTTTTTACATTTATTTATTTTTGAGAGAGCACAGTGGGGGGAGGGGCAGAGAGAGAGGGAGACACAGGATCCGAAGCAGGCTCCAGGCTCTGAGCTGTCAGCACAGAGCCCAACGCGGGGCTTGAACCCACAAACCGGGAGATCATGACCTGAGCCGAAGTTGGATGCTTAGCCGACTGAGCCACCCAGGCACCCCCTGGAGTGAGCTTTCTGACTGCATCACTTTGCTGAAAGCTCTAGAGACCTCTTGTTAAACAGGGTTTTCTGAAAATGGAATCCTTATGTTAAAAAATAATTTTTATTTGGAAACCCAATAAACCGCTTAGAGTTTGTGGGAGGACACTCAGCTATGGAGATGGGTTTGAAGACCACAGATTTACGGAACCAGGTTCAGTCCTCTCCAGATGGGCATGGGCCTCCATCGGCTGGCTCTGGCTCCCACTCTCCCTCTGCTCTGTCCTCTACCTTTCCGGTGACGTCAGGCTGCACGTAGGTCTGCATGCAGCTGCTGGTTTTCATTTTAGGCAGAGAAAATGATAGAGCAAAGGCACCAGGGGCACCTGGGTGGCTCAGTTGGTTAAGCGTCCGACTTCGACTCAGGTCATGATCTCACGGTTTGTGAGTTCGAGCCCCGGGTCGGGCTCTGTGCAGACAGCTCAGAGCCTGCTTCCGATTCTGTGTCTCCCTCTCTCTGCCCCTCCCCTGCTCACACTCTGTCTCTGTCTCTCAATAATAAATAAACGTTAAAAAAAAATTTTTTTTTTAAAAAGGCACCAAAATTACCTCTTCCCTGCTTTCCCACCTTTTGCATTTACCTGCTGATACCCATTCTTAATGACCTAACTCACTGTTCCTGTCCCCCCTTCAGGCTAGCTGGGTTAGACAGTCCTCTCTTGTGCTGCCAACACGTGTTGTCCCACGCACATCCCTGTCGGTGCGCTGGTGACACTGTTACCATCTTTCTGTACCCCATTCAACGTGAAATACCCACTAGACCAGGATTCCCTTGAGATGATCATGATGGGTGTCTGACCTGCTTTACCTGTTGGAGTGTTTAACTGCATTTTGCCAGAAGGAAGGGAGATTTTTTGCTGGGGAGTGTTGTTCCTGAGACGTTGTCTTTGTTGCTGGACCTTATGTATCCATCTATTCCATACTCCATCCCCACCCCACCCCCCCGCCACGGCCTGGCACATGACGGGTGTGTAGCAAGCACATGTTGAAGGCAGGTGAACAGCAGCTGATGTGACACCTAGAAGCTACTTCAGGAAGGGAGCAGGAGCGGTGCGGTGGAAGAGACTGTGGCAGTAGTGGCGTGATCCACCATTGAAGGCGAAGCGTGTTTTAGCTGTAGTATGCATCTGAAGAAAATTCTTGGTCTTGGGACCAAGATCAGATTTGGTGCTTAGTGCTAGGAAAAGAAAAGTGCGCATCATGTTTTGGAAATTGAAATGTGCCACTGTCTGAAATCCAGGTTAAGGATTTCCCATGTGCCTTTCTGATTGTCTTAGAGGTGACTCAGATGCTCTGTAGAGCATATGGGTGATGACATTCAGGCACTGAAATGAGCATTTCTTTACAGACTCCCAAGAAGAGTAACCGGAAATCTCCAAGCTCTTCTAAAGTGACGCCGAGACGGTTCCCTCGTATGCCACGAACTCCACTGCGCACCCCTGAAAGGTGGCAGAAACCCCCTACTGAAGTGACCCCTGCGAAACAGGCCATTTTTGAGGAGTCCTTAAAAGACTCCTCACAGGACTGGGGCTCACCATCTCAACCAAAAGTCACTCCTCAGAAAGGCTGCTCCCTGGCTAAAGGAGGAACCTCTCCTCTTGAAAAGAAGATCCCAAGAACCCCCGGAAGGCCAGGTGGTCAGCCAGCTGGATGTCTGCGGAATTCTACTTGGCCACTCTCGGTGACCTCCAGTCCAGAAAGCACCCCCTGCCCCGCAGCCCCCAACGGGACTGCAGGTCTGAGTCCTGCCGGGTCCTCTCCGCGAGCGGCAGCCTCGGAGGTGCGGGGAGAGACACCTCCGGACCAAGAGCACCACCATCCCTGTGTCCCCGGGGCCTCCCAGGCAGGGGAGCTAGCACAAAAAGGAAAGGAGAAAGCCGCCTCCACCCCCGGGAGCCCGGGGATGACAAGTCTGGTGCCTCCCCCATCTCCTCCTCCAGAGAAGCCTTTCACCTTTCCCTCAGGCAAGGTTTCCAAGAAGAGTCCATTTCGGAAATTTTCGACGAACTCTCCTTACCCTGGAGAAATGGACTGGAGAGAGCCCTGGAAAGCCCCCAATGTAGCCTCACCTCTCTCCTGTCCTGCTTCCTCAACTCCTCCCAGAATCCTGCAGAATGCCCAGTCTGACCCCGCACCCCCTCTGCCCCCTTCTAAAACTGGAAGAAGGTGCAGAGAGCCCTCGGATCTTGCAAGCAGCTTCCTGGAACACCAGCCTAGTGCCTCTGCTGCTCCTAGAGAGGCCCCAGCTGACAACCCAGCTGCCAGCACAGATGCCAGCAAGGACCAGAAGGAAGTGAGCCTTTCTCTTCGGTCTTCCCCTGAAAGACACAGCTACCCTGGGCTTGGCTTCAGGAGGGACTGGCGTCTGTCCTCTCCTCTGCTGATGGCGAGTGACACAGAGTATCTCACTCTCCTGGACAAAGCACAGCTTGACGGCAGTGACGGCTTGAAAAGTGATGTGGCACCAATGGGAGAGGAGAGGCAGTCAAGGACGATGGTTGCCAAGGAGAAGTCTTCTCCGTCGAGCCCTGGGGTTCTTCCGTCCCCTCGTTCCTGCGGGCCTGGTTCTCCCCCGACACCTTCCTACGACCTGCGCAGCACTGCAGACAGAAGGCAGCGCCAGGCCGCCGCGCAGCTGGAGGATCTGCAGGCGTCAGCTCGGCTTCCAGAAGCCCCCGCCAGCCCGCAGACCTACGAGGTAGAGCTGGAGATGCGAGCCTCTGGCCTGCCCAAGCTTCGCATCAGAAAGATCGACCCCGGCTGTCTGTGCGAAGCTGAGTCCCTACGAAGGGCGGGGAGCTCCCGGGGCGATGAGAGCGCCCTCCCTGGTGTTGGCCTGCCCCGGGCTGGCAGGTCCTCAGGGAGACCCGAAGCCACCTATGTGTCTCCCCCCTGCCTCCGCCCCTCACACAGCACCCCTGGCAAGAGCGGGGGACAGATGTACATCTGCCAGTCCTGTACACCCACCCGCGGCCCCTCTAGCACCCCCTCTCCGTTTCAGACAGACGGCAGTGTTCCTTGGACCCCATCTCCCAAGCACAGCGGGAAGACCACTCCGGACACCATCAGAGACTGGCCCCGCAGGAAGCGGGCAGTGGGCAGCAGCTCTGCTGCGAGGAGCGAGGTCAGCGCTGACCTCCCTGCAGGGGTGTCCCTACTCGAGCCAGAGAGGAGGGAGCGAGGCCCCGAGCTCAGCATCAGCAGAACTACCCTCTTGGGGGATTTTGAGCTCGAGGGGGTGTGCCAGCTGCCCGACCATTCGCCTCCCGGGGACAGTGTGCCGAAGGCCGAGGAAGCCTGCTCTTGGGGACAGTTTGGGCTGGGTTCCAGGAAGAGGCTCCTTCCTGCTGAGGAGGAAATGGAGTGTCAAGCAAAACGAGCGTGTGACGAGCAGAGAGGAGACCCAGAATTCAAGAGTGAGGAGCGGTCTCCGGGCGTGAGTGTGCTGTGCCTGCCCTCCACGGGGGACGACGAGGTGTTCTTTTCAGGTGAGGCTGCCGCCATGGGTTTTGGGGGTTGGGGGGAGCGCCTCAGAGCTGCTCCTTGAAGAGGCCCGGGCCCCGTGGCATGGGGTACCACGGAGCCGTGCTCACCCTGCGTCTCTGCAGGTTCCACGCCTTCTCCCGGCTGTGCCAGGCGGAGTGGCGTCTCTGCCAGTGGGCTGCAGGCCCTGACCCAGTCTCCACTGCTGTTCCAGGGGAGAACGCCTTCCTCTCGGTGGAACGATGCCAGAGGTAATTGTTCACAGAAGGTCCTGAGGAGTGACTGCTGGGTGCCTCCCTGGGGTCAGCTCGGGGTCTCGGACAGAGGACCGTCCCTGCAGGGTCCCGTGCTCTTCCCAAAGAATGGTTCTAACCTCATGGTGTAGTTAAGCGCAGGCCTCAGATCCTGATGTGTTTTCTTCAGCTTCTTGAAACTGTGACAGATGTGGACATCCCACATCCTGTGTGGCGGGAGCGTGTGGAGGAGAGGGGTGGGCGGCACGCTGGCAGCTTTCCCACAGCGGGTTCCACGCTTCTGTACTGGAAGCTTCTGTGGTAGATGGAGGACTGGCTGTCGTGATCAGACTCGAGGCTTCCCTTTCCTCGACCCCGTGGCTTGCGTCTGCGGAGTGCATGGGTTAGAAAGGTCTCCTGGAACTAAAGGGGAATGCAGGAGCGGGGGGCCTTTGGTGGTTCCTCTCCCTTGACACTCAGACATAAATCACGTGAAACAGCATAAACCCCACAATCTGAGCCAAAAAGAATGTACAAACCCAGCTGAGGGAGTTCAAACTGCAGTACTTAGCTTTTTCCATTATTTACTGCCGTCCAGTCAGTGCTGACGGGTGGGGGGCGCTCACGCAGCCCGAGAACCTGCAGGCCGTGCTGGTGTCAGTCCGTCTTCGGGTGTAGCCTCTCCAGTTCAAGCCTGTTTTCTTTTGTTCTGTCCTCAGTGACTTCCTGCCCACTAAGTCTTTCTGGCTTTCCCTAGATGAGGATATGGACGTTTTCCCGGCCGCAGCAGAAGACTCTCCTTTCAGCCGAGCCTTCTCCAGGAGACGCCCCATCAGCAGAACTTACACACGGAAGAAGCTGATTAGCTAGTGAGGCTGGAACCGGTCAGGGGACTTAAGACTTCAAACACTACGGAGCGTGGCCGGAGCCACCGTGTCCCCAGCACAGAAGACGTGTTCTGAGCGGTCTTCTCCGGGTTGGAAGTTCCAGGCTGCTCTCTTCCCACCTAACCCTGGGCTTGCTGCACAGAAACAGGAATCGCCAGGGCTCAGTGGAGCCAAGGGAGTTCAAAAGAGGAAGCTGCAGTCAGCCCGGTCCCCATGCCTCTTTGTGGTCAGCTGTCCCATTCTTTACTCCCTCTCCGGAAATCCAGCCCTACCCCTCCTTAGGGAGGTGGTGTCGCTGGGGCTGGGAGTCAGGAAGCAGGCAGGAACTGTAAGACCAGGCGCTCATTCCAGCCCTGCCCTCCGAGAGACCAAGGCAAGTCAGTCGACCCCCCCCCCCCCCCACCAGCCCCTTCATGGGTTCTTTATGAAGCTGCCGTTAGGCTGGGCCCCGGAGATCCCGGCAGGGCTCGTGAACTAAAGCACCACACACAAAGCTGAAGGCGGTGGCAGACAGAATAAATTTCTTGCCTTCCCCGTATAATAATAAAGTCCTCTCTTGCTACTCCGTGCATTTCTGCTTACTCACCAGGGCCGAGCTCTGGTGGTTCCTGGAGCAGCCACATCCCCGGGTCTGCTCTGAAACTCAGCCAGTGCCCAACGGTCCTCACCGTGAGTGGGGAGACGCACCGGAGTCACACAGAGGCCCGGCGTGTCCCAAGGAGCAGCTTCTGGGGACTCCTGGTGGGGGCCCCGGTCCACAGTTCTGAATTGGGCCTGTCTCAGGGGCTCTAAAAAGCCTTTACACCTGTCATGTTCTCAAATCTGACTCGTGTCTTGTAAATCAAACCAAGTAAAAACTCACATTCTTCCCTTCAGAGTCTCATTTATTATAAAATGGTTTTACAAAAGTCTAAAACTATGCCAAGCTTCCCACTTCCCACCATATACATAAGACCATTTAAAACACAACCCGGTTGCCACTCACTGTGGTGTGTCCAGCACCGGCTGAGCCCCAGCACTGGGGGCACCCGCACGCAGGTCTGGGACCAGAATTGCCTTTTGGGAACTCTCAAGCCAAAAGATGGCAATCCGGTACCGGAGCTCAAAGAAATGAGGGGCAGGAATTTGCAGATGAAAAAATAGGAGTCTGATCCACTGGGGCAGGTGGCCCAGGTTCGCTGATCCCGGCTGTGTCAAGATCAGGACCCGGATTTGGAGGAGAGCTAAGGGCCGTCTTTCATGAAGCAAACAGGGTTGACCGTGCCCGGGAGCGGGCTCAGCCTCCCTGCAAGGCGGGCTCTGCGCACAGCCTACAGCGGGTTTCTCCTGACGTCGATCATGCCTGAGCTGGCCCGGCGCGGGTCCCGCCGGGGCTTGGGCAGGGGCCCAGGGCTCCAGGGCAGGCCCGCCTCACCCACGGGGGGCGCCCGCCCTCCCAGGGGCTCCTCGGCGCCGCCCTGCTCCTCACCGCACAGGCTGGAGCGCTTCCACGTCAGCGGCAGCGGGGCCCGGACCAAGTCCCGCACCTCGTCTCGGGAGCGGGGGCCCCCCTCAGGGAGGGACTGCTGCCAGAGAAGCTCGGGCACGGGGCGCAGCTCGTCTTCATTTCCGGGAGCCGGTCTGCTCTCCAGGCACAGGGCCCTCTTCTCCCCACCTGTCACCGAGACCAACGACACTCGTCGGAAACGGAGGCCTCCGCTCCCCTGTGGGAGATGCCCGCGGAAGAGTGGAGGTTAGAGGGGTTCCCAAGCCTTCCTGGAAGCCGGCCCAAACCGGGTCAGGTGAGCCTCACCCCGGCTCTGGCCCGCCGCACTCAGGCTACTGAGCTTCTGTTTCAGTTCCTGGTTCATCCACAGGTGGCGGCCCAGCTCCTTCTCCAGCGCTTGGATCCTGGTCTCATACTGCCTCCTGCTGTCCGCTAGCCCCTCGCCGAGGTGATCTAGACGGGAGGGGACACGGAGGAAGGCCGGGAGGGGCGGAGGAGGAAGGAGGGGCGGGGCGAGGAGGAAAGCGGGGAGGGGCCGCGGGCAGGGAGAGGGGCCTCACCTCGGCTCTGCTGGAGGAGAAGCTGCATGTTCTGTTCGTGCTCCTTCTGCTGCAGGGTCAGCTGGCGGTCCATCTCCAGGCGCTGGCGCTCCAGGGCCACCTCCAGCCAGTAGACCAGCCTCTGCTGCTCCTCCAGCTGCATCTCCAGCTCAGAGAAGGCGATCTGCTGCTGGTGCTGCTCCTCTCGGAGCGTCACGACCTGTCCCAAGACCCAGCCAGGCTCAGCCCCCAGCGTGGATCATCCCCAACCGGCGGCAGGTACTCAGGTACTTGGCAAACTTGTAGCTACCACCCCCCACGGGCGGACGTCACTAAGGAATCACCAGGGTGTCCCGCTGAGCCAAGACCTGGCCTCCCACACCTTCTCAACAGTGTTCTAGGCAGGGATTTCCAAATGACAAGAGTCAGCTGTCAAGAGGAAGCTTACTTCCTACCCCTGCCTCAAGCTCCTTCCGAGGCCGAGGCTCCTAAGCCCGCGGGCAGAGCCTTGCTGAGGCCCAGCTTCTCAAGCTCCGCACTACTGACGTTTCAGGCAGGGAGTCTGTGGTTGTGGGGACCTGTCCTGCCTGCTGTAGGGTTAGCAGCATCCCTGGTCTCTACCCTCATGGCTGTGAGGACCGGAAGCATCTCCAGACTCGGCCAGATGTCCCCTGGGGGAAAACCATCCCTGCCGAGAACCACCGATCTGGGTGCACTGAAGGGGCCAGGAGGCCGGAAAGTGGGGGGAGAGGAGACCGGGTCTTCGTTTCACTAAGAAAGTTAGGGTTTAAGGAGGAGAGTCTGAGGCAGCCCTGGAGACTGGCGCTGGCCCTGATTCTGTCCCTGCATCTGGGAGGAAACAGACCCCCGTCTGGAGCTGCCAGCGGACCCCTCCCCCACACAAGTACCAGACGGAGGTGGCGGAGGGCCCGGGAGCCGGTGACCCACCTTGTCAAAATACTTGCAGAGCAGGGCTCTGGTCTCCGAGGACGAGAGGTAGCTGAGCTTGGCCATGAGGTTCATCTCACACTGGGACAGCAAGGAGGCCGACGCCCGCAGCACCCGCTGGCGGCACGTGATGGCCTCATTCTTGTATTCGATGGCAGCATCCAAGGCCTCGATGGCCTCGTCCAGCTGGAACAGCGTCCGCTCCTCCTGCGGGACACGGGCGGGCGTGGAAGGGGAGGCCCGGGTGCCCACACCACGCACACGCACTCCCCGGATGGCAGCCCTGGGCAGACGGCACCAGCACCCAGCCACGAGGGAGACGCTCTGTCTCCTCATCCTGAGCTCACAGCACATCCAAAGTGTCCCTGACTGGTATGGCAGGGACAGGAAGCTTCCGTCACAGCCCCGACCCCGGGGGAGGCCAGGCTCTGCTGACGGGCTGCTCTCTGGTGTATCACCTGTCGCATGATCTACAGAAGCGCAGAGCACCCTACGCCAAATGGAAGATACGGCGGGTCTGCTACGGGCAGCAGAGGGGCCACCGGGGTGAGTTTATTGCAACGAGGCTCTCTCTGCTGCTCAGGGACTGGCCACGAGGCGTGGGGACGTGCTGCCACCGCTCATTCCCACACAGGGAGCCGAGGCGCGGACGCGCGGGCTGACACGGCTCAGGACACAGAGCGCCCCCAGGGTCCAGCCGGGCAGGAACCGCGAGGGCCAAGTCCGTGCGTCCCTGCTGCGGGGGCCGCAGTGGGAGGAAGGGCCAGGTCAGCACGCCCGCTGCGGCCACCCCACGCCCTGGGTCTCACTCGCAGGGAAAGCGTGTCAGGGAGCAGCAGGGCCCGGCCCTAGGCCGGGCCGAGGCCAGGCAGGCTGCGGAGGTCCGGGCCGCGGGGCTCACCTCGGGCGACAGCAGGCTGCCCCTCCTCAGCTTGCCGTCGATGTCCAGGCGCTGCTTGAGCAGCGAGTCCTTCTCCTGGCGCAGGGCGTCGATCTCCCCGCGGAGCCGCTGCTGGCTCTGGGCGCTGCCCTGCCGCAGCTGCCCACTCTTCTCCGACAGCTCCTTCTCCAGGTGCTCCAGCCGGCTGGACACTCGCACGATGTCCTCACTGAGGGCCTGGGGGCGGCGCCGCTGGGGGTCAGGGAGGGGGCGGCCCCACCCTCGCAGAGGTCACAGAAGCGGCCCAACCACGGGATGCTACGGAGGCTGCGGGCCTTTCCCTCAAGAGCCCTACAATCCGAGAGTACCGCCCGGCGGGAGGGCCCGGCTCTCGACTCTGCGGCGGCTCGGCCAGTGGGGCCGGTGGGACCAGAGCCTCGGAGGAGGGACCCCCAGAGACGGCCCCGAAGGATCCCAGCAAGCATGGGAAAAGGCACTCCTGGCAGAAAGGGGGCAGCACCGGACAATCCAGCAGCACCCTGAACCCTGCTGAACTTCAGAGCACTCTGGACCCCCGCGGGCACTGAGTCCGAGCACCTGCTCCGGGCCCGGGCTCTGGGTCTGACATCCCCCCTTTCCCACCATCCTGGCACCACTGTGATTCCACCGGCCGAAGAGGGCACTGGCTCAGAAGCTCCTTACTCAAGAGGAAGCAGTGACACAGAGGGGACAGAGTACTGCTCAGCGGGGGGGCCGCCATCTGCCCAGGTCTGTTGGCCTCCAGCGCCTGTGAGGCCTGCGTCTCCTTGGTCATCCCCCTTTCCACACCTGCTGTTCCTTGTTGGCCTGCACGGCCCCCAGCAAGTGCAGAGGGTGAAATGAAGGGGACAGAGCCTCACGTGGCTGGAACTTGCCCGGCAGGGGCATCACCCGGAAGAGCCTCCCCTGGCAGGGTTGTCACCGGGAGGGACCTCCATGGGAGGGGGCCACCCGATGGCATCTCACTTGGCAGGACCTCACCCAGCACAAACCCCGCTGGCGGGGCCTCACCTGACTGGACCGCAGGCGCTTGCTCTCCAGCCCCGTCTTCTCCTGCATCAGGGCCTCCTTCTTGGCCAGGATGGCCTCCCGCTTGTGGAGCTCCTCCCCCAGCTCCTCCAGTGCCCGCCGCTGCTGTAGGACCTTTTCCATCTCCTGGTCCAGCCACTTCTTCTGCTCCTCGATCTTCTGGCGGGGGTGGGGGAGGGAACTCAGCTCTCACCCCTGGCCCCACGGGCCACTGCCCGGGGTCGGTGGGGGAGAAGGGTGCGCCCC
This sequence comes from Acinonyx jubatus, assembly GCF_027475565.1. Taxonomy (NCBI): domain Eukaryota; kingdom Metazoa; phylum Chordata; class Mammalia; order Carnivora; family Felidae; genus Acinonyx; species Acinonyx jubatus. Next base: position 6,058,336 of record NC_069386.1, on the reverse strand, counting down.
CCCTCCCATCCTCCACCTCCGCCGCACCCCAGGGGGACCGAGGCAGCTGACCGGGGGCTCCGGGGACGCCGGCCCGGCCCGGCCCACCTGCTGCTGCTCCAGGCTGACCACAGAGCCGTTGCTGCCGCTGCGCCGCTTCCTCTGGAATGCCGCGATCTCTTCCGTCTTGATCTTCAGGATCTTTTGCTGCTGCTCGTGCCGCCGCTCCAGCTCCTGGGGACGCACCCGGCGAGCAGCTCAGGGGCAGGGTCCCAGGGGGGCGGGGGGGCCGCATCTCCCCAGAGCCCCTCCGGAGATGGCCTCACCACCCACGTCTCCCTGGGACTGGGTTCCTGCGGGCTGCCGGCCGCAGGCACGGCTCACCTCCTGAGTCCCGCCCGCCTCGCGTGCCCTCCGGCTCTCCTCATTCTCAGGGGCGAGGACAAACTCAGGGAGGCCGAGCCGCCAGCTCGGGAGGTCCTGCGGCTGCGAGTCCCGGGGACCCCAGGCGCCCCCGACCCGACCCGACCTTGACACGGTGCTGCCGCTTGTTCATCTCGGTCTCCAGGCGCCGCTTCTGCTCCGTCTCCTCGCGAAGCCGCCTCTGCAGCTGCCCCTGCTGCTGCCGCATGAGCTGCACGTGCCTCTCGAGCTCCTGCAGCCGCTTCTCGCTCTGGGCCGACAGTGACGCCAGCCGCTCGGTCGCCTGCTTCTTTTCCTTCAGCACCTGGACCGACACAGCCTCGGCTGGGCCACCACGAGATGGCACCACCCCCGACACTCAACCAGGGTGGACAGGACCGAAGGACGATGGACGGAGAGAGGGACGGATGGAAGGGCAAACAGGCCAGTGGGTAATGGACTAATGACAGCAAAAGATGGTGGCTACCAGGACATTTTCTCTGTACGAGGCACACATCACGTGCTCTGTGGGTATCAAATGATCCTAACAATCCTATGGAAAAAATAGGATTATCATTATCCCTACTTCGCAGACTAGGAAACTGAGGCACAGAGATCTCAGGAAACTTGACCGAGGGCACACGGCTACTAAATGGCAGGGCTGGGATTCAAACCCAAGCAGTCAGGCTCCAGAGCCCGTGCTCTTGACCATTCTACTGAACTGTCTCTTGGACAGCTGAGCTGAGGAAGGGAGGGAGGGAAGACAGACGGACAGACAGCTATAAAGTTTGGTGGATGGAAGGGTGGGTGGACAGATGAACAGGATCATACAAGGGTGAAAAACAGGGTGGGGGCGCCTGGGTGGCTCAGTCAGTTAAGCGTCCAACTTCAATTCAGGTCATGATCTCAACAGTTCGTGAGATGGAACCCTGGCGCCAGGCTCTGCGCTGACAGCCCGGAGCCTGCTTGGGATTCTCTCTCCCTCTCTCTCTCTGACCCTGCCCCACTCACACTTCCTCTAATAAAGAAGTCAATCTTAACGACAAAACAGATAATACATGGATCAATAAAAGGCCATAGAAAGACGAATGGATAGATGGATAAACGGACAGTTAGTCACATCAACTGATAAAACGTGTTGGGGAAGGTCAGTCAGCAAAAGGATGTGATTGCCCATTGACCCATGAGCTGGACCCGGGCGATCAGAGGCTCCTCACCCCCTTCCCTGTCCTTGGAATGTGGGCCGCACTTGGCTTTCCTGCTCCCAGAGGCAGCTCCAAGGACACGGCCTCGAGAGGGTGACGCGCTGAGAACGCTGCGTGTACACGACTGAACCCGCGTAGACCTTTTCATGAACTTCTAAGATACAGCAGGTGGGCCCGGGGATCCACTCATCCTGCTGCCGCCCAAGACAAGCCTCGTAAATAAGTTCCCTTTGCTGATTAAACCTGCGACTTCCCCGAGGGGAGTGGCTGCCTCTTTCATAGCTTCCCCTGCCCTCTGCATGCGGGGACCGGTTTAAAGTGACATCCGGGAAGCTCGCGAGCAGATTGCCACGGAAAATGGCAGCAGGCGAAACCCGGAGTCGGCCAGAGACCTGGGTGGGGAGAGGTGGCCCCTATGTCAGACGCTCACGGATGGCTGCATGAGCATGGGGGCGTCCTTAAAACGCTGATTTAGGGGCTGGTTTGGGAAACTGCACGGCACACCGGGGCAAAGAAGGAAGAGGTAAGGCTATTCTGCTGCCCACTGGGCTGGAGTGCGGGGTAAAGACCTTATAAAGCTACGAGGGCACAAGATGCCTCTGCTTGACATCTGGGTGCTTGTGACAAAGCCTGATTCAGATGCTAAGAGGTGGAGTCTCTGAGAAGGCGAGGAGGATGAGGAGGTAACTGAGGAGGAAACAGACAAGATGCTCCATGTCTTCTGACCCTGACACAAAGGAAAAATTTCCTTGACTTTTTATTTTTTTTAAGTTTATTTATTTTGAGAGAGCATGAGCGTGTGAGCTGGGGAGGGGCGGAAAGAGAGAAAGAGAGAGAATCCCAGGCGGGCTCCACGCTGTCAGCGCAGAGCCCGACGCAGGGCTCAATCCATGAACCGGGAGATCATGACCTGAATCAAGATCAAGAGTCAGACACTCAACCAAATGAGCCACCCAGCGCCCCACAAAGGAAAAATTTAAATAGCAATTACCCCAAACTCCTTGAAGAAAACTTGCATGCTTTGTCCCTTGAATTTGTAAATCTTAGCAATTCTTAGTAAATCTTAGTCTTTGAAATATAAACACCCCAGGACATGACCAAAGCATTGCCCACAGAGACTGAAAAAGGCAAAGTGGGGTGGGGGGGGGGAACCTTTTAAAATACAGACTGCTGGGGCACCTGGGTGGCTCAGTCGGTTGAGCATCTGACTTCAACTCAGGTGATGATCTCACGGTTCGAGAGTTTGAGCCCTGTGTCAGGCTTTGCACTGACTGCACGCAGCCTACTTTAGTTTCTCTGCCTCCCTCTCTCTCTGCCCCTCCCTGCTTGTGCACGCTCTCTCAAAAATAAACATTTAAAAAATTAAAATAAAACACGATAAAATGCAGACTGCTGGAGGAGTTCCCTTGTCCAAAATCCAGTCCACAGCCTTTGAAAGATCACGAATATCAATAAAAGCTCCAGCCATGCGAGCCGGCTGGTTCATGGCTGGAGCACTGAAATGAAAGCTGAGAGAGTTGTAGGAGGCCGCTAAGCTCACCTCATCTCATGGATGCAACTAGAAAACACATGGGAGCAAACAACCCAGAAAACAACCAGAAGACAGGCAGAACAAACCAAACTAAATGAAGAGAAGACACCCGTGGAAGAGGGTGGGAAGGGCGGAGACACGGTGGGAGCTAGATGGACCACAGGACCGTCCATGGGAAAGGGGGACACCAAGGAAGCGGAGAAGGGACAGAAACAGACCCTCACACCAGGGAGCCTGCCCCGGGGAAGATCAATCACCCTAACATTTGGCTTTGAAAACCAGAGGGGCCAAATTTTGAGAGTTCTTAAAAGTATTGGGACTTAAAGCATGGAACTTTAGGAGTGCCGGGGTGGCTCAGTCAGTTAAGCATCCAACTCCTGATTTCGGCTCAGGTTGTGATCTCAGTCATGAGACCGAGTCCTATGTAAGGCTCTGTGCTAAGCATGGAGCCTGCTTAAGATTCCCTCTCTCTCCCCTCTGCCCCTCCCTGCTTCACACACATTCTCTCTCTCTCTCAAAAAAAAAACAAAATAAAAAAAAAATTAGAACTTTAAAACTCAGCGGGCTCAGGTCTGGGAGAACCCAAGGGCCACAGGAAGTGGAGTCCCACCCTTAAAGAGACAGCACAACACATAGGCATGGAGGTACAGACAAAAGCAGGAGTCTGAAAAATGCCCAGGGCATATGGAGGGAGAGTCATTTACTAATCTGGAGGGACAGACATCACTGAGGGACTCCTCCAGGAACAGAGGACTTGGCAGGTGCCATTTCCACGCTCTGCACCCCCAGCATCAACACGCAGCCCCTCGTGGGGGCCAGCGCTACACCAACACTCACTGCCTAACCTACACTGAGCCTCATCCCACGGCACTCCAGCAGATCTGCCCCTGCAGCCAGACCTGCCTCGGTCCCAGCAAGACAGGACTCCTCCCCCAGAAGGCGGGCACAAACCTTGCAGACACCATGCACCCCGCACTTTACAGATCCACCTCCTCCGCCCCCGTGGCGGGTCCTGGACATAGTAGCAGGAGGTCCCCTCTCACAAGAGGACAGCTCACAAACCTCGCTAAAACTGGACGCCCTGCCCCTGTGCACGTTGCAGACCCGTCCCCTCTAATATGCTCTGGGCCAGAGCCCATCCAACCCAGGCCACAGCCTGGCAGTGTATAAGCAGCCCCCACAGAGGCCGGCACTACTCCAAAGTGACTCCTGCCCCAGAGAGATGGGAAGACAACCACACTAGTCTGACTGCGGCGCCAGCAGTGGGCTGGGGGCAGACAGCTGGTCTTGCCGGAGGCCGTGCGCATCCACAAAAGCTTCTCAGGAAAACACAGGGAAAGGGCCCTGCGGTTCGGTGCTTCCACGGCTCTGGCAAATCCCTGATCTGACTCAACTCAAGCCCGGCGTGGCCCCAGACTGGCCCACTAATGGCACAGGGACCAAACTCTGCCCACAGCAGACAAAGAGAGCCCCTGCAGACCACTGGACGGATGGCAAAGGCGGCCACAACAGTCAGGTGCACACGATGCACATGTGAGATATGTGTGAAGCACCAGGTTCTGGTGAACAGGGGACACTGCACTACAGGACCTCTTCCTCATGAGGCCTCTGCTTTCAAGAGCAGAGGATGTAGCTGACTTTCCTAACACACAAAACCGACCCAGAGTTAGACAAAATGAGGAGACAGAGGGATATGTCCCAGATGAAAGGACAGGACAAAATCACAGCAAGAGGCCGAAACAAAAGAGAAATAAGTAATATGCCTGATAGAGGATTTAAAGTAACAGTCATAAAGATACTCACTGGACTTGAGAAAAGAGTGGAGGACATCAGTGAGACCCTGAACAAAGAGACAGAAAACATACAAAGAGAACCAACCAGAAATGAAGAACACAATAAATGAAACTAAAAAGACACTAGGGGGAATAAATAGCAGACTAGAAGAAGCAGAAGAATGGATGAGGACAGAGTAATGGAAAGTAATCAAGCTGAGCAGGTGAGAGAAAAAAATTATGCAAAATGAAAACAGATTTAGGGAACTCAGCGACTCCATCAAGTGTAATAACATTGGCGTTATAAGGATCCCAGAAAGAAAAGAGAGAAAGGGCAGAAAATTTATTTCAAGACATGATACCTGAAAACTTCCTGAAGCTGGGGAAGAAAACAGATATCCAGATCTAGAGGCACAGAAATCGCCCCATAAAATCAACTCAAGGAGGCCCACGCCAAGACACTGAGTAATTAAAATGGCAAAAAGTAGTGATGGAGGATTTTAAAAGCATCAAGAGAAAACAGTTACATACAAGAGAAACGCCATGAGACCATCAGCTGATTTTTCAGCAGAAACTTTGCAGGCCAGAAGGGAATGGCATTCACGGCACTGAAAGGAAAAGGCTGCAGCCAAGAATAATCTACCCCGTAACACCATCATTCAGAATAGGAGGAGAGAGAAAGAATTCCCCAAACAAAAGCTAAAGGAGTTCACAACCACTAAACCAGTTCTGCAAGAAATGTTAAATGGGACTCTTTCAGTGGAAAGAAAAGATCATAAGTAAGAGTAAGAAAAGTAGGAAGCATGAAAGAAGTAAAATACGTGTATCTGTAAAAATCAGTCAGGGGACTCACAAAGTAAAAGGTTGTAAAGTATGACATCATAAATCCTACAATGTGGTGGGGAGAGGAGTAAAGAATGGTTTCCAACTTAACCGACCATCAACTTAATATAGACTGCTATTTGTAGAAGATGTTAGATACAAACCTAACAGTAACCACAAATCAAACACCAGGAATAGATATGCAAAAAATAAAGAGGAACGAATTCAAGTATATCACTAAAGAAAGCCAGGAAACTGGGAAGAAAAGAGCAAAAGAATAAAGAAACTGAGAGGAACTATAAAAAACAGTAAAATGGCAATAAATACATACCTATCAAAAATTACTTTGAATGTAAATGGACTAAATGCTCCAATCAAAAGACACAGTATCGGGGCACCTGGATGGTTCAGTTGGTTAAGTACTCGACTTCAGCTGAGGTCATAATCTCATGGTTCATGAGTTCAAGCCCAGCATCAGGCTCTCTGCTGTCAGTGCAGAGCCCGCTTCGGAACCTTTTGTTCCCCCCTCTCTCTCTCTGCCGCTCTCCCTTCCTCTCTCTCAAAAATAAGAAAACATTAAAAAAAAAAAAAAAGACACAGTGTGACATGGATTAAAGAAACAAGACCCACTATATAATGCCTAAAAGAGACATATTTCAGACCTAAAGACACCTGCATATTGAAAGTGAGGGGATGGTGGGATGCCTGGGTGGCTCAGTCACTTGAGTGTCCAACCCTTAGTTTCGGTTCAGGTCATGGTCTCATGGTTCATGGGTTTGAGCCTCACATTGGGATCCAATCTGTCATCGCAAAGCCTGCTTGGGATTCTCTCTCTCTCCCTCTCTGCCCCTCCCCTGATCATGCTCGCTCTCGCTCTCTCTCTCAAAATAAATAAATTAACTTAAAAAAAAAGTGAGGGGATGGAGAAACATCTATTATGTAAATGGATGTGAAAAGAAAGCTGGGGTAGTAATCTATTCTATCAGACAATATAGACTTTAAAACAAAGATTGTAACAAGAACAAGGAAGGACATTATGTAGTCATTAAGGGAACAATCCAACAAGATAGAACAATCGTAAATATTTATGCACCCAACACGGAAGCACCCAACACATAAAGCAGTTAATAACAAACAAAAAGTAATTAATTAATAGTAATACAATAATAATAGGGGACTTTAACACCCCACTTACATTCATGGACAGATCATCCGAACAGAAAATCAACAAGGAAACAGTGGCTTTGAATGACACACTGGACCAGATGGACTTAACAGATATATTCAAAACATTTCATCCTAAAACAGAATACACATTCTTTTCAAGTGCACATGGAACATTCTCCAGAACAGATCACACATTAGGCCACAGAACCAGTCTCAACAAATTCCAAAAGATCAAAGTCCTACCATGCATCTTTTCTGACCATAACTAAAAATCAACCACAAGAAAAAATCTGGAAAGAACACAAAATACATGGAGGTTAAATATGCTACTAAACAATGAATGAGCCAACCAAGAAATCAACAACATATATGGAGACAAATGAAAATGAAAACACAATGGCCCAAAACCTTTGGGGTGCCACAAAAGCTGTTCTAAGAGGGAAGTTTATGGCAACACAGGCCTACCTCAAAAAGAAAAAAATCTCACATCAACAATCTAACCTTATACCTAAAGGAGCAAGAAAGAGAACAGACAAAATCCAAAACCAGCAGAAGGAAGGAAATAATAAAGATTAGAGCAGAAATAAAACAGAGACTAAAAAAAATAGAACAGATCAATGAAACCAGGAGCTGGTTCCTCGAAAAGATCGACAAAATTGATAAACCTTTAGCCAAACCTATCAAAAAGAAAGCAGGGGAGGGACTCAAAATCAGAAATGAAAGAAGAAAAATAATAAGTGACACCAAAGAAATTATACAAAGGATGGTAAAGAGAATATTAAGAAACATGATACACCAGCAAATTGAACAACCTAGAAGAAACGGATAAATTTCTAGACACATAACCTACCAAAACTAATCACCAAGAAATAAAATTTGAACAGACTGATTACCAGCAATGGAATTGAGTTGGTAATTAAAAAAAAAACAAAAAACAAAAACTCCCAGCAAACAAAAGTCCAGGGTCAGATGGCTTCACAGGAGAATTCCACCAAACATTTAAAGACGAGTGATACCTATTGTTCTCAAACTATTCCAAAAAATAGAGGAAGGAAAGCCTCCAAATCCGTTCTGAGGCCAGCATTACCCTGATACCAAAACGAGTCAAAGACATGACCAAGAAAAGAGAACTACATGCCAATATCTCTGATGAACATAGATAGAAAAACCCTCAACAAAGTACTAGCAAACCAAACCCAACAATATATTTAAAAAATTATTCACCATGATGAGGTAGGATTTACTCCTGAGGTGCAAGGCACCGGGGTGGTTCAACAGTCACAAATCAATGTGACCCATTACATCAATAAGAGAAAACAACCATACGATCGTTTCAATAGATGCAGAAAAAGCATTGGACAAAGTACAACATCTATTTATGATAAAAATCCTCTACAAAGTAGGTTTAGAGAGAACATACCTCATCCTAATAAAGGCCATATATGAAAAACCCACAGCTAACATCATGCTTAATGATGAAAAACTGAGGACTTTTCCCCTATGGTCAGTAATAAGGAAAGTATGTCCACTCTCATCACTTTTATTCCACATAGTACTAGAAGTCCTAGCCACTGCGAGCAGACCAGAAATAAAAGGCACCCAAGTTGGTAAGGAAAAAGGAAAACTCCTATATGCAGAGGACATGATACTATATACAGAAAACCCTAAAAATTCCACCAAAACACTACTAGAACTGATAAATTAATTCAGTAAGGTCACAGGATACAAAATTATACAAAAATCTGTTGCATTTCTATACACTAACGATGAAGCAGCAGAAAGAGAAATTAAGAAAACCCTTTCATTTACAACTGCACCAAATAATAATAAAATATGTAGGAATAAACTTATTCAAAGAGGAGAAAGACCTATACTCTGAAAACTATAAATCACTGACGAAAGAAACTGAAGATAACACAAACCAATGCAAAGACATTCCACGCTCATTGATTGGAAGAACAAATATTATTAAAATGTCTATACTACCCAAAGCAACCTACAGATTTAATATAATCCCTACCAAAATACCAATTGGATTTTTCACAGAGCTAGAACAAACAATCCTAAAATTTGTATGGAACCATGAAAGACCCCAAATAGCCAAAGCAATCTTGAAAATGAAAAACAAAGCTGTGGGTATCACAACTCCAGATTTCATGTTACATTACAAAGCTGTAGTGATCAAAACAGTATGGTACTAGCACAAAGATAGACACATAGATCAATAAAACAGAACAGAAAGCTCAGATATAAATCCACACTTATGTGGTCAATGTTTAACAAAGGAGGCAAGAATATACAATGGGGAAAATAGTTTCTTCAACAAATGGTGCTGGGAAAACTGGACCGCCACATGCAAAAGAATGAACCTGGACCACTTTCTTACACCATCCACAAAAATAAACTCAAAATGGATTAAGGACCTAAATGTGAGACCTGAAACCATAAAAGTCCCTACTAGAAGAGCACACAGGCAGTAACATCTCTGACATCAACTTCTTTCTAGATAGAGTCCCTGAGGCAAGGAAAACAAGCAAAAATAAACTATTGGGATTTCATAAAAATAAAAAGCTTGCGCAAACAAACAGTAAACTAAAACCTATGGAATGGGAGAAGATATTTGCAAATGACATTTACAATAAAGAGTTAGCATCCAAAATATATGAAGAACTTACCCAACTCAACACCAAAAAAATACTCCCATCAAAAATGGGCAGAAGACATGAACAAACATTTCTCCAAAGAAAACAGGTAGACGGTCATCGGACACACGAAAAGACGCTCAACATGACTGATCCTCAGGGAAATACAAATCAAAACCACAATGAGGTATCACCTCACACCTGTCAGAATGGCTAGATGTAAAAAGACAAGAAATAAGTGTTGGTGAGGATGGGGGGGGTGGGGCAGGGAGGAACCCTCGTGCACTGATGGTGGGAATGCTAATTGATGCAGCCACTGTGGAAAACAGTATGGAGGTTCCTCAAAAAATTAAAAATAGAATTACCATATGATCCAGTAATCACACTACTAGGCATTTACCCAAAGAAAGTGAAAACACTAGTTTGAAAGGATATATATAAGCACCTTATGTTTACTACAGCATAATTTACAATAGCCAAGATATGGAAGCAACCCAAGTGTCCATCGATAGATGAAGGGATAAAGATGTGGCGTATATGTACAATGGAATATTACTCAGCCATAAAAAAGGGATGAGATCTCGCCATCTGCAACAACATGGATGGACCTGGAGGGTTTCATGCTAAGTGAAATATGAGAAACGCAAATACTGTATGATTTTGCTTATATGTGGAATATAGAGAACAAGTAGCACAAACAGACCCATAAATACAGAGGACAAACTCACGGTGGCCAGAGAGGAGGGGGAGGTGGCACGGGTGAAGGCGAGTGGGAGGTACAGGCTTCCAGTTATGGAATGAATAACTCATGGGGCAAGACACAGCACAGGGGATAAAGTCAATGGGATTGTAACAACGTTGTGTGGTGACCGATGGTAGCTACACTTGCCGTGAGCACACCATAAGTACACACACACTTGGTGCATCACTATGTTGTGCACCTGAAACTAATGTAATATGTCAACTATACTTCAAAAAAAAAAAAACAAAACAAAACAACCCAGCAGACTATAGTAGTAACAGATAAAACCACTCTGGCTGGGTGGACTAAAGTACTCCCCCAGGCTTTCATACAGTTGAGTGATCAACCAGTAGGGCCCGTGCCCCATATGCCAGACTGGGGCCTCTTGCCAAGGCACCCAATCCCGTCGAGGTATGGAAGTCATGGGAAACAGCCACTGTCTCAACTCTCACCATGGAGCCATGTGCTGTGCTGCTGAGAACACCAAGCCCCACCACGCCTGGGAAAGGGATGGTCTACCAGAACTTGCCTGGGGTGTCCCATCTGGATGGGTGAGTTACTTCGAGGGAACTCCTCGGTCTCCACTGGGATCCTGTTGTCCTGCTACAAGCCCGACCTAGTGAAACGCACTAGACGCGGAATGGTAAATGTGCCACTGGGAGAGGGAAGAAGGTGGGAGTCCTGGTTGGGCACATCCCCCAGTCCATCTCTTCACACCTGGCAGTGCTGCCTCCCCCAGCCAACATGTACGGTACGCACAACCAGGTCAATATCCTAAAGCTGCAAACTTCCCTCTCCTCAAGGCCAGGCGGACATTGTTTTCCAACAGTACGATCGTTTGGCCGCCATCTTGGTTCCCTCCACTGGGCTGGAGGACAGTATAGCACACATAGAAGCCCTTACTAAATTCATCTAGCAAGCTTAAATGACAGCCAAAGAAGCCTGTCCTCAACACTGAAAGGTCTCTGGTGAGAACAGCTATCCTCCAAAACAGAATGGCCTTGGACATTACTGTCCTACAAGGAGGCCCCTGTGCCATCATCCAAACACAATGTTGTGTGTTCGGCTAACGTGTGATCCTTGTTGAATCTAGTTGACCCATGAGCTGGGTGGACCCAGGTGATCAGAGGCTCCTCACTCCCTCCCCTGTCCTTGGAACGTGGGCTCTGCTCGCCTTTCCCACTGCCCGAGGCGGCTCTAAGGACACGACCTTGAGAGAGTGATGTGGCGCTGAGAACACTGCATGTGCACACGACTGAACGCAGTTCAGGGAGCCTCACAAACTTTTAAGATGTGGTGCGTGGGTGCGGGGAGCCACTCACCTTGCTGCCGCCAAGACAAGACTGGTGTGCAAGCTCCCTTGCTTAGGGAACCTTTCTACCTGGGGTGGCTGCCTCTTTCTTTGGTCTCTCCCTGCCCTCTGCACGCAGGGACCCATTTCAGGTTACACCCGGGAAGCTCCGGAGGGGGTTACCAACCAACAGCGTGACAGACAGATGTTCGAGTCAGACAGACTGACGGCCCGAGGGGTAGACAGAGAAGACGGGACGGAGAGAGAAGTGGCCGGGGAGCCGGGGGGGGGGGGGGGGGGCGCATGAGGAAGGGTAGCTTGCTTTCGATGCCCACCCCTCACTGGACTGCAAGCAGCACGGCCTCCCTGCCTCTGCTGTGTTTACAGCTGAGACCCCCCCCCGCTCAGCACCGCTGACTTCTGTGTAACACCGGCCTCACCCTGGGAGCCGGAGGCCGTTCCCCAAGCCAGCCAGGGGCTGGGCCACGAGGGCCTGAGCGCCCACGGGTGCCGGTGAACCTGGCCCCGGGGCCCACCTGGCTTGATCCCAGGCCCCCAGCCACTGCCCCGGGATCCCCACACTGACCTGCACCTGGCTCCGGGCGACAGCGACCCTCTTGCGGAACTCCTGGAGCCGGGACCGCTCGCCGGCGTCCTGGGGCTCCCTGCCCTCGAGCTCCCGCAGCTGCCTCTGGCTTTCGCTCAGCTCTGCCCGCACCTGCTCCGCCTCCTGCTCCAGCTCCCGGATGTGCTGGCTGTGCTGCCGGTTCAGGGCCTGGGCCGCCTTGCCTGGAAGAAAGAGCGGGGGCCTCATCAGCACAGGCAGAGCCTCTCCCCCAAGGGGACCATCGCTTGGCTCCCCTGGGAGGGGTTCCAGACCTCTGTCAGCCACAGTCACCTGTGGGGGTTTTGCCAAGCCTCCGCACCACTGGTACCGTGAGTTATTTACTATATTTTCCTTTAAGCCCCTTACTTTTTCAATTAAAATTAGCCTCATCCATAGCAATGACCCACAGAAATTAGGGGTTAAACTGGCTTTATTTTTTTAAATGTTTGTTTTTGTGAGAGAGAGAGAGAGAGAAAGAGAGAATGCACGTGCATGTACGCAGGGGAGGGGCAGAGAGAGGGGGAGACAGAGAATCCCAAGCAGGCTCCACGCTGCCAGCACAGAGCCTGACTCGGGACTCAAACTCACGAGACACGAGATCGCAATCTGAGCCGAAGTCAAGAGTCGGAAGCTTCATCGACTGAGCCTCCCAGACCACCCCTAAATTGGCTTTGTTTTCACCTGACACCTACTAACAAATACACAGGTTGGGCCTGCATGTAATTAAGCCTCCAGAACTGACTTCCATTGGCGGGAAATCTGGCGAGCGGAGGGACGAGTTAAATAACACCACAAGGAAGCCAATGGGCAAGTCCTGAACACGAGGGGTTTGGGACAGTCTACAGGACTGTGAGGAGACAGGAGAGGGACGCTTTAGAGGCCTCACGAGCACGGTGTGGGACATGTGTGGAGCTGGGTGCCAGCAAATCAGCTGTCCACGGACTCTGCCAAAGACCTGAGGGAACAGGCTTGTGCTCTGGGCGTGGGGGGGACGTGGAGCTTCGTTAGACGTGCTCATGGCACGTCGGTTAAAGTGTCCAAAAAGAGGCAAACTGAACGGTGTGGGGGTGAGATGACAAGATGCCTGGGATTTGCTTCAAAACACCTCAGCGAAGGCAAAAGAGACAAAGGAAAGGGATGTATGGGAGAAGCTCGTGATGCTAAATCCGGGTGACGGGCTCACGGGGACCTGCTGTGCCAGCCTTCCTCCTCTTGTGTTTGAAATTCTTCATGATGCATTTTGTAAATGTTTATTTATTTTTGAGAGACAGACAGACAGACACAGAATCCGAAGCAGGCTCCAGGCTCTGAGCTGTCAGCACAGAGCCCGACGTGGGGCTCGAACCCACGAACCGTGAGATCGTGACCTGGGCCGAAGTCGGACGCTCAACCGACGGAGCCACCCAGGCGGCCCTTCATAATGCATTTTGTAATAAATGTACAACCCTTCAAATAAAAAGGCTCAGCTGCTTCTTTACATGTGTCACCAGTGGCGGACGTAGCATGATTTGGGGCCATTGTTTGCACCCTAAGAGTAGGGGATCCTGTGCCCAGCAAGGTGCCTAACACGGCAGGCAACTGACAAATACAACTACCGCTACCACGAATAGGTATTGCTTTCTGAGAACCGGTCTTAGCGCTTCAGCTGAATGAAGTCCCCTCAACGGCCCAAAAAGCAGGTACAATTACTAGCCCCACTTTAGAGAGAAGAAAACAGAGCCACAGAGGGGCTATTCTACTTGCTCAAGGTCACACAGCCCCAAGAGGCTGAGTCGGCTACCACACTAAGCCACCTGGTCCCCGCTCCTAACCACCCTCAGGCGGGAGGCCCGCCCGAAGGCCCACCGCCTCACCTGTGCGGACCAGCTCGCCAATGAGCTCCTCCTTCATGCGGATGTTGATGGCCAGCTCCCGGATCTTCTGTTGGGCTTGGGCCAGCCGCCGCTCAGAGGCCGTGGCAGCTGGGGTCCGGCGGGGCCGCGCCAGGGCCTTGCTCCCACCGGCTACTGTAACAAGCCCGCCGTCAAGGCCACCACCCCAACGATCAGTGGGGGAGGCGGGAGAGGGGAGAGGCACGCCCCGGGCAGGGGCGGCGAGGCATGGCGTGTGGACCGTCTGGAACAGCCAGTCCAGGATCACGGAAGGGAGGGTCAGAGCCCCCTCTGCACCAGGCCCAGCTCACCTCTGGGCCCCGGGACGGCTGCACCCGGTTCTTCGGGGTGAAGCTCTGGGCCCTTCCCGGCACAGGGACTTCCTGGGCGGGCCCCCACCCTCTGGCTCCAGTTGTTGATCCCGTTCCTGGAAGACAGAAGCAGGACTCAGAGGAAGGAAGAGAGGCCACTGTGGTCTTCTGTCCTCTCAGGGTCAATGGAGCCTCGGGGCGTCGGTCTGGCAGAACTGAGGCCAGGGGGCTGGGCTGTTGGGGGCACCGAAGGCCGCCGTGAAGGCTGAGAACCAGGAGGCCCGGGGCCCACCCTGTGGCGTACTCACCCCACCGGTTCCAAGCCCGCAGTCCCCATCTGCTCTCCCCACCGGACGGGGCAACGGAGGTGAGGGCTCCCTGAGACCACAGTGGGGTCCTCCTCCAGCCCAGCCTGGCTCCCGAGGTGCTTTGGGTCAGGTGGGCAGCTGGTCCCACTCACCTGCGCAGGTGCGGGGGCCGCAGGGGCGGCTGCCCCTCCTCCTGCTCCTCCTCCTCCGAGGCAGCTGAAGAGCCGCTCCCCTGGCTGTCTGCCTCTGCCAGCAGCTGGGCCCCAGGCTCTCTGCCATTTGTCACCTGCTAGGGGAGTGCCAGGGTTTCAGGACAGAAAGCGCCCAGGGCACCGTCCATCAGCCATTTTCCATCACTGATCTTTGCTCGTGCCCTGCCAATCCCAAGTGAGAGTAGGAGCTTCCTCCCAACCCCCCAGCGCCCCCTCCCCTGTGGCACCCATAGCACCTGGGACTCCACGGGTGACAGCTTGCCCTATCTTTGTATACAGCTCACCAGCAATGCCCTGCCAGAGTGGTGGATGTATAACAGACTCCGGTCAAACCCACACCCTCCCTCCCCACAATGCCTTGGGCTTTTACAGCTGAGATGACCCAGAACTTTCAGGAAGATGCAGGACAGCCTTTGTCCAAAAGGTCCCAAGTGACTAGAAGGCCGGGCTCAGGGAGATTAGGGCTCATGGAAAAGTATACTTGCAAAGACAGAAGGGGTGGCCTCAGAGGTGATAAGCCACCCATCTCTGGAGGTGTGCAAGCTTTCCATCCAGCGCCTGAAGCCCAACTCCCTCTGTAACGTTCTCACTTCAAAAGTCTCCAGCCAGCCCAGGGATGCCCAGTGGTACCAGACCCTTCTGAGCGGCCCTACAGAGTCCCCCAAATTTTGGCCCTTTCTCTAGGAGCACTGGAAAGGGGTATCTCACAGCTGGTCCCGGGAAAGGCCGGATACATTCGGCAGCACCGCCCTTCCCCTGCCGGAGCCTGTCCAATGCAAGAGACCCAGGCTCGCCACCTCCTCACCTCTCCCCAGTTCTCAGGGCCAACTTCATCTCCAGGAAGGCAGACGGGGGGCACCATGCCCAGCATGTGGCTGTGGGCACCGTCGAGGGGGGCTGTGTGAGGCCGGGGCGCAAAGGAGCCGGCAGACAGGCCCTGTAGGAGCCCTGGGGCCCCCCAGCCAGGCCGCACCAGCTCTAGCCGCAGCCGAAGCTCCGCCATTTCCTGCTGCTGCTCCCGAAGCCGGTCGCTCTGGAAGACATGTTCCGGGTGCTGATGGGGGGTGCGGACGGGGAGGGTGCCGGGATGCTGGCAGGCAGAAGTGCGGGAAGCTGAAGAAAGGGGCCACCCCACCCTCTCTCGGCTAAAACTGAGGAGGGCCAGATACCTCTGACCACTTGTTGCCCAAACACACACACGCACCCACGCACACGCACGCCAGTTGTTCAGGGTCAAGCTCTCACCCCACCCTGCTAGCTCCAGGTCAGTCCTCCACGTTCATGCCAGTCACTGCCGCCAGAGGGCGCCGGGAGCAATGCTGACCCAGTTGCCTTGGGACGACGGGGACCCGACCGACTGCCCCTCCAGTCCCACCTCTCATCCAGGGTCATGGCCATCAGGCACGACCACCCGCACCATTCTCTTCCTCACCTCCACGCTGTTGCTCAGTTGTGGCCCCTCCATCTCTTCCCACCCTGCCAGAAGCCTGCCCTGGCTAACTCCCCCTTGTCCCCGGAAGCTCAGCTCGATTTCACCTTGAGGAAGCCTGCCCCCACCTGCAGTTTGTACTGCTCCATGGCGTCCTCCAGGGCCGCCAGAAAGTCTCGGTTCTCCTCCTCCAGCCGGGCCACCTGGCTCTGCAGGGCGAGCAACTGCAGTGCCCCGTCTTCCTATGGGGCAAGGAGAGAGGCTTCAGGGGCAGGAGCCGGCGGACAAGCCTGCCTGTCTCTGGGACACCCCGGCCCTCTCTCTGCCCTGCCAGGGGTTCCCCTAGTCCAGCTTGCTACTCTGCTGCAAGCCCTGCCTGCAATGGGGCTCTGCCTCCAGAGCCCACCCAGCCTGTGGTCCCCTCTGCAAGCTATTTGGGCCATCTCTTGGATTATGAATCATACTTTTATTAACAATAATAACGGCATCACTATTATTGGGAACCCACTGAGGCTCCACTAGCGTGCTGCGCTGGGCACTTGGTACACCTTCGGCCCTTACAGCAAGCCTAGGAGGTAGATACCCACGTTATCCCTGTTTCACAGACAGAGACCCTGAGACTCGGGAGGGTAAAGGACGCGGTCAAGGTCATCAGAATCGCCTCTGAATCCAGAATGCGCTGCGCTGATGGACAAGGGGCAGGGGCGCCGCTGGCCGTATGAAGACGGCTCCCTTCCCCGCTCCCTCCGTCCCCGGGGCCACACCTGGCCCTTGGCCACCTTCGGCCCGCCGGGCCCCTGCGTGGCCTGCTCCTCGGCGGAGGCGCTCTCGATGCCGCTGTCGGGCCCGGAGGCGGAGCTCAGGGCGCTGCGCTCCCCCTCGACGGCGCACAGCCAGTCGCGCACCTTGCGGGCGGCGGCGCCGGGCAGCCCCGGCTCCGCCTGCAGCTCGCGCAGGAGGCTGTAGGCGGCGTCGGTGCGGGCCCGGTAGCGCGCGCACTCGGCGCCCAGGCGGGCGGCGGCCGCGGCGGCGGCGGCGGCGGGGCCGGGGGCGCGCCGTCCGCGGTGGATGATGCGCGTCTCCGAGCGGTGGCGCGGGGGGCCGCGCGCGCCGGCCGCCGCCTCCTCGGGCGCGCGCTCGGCCTCGGGCCGCCAGTTGACCGTGGCGCGGTTGCGGATGTTCTGGGCGCGGCTGGCGTAGTTGAGGGTGTTGAGGGTCTCGTCGAAGTCGGAGGAGGAGGGGCTGACGCAGGCGATCATCACCGTCTTGGCGTTCCCGCCTAGCGAGTCTTTGAGGATCCTGAGGACGCCGGGTGGGGGCGCGTCAGGGGCGCCGGAGCGCCAGGACGCGCCCGGCCCAGGGACCCTGATTCGTCGCCCGGGGGGCCTCGGACCGGTGGGCGGCGCGGCCGGAAAGCCAGAGGGGACCCATCCCCTCCTCGCCTCGCCTCCCGCCGCCCCCTGACCCCCAGCGGCCGGAGAGGGGCCCCTGCTCCCGTGGGCCGCAGGCCGCAGGGCCCTCACCGGGTGATCTTGGAGTCCCGGTAGGGGATGTGGCTGCCGCGGCGCTGGGGGTCGCCCAGGGCGCTGATGACGTTGCCCAGCGCCAGGAGGCTGCTGTTGATCTGGATGCTCTCCTTGAGCCGCTCGCCCGTGCTGCCCGTCTTGAGCACCCGCTCCGAGCCCGCCAGGTCCACGAAGTGGAACTTGGAGACCAGCAGCTGGCCCGCAGGGGGTCGCGGCAGGCGGCTGGGGGCGCGCCCCCGCTGCTCCAGGGTCACCGTGAAGACGGTGTGTGAGCGGCTGGACAGGCGGTTGAGGTGTGTGGCGCCCGTGTGCCGCGCCGCGTTGCCCATCTCCAGGAGGCTCAGCACCTCGTCCAGGCCCTCCACGTCCACCTCCTTGACGCCACACAGCACTGAGGACACGCAAGGCTGTGAGCCCAGCGCAGGGGCAGCCGGGGACTGGCCAGGAGGGCAGGCAGAGCAGGGCTAGCCCTTGCCAGCTCTTCCCGACTCAGATGCCCCTTCCCCATGCCTGACAGGCAGGGGTGGGGAGGGTCCTGCCCATCCTGGCTCCGGCCCCAGGGGCTCCCACTTGCCCATGCCCACCTTGCACTCTGGGTACATAAGTATATACTGAACTCAGGGGAGACGGGAGAAAGGAAGGCAAAACGTTCCAGGGCTCGGGTTTCGCAGTTAGGAGGTAGCCCTCCCAGACAGGTGAGCCACCCCTCAGCAGGTGAAGCCGCATCAAGCCACATGTCCCACTCCCAGCCAGTGGAGGCCCCAGGAGCTCCTCACCAACATTTCCGCGGTCATCTTCCCGCAGCTGGATGTCACGGCTGGCGGTGCCCACCTCCAGCAGATCTCGGAACTCCTCCTTATACACTTCCAGGTAGGACACGTGCACCAGACAGTCAAGCAGGTCATTTTCATCGATAAGCTTGAAGGCTTCAGCCATGGCCCGTGGGATGATGCCCTGCTCGTCCTCGTGAAGGGAGGCTGGGGAGACACGGCAGAGCCTCCTGCCACCATGCCTTCGGCGGACATGGCTCGAGGCCCCAGGGCCCCAGCCAGCAGCTGGAGGGCAGGGCTCCAGCATGAGCGTAGCAGCGGAGGCCAGGATGGCTGGGTAGCCTGAGCCAGACCATGCTCCAGGAAGGTCAGGCAGAATTATGGAACTTCAGAGTTGGAAGCAACCTCTCAAGGTTCGGCCAACCCCTTTCATGAAGTAATAAGCATCCCCTCCACCACATCTCTGCTAGATCATCAGATACCCTTGGCTTGATTACTCCCCGGGTCAGGGAGCTCATTACTATAGTCTACGCTCAGTTAGCTAAAGGACCTCCTAAATTTATCCCAAGGAAGTAATAAGAGGGTGTTCAGAACATCACTCTTCATAACTTCAAAAGAATGCAAACATCCTAAGAGTCCGTCCTAAGATCCAATAGGGGTCTGGTTAAATAAGTTAACTTATATACACAATGGAATGCCAAGCCACCATTAAAAAATCAGCTTGGAGGGGCGCCTGCGTGGCTCAGTCGGTTGAGTGTCCGACTTCAGCTCAGGTCATGATCTCTTGTGGGTTGGAGCCCCACGTCGGGCTCTGTCTGCCAGCTCGGAGCCTGGAGCCTGCTCTGTATTCTATGTCTCCCTCTCTCTCTGCCCCTCCCCAGCTCACACTCTGTCGCTCGCTCTCAAAAATAAACATTAAATTAAAAAAAAATTTTTTTTTCAACATTTATTTATTTTTGGGACAGAGAGAGACAGAGCATGAACGGGGGAGGGGCAGAGAGAGAGGGAGACACAGAATCGGAAACAGGCTCCAGGCTCTGAGCCATCAGCCCAGAGCCTGACGCGGGGCTCGAACTCACGGACCGTGAGATCGTGACCTGGCTGAAGTCGGACGCTTAACCGACTGCGCCACCCAGGCGCCCCTAAATTTTTTTTTAAATTAGCTTGAATATTTAATGATCTAGAGACATGTGTATGATATATTGTAAGAAAAAAACAGGATATAAAAGAACAAGTACAATATAATCCATTTTTTAAAAGGTAAAATAATTTTCTCAGAGAAATTGGAATGGTATCAGGGCGAGTGATTTCTGGAAAGTACCAAATGCTCGTGTTTGTATTTTCCTAATTTTCTACGGCACACCTGTATGCGTTTGTAACCTAAGAGAGAGAACGTTTGTGCTACTTAACGTGGGGCAGTTCCTTCAACTGGCCCAAAGCATCCCTCCCAAACGAACGCTCCAGGGCCTCACTGAACTGCCGGCCCCCTTGCCAGGCAGCAGCCAAACTCGGCTCTTCCAGAACAATCCCCCCTCCCACTACTCTGACTAGAACACGGGTCCCTGAGCTGTGTCAGCCATCCTGATGACCTCCAGAGACCAGCCGACTTGCCTCGCCCTTCCTCCCCCTGAAGTCCCCGGAGCCACACAGTGTGACCCTATCTCTGTGGAGGTGCAAAAGGCTCCCCACGTCAAGGACTCTTCCTTCCCGTCCTGGTCAGCCTCCCGACACGGCCGCTCCCACCCGGGGCCGCAGGTCAGATTGGGAACCCAGCTCGCCTTCGACGGGGGTATGGCAGCAGGAACACAGGGGCAGAAGTTGGGGAGACTCCACAAGGGCACGGGGCCTCCCGCTGGGTCACTCACCCACACTGGCCTCCCCCATGGTGTACGTCTTCCCGGAGCCCGTCTGACCGTAGGCAAAGACCGTGGCGTTGAAGCCCTCAAAGAAAGCCTCGAGGAGGGGCTGCACGCAGGCCTGGTACACGGCCTCCTGCCCCGTGTCCTCATCCAGCACCACGTGGAAGCCAAAGTGGCGGTCTCGACCAAGGGTGACGCGGCTGTGCCCCGGGTCCACCCTCAGGCAGCTCTGGTGCCCGTGCAGCAGCTCCTTGGGCAGCAGCGGCCGGACCCTCAAGGCCACCCTCACCGGGGCCTCCTCGGCCCCCGGCAGCCTCTGGGCCTCCAGCCCCATGCTGGGGGAGGGCAGCTCCCGGTCCTGTAGAGAGAGGAAGAGGGCCCTGGCCATCAGCACCTGCAGGTGACCCGGAGCCAGATCCCGGGGCTCCCGACCTTGGGGACATGGAAGGGAGGGTGCCTGGTGTCCGAATACTGCGAGGGCCACATGCGGTCCTACACGGTAACACTGTGTGGTTCCCGTCACTGGCAAAAGAAGGCCCCCAACTCCTCCACTTGACTCCCAAGGGCTTCCGTATTCCAGCCGCACCCCTCCCCGGTGACCCCATCTCCTAGAACACGCACGCTCCACCACCACCACATCAGGGAGCCCCTTTCCCTAATACCCACCAGGGTCTCCATCACCTCCGCCCTTGTCACCTCACACCTCCCTGCCCCGCCTTCTTCAAAAAAGCCAGATCCTTCGAGACCAAACTCCTACCACCAAACCTGCCAATTCCATCTCCTAAATATCTCTCAAGTGCACCTGCTTCTCCCCATCTTATTGCCAAAGCCCCGCTCCCGGCCACTGACATCTCCACAGGATGGCTGTGACCAGCTTCCTCACTGTTCTGTCTCCAACGCAGCAACCAGGAGCATCTTTCAAAACTGCAAATGCAATCATGTTACCCTCCTGCTGACACTCTCCCAAGAGAGGCTCCCCACTGCCATCCAAACTTTAACAGCCCTGCCTTGTCTGCTCCCCTCCTGCACCCCACCCCGTGTTGCCCAAGGCTCCTCATTTCTCTGGTCTTGGACTGGCCCCCTCTCCCTCAGGGAGCCAGGGAAGCGCCTCTGCTCCGTGTCCGCACCGCGGCGCACACACGACGCCCGGTGACGCTCCCACCCGCCACTGGCCACTCTGTAGCAGAGGGAGCTGGGAGGCAGGGACCCTGCGTCTCCCTTCCTGCAGGATCTCCACCGCCCAGCACAAGGTCGGACGCTTAGTAGCTGCCCAACAGTGATGATGAAACTGCATCCAAAAAACTCTCCCCGTCCCCGTTCTCTTCTTATCACGGTCCACACCGCCTCCTACCCACCGGGTCCGCAGCACTTGGTTTGTCACTACTGAACTTCTCTGAGCACACGTAACGGTTCGTCCCTTCCCTCACTCAATCCTCCAGTCCCTTGCTGGGTGCCCGGCCCTGGGGACACAGCGGTAACTATCGCGCAATACAGTGGGCGCCTCGGCTCGCCCCGCACCCTGAGCTCTTCCAGCGCTCGAGACACAGAACTCCGCGCACCCAAGGCTCCGGGACAACTCCACGGGTGCGGTCTGGCGCGGGAGGAAGCGGGCACGCGACAGGAGCTCCCGGAGTTTGGAAAAGTGATTACACATGCGGGCCCGACTCTCCCAGCGTCGGCGCTCGCCCCTGCCGGCCAGGCCCGGGATGCTGGCCTCAGGCCCCCGATTTAGGGAAGGGGGCGCTTCCGCCCGCTCAAGGAGGGGCCTCCAGGAGCTGGTATGCAAGGATCGGGGCTCCTCGTGCTGGGTCCAGGGCTCCCCAAGTGCCGGCTCCCGCTGCCACCCGGCCCAGGCCTGCGCAGGGAGGGGGCGAGCGCGCGCCTCCCCCGCCCCCCTCCTCTACCTCCACCCCTCCCGGGCCCAAACCCACCTGCTCGGTGGGAGCACAGTCCCCCAGGGGTGCAGTCAGACTCCGAGCCTCCGCGCGGCGCGCTCCGATGCCGTCATCGGGACCCCCGCCCCCCAAAACATCCCGCCCCTCGCCCGCAGCTCCGCCCGCCCGGGAGCTCGGGGGCGGAGGCGAGAGCCGGGCGGCGCCGTGGTGTCGGTCCGCAGACAGGGCGGGGTCAGGGCTGGAGGGGCGGGGATTGGGCGGGGCCTTGCCCGGGGGCGCGGCAGGGGTGTGGGGCGGCCAATCGGGTTGCCGGAACCGCGCTCTGATTCCAGCGCAGACTTGCCGAATTCTGGGGTCGCGGCGACCACCAAGGCGGGCCTGATTCTCCGAACGGGAGAAGCCCGCCTGCTCATGGAGCGGGGCACCTAAATCTTACAATGCAAGTTGCAACAGGTGAGAAGACGAAAACTAACCAGGAGACTTTTTCGCTCCGCGAGGGGAGAGTGGATTTTCCAACTCTCGATTCTGAGTAACAGTGGACTAAAGATAAGCTACTATTTGTTCATTAACTGATTCGTTCAGGGGCAGACCTGCTCTCCTCCCGCCATGGCTGCCCCTCGATCCCAGCACTGCCGACGCCCCCTGAAAGCTCAGCAAATCTCTCCCTTCCCCATCCTCGGGAAGGCTCCGCCCCGCTTTTCTCCCTGATTTCACGACCCCTTCTCTAAAGCTGAGAAGGATCCATCCCCCTCCCCCATGAGATTCTGGAGATTGGGCTGGGGGCCCACTCCACCCTGTGTGAACGGGCCCTGGCTGCACCTTCTGCACTCACACTGGAAAGAATCGTTGCTGGGGCTCTTCTCTGCCAAGGCCCAGAGTGACCCAGACAGGGGGTGGATGGGTGAAGCCCCCCAGAGAACTACTACTCAGGCCTTCTAGCATGCCAGAGAGCAGCATGGAGCTGCCTCCGGGGGAGCCTCACCCAGGACAGGCCCTGACAAGGCCTGGCCCCACAGCGCTGGCTTGTAAGCCCACAGTTTATAATGAGCAGGGGAACCACTGGTCCACTGGTAGACCGCACTGGCACCCAGCCTCGGGTGCTGGATGGACAGCTGCCCCTGAAAAAGGCCACTGGGAGGTGAGGTTTGCTGTGGGGTTCTTAGCCAACCTCTCCAGTTAGGGAGGTTATGCTGAGTGAACAGCTCAAGGGAACCTTGCAGAGGTGTTATTCATCCTGCATCGACCTGGGCAGGTGCTACCCGAGGGACTGTCCCCAAACAGCATTTCCAGTGTGCCCCCCACCGTCCATCCCATCACTCAAGCCGTCCTTGTCTCCTCCTCTTCTCTTGTCCAGGACTGAGCCCCTCCTTCCCCTCCCCTGTAGCTTCCAGTCCAGGCAAAACCCTTTGTCCTCTACGCCCTGGCCACCCAAGCCGCCACTATCCCTCATCTGGACCCCTGCAGACCCTCCTCCCTGGTCTCCCTCCCGTCTCTGTAATACCTGCCAGTTAAAATTATATTAACAGGGGCACTTGGGTTAAGCATCTGACTTCAGCTCAGGTCATGATCTCACGGTTTGTGAGTTCGAGCCCCGCATGGGACTCTGTGCTGACAGCTCGAAGCCTGGAGCCTGCATCGGATTCTGTGCCTCCCTCTCTCTGCCCTTCCCCCTGCTCGTTCTCTGTCTCTCAAAAAAAAAAGAAAAAAAAGAATAAACATTAAAAAAAATTTTTAAATACACATTTTAAAAGTTTTTAAAAACTAATAGAGTCTAAAATATGAAGGAGGCAGGTAAGAGCGGTCGATGTCTTGGAGGGTTCCCTTCCAACTCTTATTCTCTGTGTGTCTTAGTCCATTCAGGTTAACAGAACAAAATACCCCAAACTGGGCAGCTGATAAATGGCAAACATTTATTTCTCAGGCCTTGGGGGCTGGGAAGTCCAGAATCCTGGCATTGGAAGATTCAGTGTCAGATGAGGGCCCACTTCCTGGATGCCCCAGAGGGCCAACATCACATGGCAGAAGAGATTGAGCTAACTCTCTGAGGTGTATCCTATAAGGACATTGACCCCATTCATGAGGGCTCCACTTTCATGACCTGATCAGCTCCCAAAGGCCCCCCCATCAATACCATCACCTGGAGGGATAGGATTTCTTTTTTTTTTTTTAATTTTTTTTTTAACGTTTATTTATTTTTGAGACAGAGAGAGACAGAGCATGAACAGGGGAGGGTCAGAGAGAGAGGGAGACACAGAATCCGAAACAGGCTCCAGGCTCTGAGCCATCAGCACAGAGCCCGACGCGGGGCTGGAACTCACGGACCATGAGATCATGACCTGAGCCGAAGTCGGATGCTCAACCGACTGAGCCACCCAGGCGCCCCGAAGGATAGGATTTCAACGTATGAACTTGCGGGGGACACGCACATCCAGACTATAGCCCTACGATATACAAGCACATACGTATCTATTACACACACACACACACGTATGATACACGTATTATCGCTGGTGCACTTTACCTGCGACACTGAGGTCCTTGAAAGGAGTGTGCCTTATTTACCTCTGTGTCTCTTGTCCCTGGCCCAAGGCCTGGCACCGTCACTCTGTAGAGGTTTCTGGTAACAGTTATTGAAGAAAGGAAGGAAAACCTTTTCGCATTAGCAGAAATATAGGTCACCGTGGCTCATGGTTTCCTGCTGTGGGCACAAAGTGACAGAGCGGTGCACAGGACATACCTGGAGAATAAAGGAGCATCCTCTTTGTGGCATCTTATGCTTTAGAAGTCAAGTCCCCCATCTGCATACCGGGCGATCCCGTCCTCAGCTCAGAGTCCCTTCTTTGGTCATCTCCGTTTTCCACGCTCAGTCCTGACCTCCGCCCCCCAGAAAAAGAAACCCAGTAGAAACGTCTACCTCCTCACATCCAACAAAAAAGATCCTTCTTCAGTTCTAAGTTTCACATTTTTCTCACATTTTAACATTTGTGACATCGAGTTACACCTTGTATTCATTGCCAAGGGAAACCTGGCACCAGGAGAGGTGACAGGTATCTATGTGCCACCTCAAGGAGAGAGTGTCTTCACCTCTGTGACCTCTGATGGATAGATTGCATTGACAGCACCATGCATGGTTGACTTTTAATTAAAATCTAGAAACATATTTGTCACTTTAAATGTCGTTAGAAAAATGGAACCCTGATGCAGCAGTGACATTTAATTTATTATGCCTACAGAAGATTGCCTGTCATAGACAGGCAGTGTAATTAAAGGCTGCAGAGAGGGGCAAGTCTCTTTGAGTAGATCTATATTAGGAAGGCTTCGACCTCAAGGAACACACACCACAACTTGAAGTGGCTTGTACAATAAGGCCGTTTCTTATCTCAGCTGAGAGATGGATGAGAGGGAGGAGGGCTCCGGGGCAGGCTGAGTCAGTGGCAACGTGACAAAGGACCTAGCTTGTCCATTTCTCTGGCCATCATCACCTTCGACCATAAAACATGCAGAGGAGGAAGAGAGCGCTGTATCATGAGCAGGCTCTTCGCTCTTCGCTCTTCGGATGAAGGGAGATTTTCCTAGCAGCCCTAAGAGCAGGGTTCACACCTCATGTACCAAACAGCTTAGGGCTGCCCCCCTGGAAGTAACCACCGGCAAAGGGGCGGACTGATCATGATGGCTTAGAATGTGCACCTGAGTCTGCATGGTGTTGGGAAGTGTGATGGTTCCCATCATTTTATGTATTGGCTTGACGGGGCCGTGGGGTGCCCAGATATTTGGCAAAACATTATTCTAGATGTTTTTGTGAGAGTGTTTTTGAGTGAGATTAACATATAAATTGGTGAACTTTGAGTAAAGCAGATTGCCCTCCCCAATGTGGGTGGGCCTTGTCCAATCAAGTGAAGGCCCGAATAGAACCAAAAGGCTGACCCCGTCCCAAATAAGAGTTTTCCTGCCTGACTTTCCTTGCACTGAGGCTTTGGCTTTTATCCCACCTTCAGACTCAAACTGAGTCCTGAGCCTGCCAGCTTCTGGACTGGTCTAGAACCACACTATTGGTTCTCCTGGTTGTTGGGCCTTCAGGCTTGCACTTGAACAAACCATTGGCTCTCTTGGGTCCCAAGCTTGCTGACTCACCCTGTAGATCTTAGGACTCGCCAGCCTCCATGACTGTGTGAGTTAATTCCTTGTAATGAATCTCTCTCTCCGTGTATATACATTTCCTATTGGTATATACTTATATATATACCAACAGACCTGTTGGATCCGTTTCTTTGGAGAGCTCCAAAGACAGGACGTCATCTGCCACCGTGTCCTAGATTCTTCAAAGATGAAGAGAGGCTGGTCAACGTATCATGAACGTTCTTCATTCAGGTACCAAGCCTCTCTCCGTCAGAAGCCGCCAGAAGCTGTGGCACTTTCTGCGATATATAATTCAAAATATAATTCGATACACGCAATAATGTAATAAAAATTCAAGCATTTGGGAAAAGGAGGTGAACCCCCCCCCCTTTCTCTGATATGCTGTAGAATTATATTGTTGGTCCCAACTATTCTAAAGTAGCTGGGGTCCTGAGCTGAAATGATACGGAGAAGCCTGTTACCAGAGTGGTCAAAACAATTCATTTAGGGGCACCTGGGTAGCTCAGTAGGGCGTTAAACTTCGGCTCCGGTGATGATCTTGCGGTTTGTGAGTTTGAGCCCCGAGTTGGGCTCTGTGCAGACAGCTTGGGGCCCTCTTTGGATCCTCTGTCCTGCCCTCTCTCGCTGCCCCAACCCCACTTGCGCGCGCTCTCTCTCTCTCCTTCTCTCTCCTCTCAAAAACGAACATTAAAAAAAAAACAAACGATTCATTCAGACTCTGAATGTGAAGAAGCTGGAGACTAAACTTGGACCTTCATGCACATAAATGTAACAAAGATTGGTAACGATTGGCGAAACCTCATGTTTCAGAGAAGGAGGTATGGGGTTATAATTATAAGAATAGTTATTAAGCTTAAAGAAAATAAAATTTTTACAGTAAAAATTTGAGCGAATTTTGTGATGTTAGAGTTCACTGAAACTATCGATGTAAATTCATGACTTTGGAAAGATATACCTTCTTTCCAGCTCTTACTAGTGGATATGCAATGTTGTTTTTTGTTTTTTGTTTTTGTCTGTCGCCAATATGCACATGGAACAATTGGATATTTGTGCCCCAGCGTCCAAACTTGGGCTCTGTCATGATTTCCTATTCAAAGTAGTTGATCCCACATGTTAGGTCAAGAACTGGGATCATTTTTTTGCGGGCAGAAAACTCAGATGATTTTAAAATGTCGTACGCCTGAAAGGAAAAAAGGTCCCAACTAATGGGGCCAAATTGTGGCAATCTGAGCATCCGAGCAAAGAATAATTGTAGTCACTTGAGACAAGTCAAGTCTGTGCAAATTTCTTTTGTGGAAATTGACAACCTGGCTCTGTTATTTAAATGGAAAAACAAAGAGCCAGAAGTTGTAAAGACATTCCTACAGAAGGGCCAAGGGTGGGGTGGGGGTGCCTGCCCAGCCAGATATGAAAACATACTTTAAACTACTGTAATTCAGATGATGTGTTCATCCCACAGGAACAGACAAACGGAACGTGTTTGGAAACTTGACCTATGGCAGGGCTAGCAGGTGGATCAGTGAACGAAAGCCCAACGAGGCTATACGTGAGCCAGAACCTGGTCTCTTAGCCCTACCTGGATACAAGAAACAAGGAAACATCATTCAAGCTCAGGCGTCAGCAGGGCAGAAGCTCCCAGCTGACTTCCGAGGGGCACTCTTAACCTTCTCGCAGTATGCACTTCCATTGAGGAGAAACTAAAAATTCAAGAAATTAGGAAACATATACAGGACCATCAGTTATCTGTGTGGAGGAAAGAAAATTGGATTCCTACCTCAATCATACAGCAAAATTAATTAAACGTAAAAAGCAAAACTATGGAAATATTCAAAGGAAATACAGGGGAATATCTTCATGACTTCATTGTAGGGAAGAGTTTTTAACACATAACTCCAAATCACAAAACATAAAAGAAAAGAATTATAATTATGTTTATCCAGAAAATATGAAAAAAAAAAACCCTCTAAAAACCAGTGAGAAAAATTACTAATAGAAGGTTGTTCTGGGATACCTGGGTGGCTTGGTCTGTTAAGCATCTGACTTCGGCTCAGGTAGTGAGCTCATGGCTCATGGGTTCGAGCCCCACATCAGGCTCTATTCTGACAGCTCAGAGCCTTGAGCCTGCGTGGGACTCTCTCTCTCCCTCTCTCTCTGCCCTTTCCCTGCTTGTTCTCTCTCTCTCTCAGAAATAAATAAATAAACTTAAAAAAAAAAGAAGGTTGTTCAATGTATGTCCATTTCAGTTTCTTTTTAATTAAAAAAAAAAAAAAGAAAATTGCTCAAAACTTTTGACGGATACTTCACAGAAGGGACACGTCACAAATACTCAATAAACATAATAAACGATGTTCCGTATCATTGCTAATCAGGGACTTAAATCCACAATGAGATGTTATTTTACACACTACAGATTTGCAAAAGTGGTAAAAATAGACAATATCAAATGATCGTGAGAATGTTGAGTAAGAATAAATTACAGTTGACGTTTGAACAAGGTGGGGCTTAGGGGCACCGACCCCCTGCCCAGTCAGAAATCCATGTGTAAGTTTTGGGTCCCCAGAAACATAACTATTAACAGCCTACTATTAACCGGAAGACTTACTAATCACATAATCGGTCAGTTGACCCAAATTTCGGATGTCATATGTATTATGTACTATATTCTTATAATAAAGCAAGCTAGAGAAAAGGTTATTAAAGAAGTCATAAGGAAGAGAAAGTACATTTACAGTACTGAACTGTACTTATCAAAAATAAATCTGTGCATACATGGACCGGTGCAGTTCAAGCCCGTGTAGTTCAAGGGTCAACATACTTGTAGTGAGAATATAAATCAGAACAAACATGTTGGAGGAAAATTGGCAATATCTAGCAAACACACGTACCTTATGGCTTAGCAGTCCCACTCAGTCATATTCTCTAAGAAACTCATAAGAATGTTCATCGCCAAAATTATGGAGTAGTAGAAATATGGAGGGCCGTCTGGCTGACTCAGTCAGTGGAGCATGTGACTCCTGGATCTCAGAGTCATGAGTTCAAGCCCCATGTTGGGCAGGGAGCCTACTTAAAAAAAAAGAATATGGAAATAAGCCAAATGACTGTTGACAGGAGAGTGGTGAGGCAGAGTTTGCATATCCCAGACACCCCCACCCCCGGGGTCCGGTTTCCATCCTTTTAAGGCCTCTGATTTAAAAAAAAAAAAAATTAATGTTTATTTTTGAGAGAGAGAGAGACAGAATGTGAGCATGGGAGGGGCAGAGAGAGAGGGAGACACAAAATCTGTGCCAGGCTCTGAGCTGTCAGCACAGGGCCCAACGCGGGGCTCAAACTCATGAGCTGTGAGATCGTGACCTAAGCTGAAGTCGGACACTTAACCGACTGAGCCACCCAGGTGCCCCTAAGGCCTCTGATTTTTAATTAGATGCATAGCCACTCTGAATAAAGACTCTGAATAAAGACTCAGCCTCCTTTCCATCTAGATGTGGCCATGTGACTGTGTTTTGTTCAGTTACTTATAAGCAGAAGTCATGTGTATAATTTCTCCATCCCCCTTGTTTCTTTTCTGTGGCTGGAAAATGGAGTTGATGGCTGGGGCAGAAGCAGCCTTCTTGGCCTGTGAGACGACTTGAGGAAAGAAGATCACTGACAGCAGAACAATAAGATAGAAAGGTCTGGATTCCGGCCACTGGGGAGTGCGGTCCAGCGCTGGACCGCTCATCTCTGGGCTTTTACACGAGAGAGAAATAAACTATCGTATTTAAACCACTGTGTGTTGGGTTGTACTATTGTTCAGCAAATATTTGCTCCTCTCCCTCTTCCCCTTCCCCACTGGTGTGGGCTTGGCTATGTGACATGCTTCGGCCAATGGAATATGAGTAGATATGATGCAAGCAGAAGGCAGTGATTTGTGTTGGGAGAGCATGCCCCAGATAGCCCCTGACCCTTACTTACCCAGGCTCCCTGAAATAGCACACCTAGAACAGATTTGAACCCATGCACAGCCCAAAGCCAAGTGCAGATGATCCACAGGCTGAAGCAGAGCCACTAGGAGAGCCACAGGGATGAGCTGAACCACGGTTGACCTGTTGACCCACAAACATAAGAATAAATGCACATTGTTGTAAGCCACACTATTTAGGATAGTTTATTGTGCAGTGTGTTATGGCAAAGGCTGACTAATACACGTTGTTATTTAGGGCTTTCTGTCTCTCAAAACTGAATCAATTCTGGGGCGCCTGGGTGGCTCAGTTGGTTAAGCGTCCAACTTTAGTTCAGGTCATGATCTCACGGTTTGTGGGTTCAAGCCCCGCGGCGGGCTCTGTGCTGACAGCTTGGAGCCTGGAGCTGCTTTGAATTCTGCGTCTCCCTCTCTCTCTGCCCCTCCCCCGTTCATGCCCTGTCTCTCTCTCTCTCTCTCTCTGTCTCAAAAATAAGTGAACATTTAAAAAATTTTAAAAATAACCGAATCAATTCTAATACAAATGACTAAATTACAGTTTATTTAAATATACTTATTAAACATAAAAATGTACTTGTCTATTTAGGCTGCTATAGCAAAACACCACAGAAAACAGCCTGGGTAGCTTATAAACAACAGAATTTATTTCTTATAGTTCTGGAGGCTTGGAAGTTCAAGGCCATAGCTCCAGCATGGTCACGTTTGGGTGATGGTCCTTTCCTTGGCTCAGAGCCGGGGTGTCTTACTGGGTCCTCACACGGCAGAAGAGGCAAGGTTGCTCTCTGGGGCCTCTTTTACAAAGACACTAATCCCATGAAGCCCTCATGACCCTATCACCTCCCAAAGGCCCCACCTCCTAATATTCTCATCTTTGGGGGGTAGGGTTTCAACGTATGAATTTGGCGGGAGGGATACAATCAGACCACAGCAATAGTTGTACAAGAAAAAAATTTCTGGGGCGCCTGGGTGGCTCAGCCGGTTAAGCGTCCGACTTCGTTCGGCTCAGGTCATGATCTCGCAGTTCGTGGGTTCGAGCCCCACGTCGGGCTCTGTGCTGACGGCTCAGAGCCTGGAGCCTGCTTCGGATTCTGTGTCTCCTTCTCTCTCTGTTCCTCCCCTGTTCATGCTCTGTCTCTCTCTCTCACTCTCAAAAATAAAGATTTTAAAAAAATGTTTTAAAAAAATTTCTAGTGAAAATGAGTGGTTCTCAGGAACTTCACTTTGAGCGGAAAAAAAAGCAAGTCTCAGAAGAATACATGTAATTCCACTTAAAGGTCAAAGCATGCAAAAATAAATACTGTTGGAGTGAGATATATGCATAGGAAAGGCATATGCATATATGCATAAAGAAAAGCAAGGGTATAGTAAACACAAAATTCCAGATTGTGGTTCCTGGGGGCAGGCCAGGGCGGGAATAGAGATGCCACAAAGGACGTTCTAATGGTACTGCTCGCGTTCTGTCTCCTACATTGAGAGGTGGGCAGGGGAAGGGTCCATCCTGCTCTATGTGCAGCCTCAGCGCCCCCTTCGCAGACGGGGGATCCCCTGGAAGTTGCTGTCTGTAATAAGATGCCAGTGAAACATGCAGACGTTTCCACTGACTCAGGCTTTCTAGGAATGTTTAAAAGAACCTGACATTGTGTCTGTAACCGACATTTGGATATTTAAAATAATTTGATGGATGCATTCTATAAGTTTTGATTAAGTACAAAGTGTTTAAATGTTTAGGAAAATCATGCTCAACGCAATGAGCATTAAAGCCCAAGTTGTAGTGCTATTGGTCTCCAGACACAGAAGTCCTTTGGATTTTAAGATCCTAAATAATTATGGAAGATGAGGCGCCCGGGCTCATCCAGTTAAGCATCAGTTAAGCATCTCGGAGCCTGGAGCCTGCTTTGGACTGTGTCTCCCTCTCTCTCTGCCCCTCCCCTGCTTGCGTGGGTGCACTCTCTCTCTCTCTCTCTCTCTCTCTCTCCCTCTCTCTGTCAAATATAAATAAAACATTAAAAGAAAAAAAAGCATCTGACTTCAGCTTAGGTCATGACCTCAGGGTTTGTGAGTTTGAGCCCCACATGGGGCTCTGTGCTGACAGCTCAGAGCCTGGAGCCTGCTTCGGATTCTGTGTCTCCCTCTCTCTCTGCCCCTCCCCTGCTCATGCTCTGTCTCTCTCTCAAGAATAAAAACATTAAAAAAATTTTTTTTAACTATGAAAGAAAGAAGTGGTAAATAACTGCATGGATAAATGTATTTTATGGTCTGTAATGGTCCTTTCTCCATCTCCAGATGGAGTTGGAGGTGCATTTCATGAGCTGGAGAGAGGGGATAGGGGATAGGGCATTTCTCTGGAGAGGGGCCTTGGCATCCCAATGTGAAGTGGGGTGTTCTGAGGTCATGAGCTACTGAAGATGAGTGTGCAAGAGCCTTCGCATCCATGTGAACAAGGAGGCTCGCCAGAGTGATGTCTTTCAGAACAGCGAAAAGTTCCACACCAGCCGCTGAAGCACATTTCTTTCGTTTCGAGGAAATATTTTGCTCTCATTTCTCTCCAAAAAGTGTTCAGGAACCCCGAGAGCCAGGCTCTGGGTGGTCTGCTACCCAATCAAGAGGTTTTTAATGATAAAAAGAGACTTTTACAACTTAAACTGTTTGTTTCCTGGGCCATCCTGCCCCATACACTGGCCCCAGCACCCTGAGGGGTGAGGGGTGTGGCCTGGCCAGCAGCTGTGTAGACAGCTACTGCCTGGTCAGGGACCCAGCTCTTCTGGGTTGCTGAGAGGGCAGTTTTTCTGCTACTTGGGGTATGGCCTCGAAGGAGGAGCCACAGGACTATGGAGGAGTGGACGGTCGGAGTGTGGTTTCTGAAGCTCCAGAAAGAAAGCAGCATGGGCAGGGGGGGCCAGGACAGCTGGGGGTTCTCTCTACACATCCAGGCCTGAGGTCAGTGCTCCAGCAGCTGCCCCCGGGAGCCCTGCCAGGGCCAGGCGGGACTCTATCTTTCTAGCCCCTGTCCTATCAGCCTATTTATTTATTAAAAAAATTTAATGTTAATTTTATTTTATTTTTGAGAGACAGAGCATGAGCAGGAGAGGGGCAGAGAGAGTGGAAGACGCAGAATCCGAAGCAGGTTCTATCAGCACAGAGCCTGACGCGGGGCTCAGATCCACGAACGGTGAGATCATGACCTGGGCCAGAGTGGGACACTTAACCAACTGAACCACCTAGGTGCCCCACATATCAGCCTATTTATAAGGGCCCCCCTTGCCAGATCACATTCCCTCCCCAGGCAACTGCTGGGGTGGTGTGGATTGCACAGGCGGGGTGGGTGCCAAGGCCAGCTCAGAGTCCTGGCCATGTCCACAGGTGTATGTCACTGGCACTTCCATCCCCCACTCCGGGCATCCTCAGATTCCAGAACCATGGATCAAGGTCAACGACTCATTACACCAAAGCTCTGCCAGGACCCAGAGTCAGTTTCAGAAAGCTGGGCTCTCAGAGGTGCAACAGAGTGGGGGCCAAGAGGGTGCTCACAGGCCTGAGGGGGACCTATGGGGAATGTATATATGGACATCCAAAAGGACTGATGGAGGGGCGTCGAGGTGGCTCGGTTGGTAAAGCGTCTGACTTTGATTTCGGCTCACGTCATGATCTCACAGTTCATGAGTTTGAGCCCTGCATTGGGCTTTGTGCTGACAGAGGAACCTGCTTGGGACTTTCTCTCACCCTTTCTCTCTGCCCCTCCCTTACGGGAGCACGCGCACACGCACGCGCGCGCGCGCGCACACACACACACAGTCGCTCTCTCTCTCTCTCTCAAAATAAATACATATTTAAAAGGACTGACAGCTGCAGATGACAATAACAACAAAAACTGAGTTTGGTTTGGAAGGTTACTTGGCATCATCTAACAATATTTAAAATGCACATACTCTTTTACCCAGCATGTCCTGGTTCCAGCTTATAAATTTCTCCTATAGATTATCTACACATCAGCATAAAGCATTTTGTATATAGACATTTATTGTAGCACTATTTGCAAGAGCAAAACAAAGGAAACAACCTAGAAGTCCATTATTAGGAAACTAGTGAAGTCAAAGATAGCACATCTATATCACGAAGCACTTACTGGATGGTCGTGAAAAAGAGCAAGGGGTATTTGTGATATGGATACAAAAAGATCTCTCAGATGTATTGTTACAGGATAACATCCCACAGCTGTGTGAACAAAGTGGGGAGTGTACAAAGTGGGCCTGCACACGCACAGCCTGTACCTGGAAGGATGCACAACAGACTGACAGCCCAGTGCTTTTTGTGAAGGGGAAGTGGAGAACTCAGTGAGGAAGACACACACCCTTTTGCAATATTTGAATTTTTAAATTGCACGTATGCATTCCCTAGATTTACCAAATACTGCCATTTTCAAAAATAGGGCTTGAAATGAACTGTGGTCACAGAGCCCATACACACAGTCTGTCTAGGTTAGACTTCAAGGAGGTGAAAGGTCACCGTTGTCGCCCCCAGCACCAGGGCGCCAGCGGTCAAAAGGCGACGGAAGGGTGAACGCGCAGATGGAAGGAAGGCTAGGATGCAAACGGAAAGGTGGCTGTGAGCCAGAAGGTGGCGCTACAGAGCGCAGGCCGGGGCTCAGCCTGGGAAGAGTAGCGGGTCCTCGGAAATGCGAGGCTACTCTTTATAGAAACGTACCAACAGCTTTCGCACCTAATCGTTGTTCCCTTCAAAGGAGTCTGCGGAGAGCCTGGATACTCAGGGGGAGTCTCTGAGCTCAGGGCTTAAACATGGGTCACAAACTCCTGCTTACTATCGGTCTGCGGATGCTGGATCTACATTTTGGCAACAAATTTGGTTAAAGAAGTGAGACATCAAGTCAGACAATTAATCCTTTGGAAAAACGAAAAACAAAAGGCATACAAGCAAAGCAAGCTGCTGCTCCGGTGCTTCTTAAGAATAGGTTCTGACAGCTAAGCCCAAAAAAGGTGCTGGGAAGATGATGCCGCGGGAATGGGGCCCACTTGGAAGAAGTCTGCGCTCACTTGGAAGTGCGGGCTTTGTTTCTTAGCTGGAGAGCCCGCGGGGGCCTCGCCGCCGTCGGGGCCGGGGGCCGGGCGGACGGTCGCGCGGGGCTCAGCTCTTCTTGCGCAGTTGGCTGTACTGCGCGCGGCCCAGGATGGGCTCCATGACGCTGGGCCGGAAGAAGCTGTCGCTGACCCTGCGCGCGGGCTTCTCGCGGGCCACCGCCGGGAAGACCGGGCGCGGCGCGGCGGGCGCGTCCGCCCTGTCCTCCTGCCCCGGGCCGGGGGGCACCCCGGGACTACGCGCGGGCCGCAGGCTGCCGCGGGGCTGCTGGGGGCGCGGCGCGGGCTCCGGGCCCGCGGGCGGCGCCCCAGACGCCCTGCGCTCCGCCTCCCGGCGCTCGGCCTCCGCAGGCGGGTTATCGATGTCCCGGAATTCACTCTCGGGCTCCATCAGCGACAGCCTGGGGAGCTGAAGGCAGTCGTGTTAGGGCCCCGGCCTGGCCGCTGTCCCTGCGCCTCCCGCCCACCGCTTCTCTGGGACCCTCGCATCCACGCCTCCCAGGAGCGACCTTCGAGGGGGAGGGCACCGCCTGGAGTGTAGGACTGAGCCTTTAGTGCCCTGGGACACAGGCGGGGGGGAGGGGGGCCCAGGGGAGATCAATGATGTCTTGCCCTCTCTCTCCAGCGGTCTCCACAGGCCAGACCCTTATGCAAAGCAGGCATCCCTTCCTCCCAGTTTCTGGACACCTCGAGCCTCCCTCAAGGGTCCCTGGGTGGAAAGAGAGTGGCTTTCCCACCTTTCCTTGGGGCGGAGTTGTGCACTAAGCATGGCCCACACGTTGTCCCCACCGGGGTCAGGGTGCCCAGGCCTGGCCCTGTTTGGGGCCCAAGGTGAACAGGCTGGCTGCCAGGACCCCTGGCCTGCCTCTCAGAAGCGAGTGACTCAGCGACCCCTGCCCCCCAAGCCTTGCTAGCCCCGAGGGGCCCGGTGCCTGGCTGGCAGCCATGGAGCCCACACAACCTGTAACTTGCTCTGGGAAGGGGCCCCGGGGATGCCCAAGGGGACAGTATTGGTGTCTCTTGGTTTTTCCTGTTGCTGCTAGGTGCTAGGATTGGGATGGGGCGGCCACTGTGCCCTGGAACGTAGCCCAGCCCCCAGGGTGCCCTGGAAACCTCCCTCCAGCCCCTTCCCAGGAAGCAGCACACCCTCGCTTGCTGAGGGGAGGGCTGGGCCACCAGCAACCCCAGGCTGATGGTCGGAAGGGGGCATGTGGGGAAAGGTCTCAGGCCAGCGTCATGGGCTCTATACTCTTGGGGCTGGCAAGGGCCCCCAGTCAAGGCCGTAGTTTGTCAAAACGTTTCCGGGGCGCTGAGGATCCGGAGGACCGCCAGGGAGATTGGGGACGGGAAGGCCACCACAGCCGAGTCAAAGCTGCTGTGTCCGTCCTTTCCAGGCCCCTGGGGCGGGACTCACCGGCACGTAATGTACCACCGTGTCCACCACGTTGTCAGTGACACCCTTCAGGGCGTCCGACAGGGACATGGCCCTCCCCTTGGCGGAGGAGACAGCGGGGGCCCCGGGGAGGTGCAGCATCCTGGCTGCCGAGCCCAGCACAGTCGCGGGCGCCCACATCACTGCCGAGATGGTGCTCTGGAGGGCCTTCTGCATGGTGTGGGCCACGCTGCCCAGGAGGCCTTGTGGGCTGGGCAGGGCTGCTACCTGCGGGCCAGAGCTAGGTCAGCACCTCCTGCAGCGGCCCCCCTGGCCCTCCCCCTCCCCACCACCCCCAGAGCTAGAAGGGAAAGAAGGGGGGACACCAAACTGAAACAGCCCTAGGCTCGGCTCTGCCACCAGCTGTGTGGCCTTGGGCAGGTCACTTCCCCTCTCTGAACCCGCTTCTTCATTTGCAAAATGAGTCTGGCAGTCTCCCCACCTACTGTGCGGGTCAGCTGAGGAGGGGGCACAGAGGCTGTGTGCAGGTGAGGGGAGCAGTGCAGGAGGCAGGCACTGCGTCTCTGAGCCCCTGGGGGGGGGTTGGGGTGGGAGGGAGGCAGAGACCCTGTTTCACCCTGTGCCTCTGCTTCTCGTCCCCTCACTGGGCCGCGGGACCCGGAGGCATCCTGGTCCCACTCAGCTTCTCGCCCCCTTACCTCACTGAGCTTGTTCTCCTCGGTGTCTGACTCCTCCTCCTCCGTCTCTCCCTCTGTGTCCGTGTGGTCCTCGTGGTCCTCCTCCTGGGCGGCCGTGAGGCTGTGCAGCCAGGGCGCCCGCACCTCACTCTCCCGCCGGGACACCACCTGCATGGCCGCGGACGCGCCCCACTGGGCCAGACTGCTCTGAGGGACGGAAGGCAGAGGGCTGCTGGATTCAGGGGCAGACCCCCTCGCCCCCAGGGTCAGGCCCCAGCAGACTGTTCCTAAAACTTGTCATTGAGGGATAACTTCCATACGTGGAGTGCGCACATCGTTCATGTGCAGCTCTGTGAGGTTTCCTGAGCACACGCCTGTGTAACTACCACAGATCAAGACACAGACCCCTTTCAACCCCCCAGTCTCCCTGTGCCACCCACGCAGGCGGGTGGGTGGCACAGGGGGACCACATTTTGACCTCTACCACCATGCCTTGGTTTTGCCCATTTTTGAACCTCATATAAATGGACTCATCCAATGTGTTTTCTTTCACGAATGGCTTTTTATTCAACATCATGTTGTGAGATTCGTCTGTGCTCTTGCGCGTTCAAAATAGCTCCTTCTCTTCCCTGTGACAAGTCCATGTACGCATGCCATAATTTACACATTCTGCTGTTGATGGACGTCTGTGCTGTTTCCAGTTCTTGGCTAAGGATAAAGCCTGATAGGAACATTTCGATGTGTCTTTTGGGGGACATAAGCTCTCGTTGCTGGTGGGTCGAATCGATGGGTCTTAGGGGGTATGTGTGTTTAGCTTTAGCAGCTACTGCTTGGAGATCTTTAAAGAGTGAAAAAATCAACAGGGCCACAGTGTCCCATGGGCGGAAACAGACTTGGGCAGGTGGGCTAGTGTCCCCTTGAGGCACAGCTTGGCTCACTCTGGACCCTAGGGAGCTCCACAAACATTTATTATTCAACTCCAGGGGACACCGGTATGTCTTACGTGAACAGGGTGCCCGAGGTTGCACGGTACGGTAGGGTCTCCCGACTGCACATAAGGCTGGCACACGGGTCCGTCTCAGCCCCCACTGGGAAATGACCCCCCAGTACAGGGGACAGAAGGGAACTACCAGTCCTGTATCCCTACTGGAGCCACAGAAGCTGGCGCACAGCACGTT
The DNA here is from genome assembly GCF_027475565.1 of Acinonyx jubatus. NCBI lineage: Eukaryota > Metazoa > Chordata > Mammalia > Carnivora > Felidae > Acinonyx > Acinonyx jubatus. The sequence continues at coordinate 6,019,562 of NC_069386.1, read as the reverse complement.
CTCAGCAAACATTAGCTGGAATGGATGATCCAGGGCTGATGAGCTTTTAAAAGTGTCACCCAAATGATGGCTCAGAAATGGCTCTTTCGTTTGCTGACCTTTATGCTGTAATGTTGTGTTTCCTTTATTTTCCTCGATTTGGTCTTTGTTTCTTACGAAAAAATGCAGTCTATCTCTGCTAAAATACACAGAGGTGGAGGAGGGTATGGTGGGGAGATAGCCCTACGTGCACCTAGAAAAGGAGGCTTTGCCTTAGGGGCAAGTAGAATGCAAATGAGAAGCCTCTGGAAAGGAAATTTTGAAATCTGGGGCGGTCAGGGTTGCAGCCTGGCCAGGGCTCTCTCCTCAACGGAAGGAGCTTGGGGCCTGGATTATTTACAGGGGACACTCCCTAGTGTCTGGATAGCAGCTGGGGGCCTCTGCTCCCTCATAGGCAGGAGGGCCCACAGCAGGAGGCCCCCTAGGAGGATGAATTTGGGGGGTGGGGCTCAGAGGGAGACACCCTAGCAAGGCAGCTTGCCCTTGGTTCATGTCCTGTCTTTTCTTTCCCCTTGCAGCCAGAGGACCGGCCCTCAACCGCCTTAAGGCCTCTTGTCCTTAGACCAAAAGTCCCAGGCCAGGCTGGAGGAGGGAATGTTCTTAGGACCAGAGGTGGAGTTGGGTGGGAGGGACCCAGGCTGGGGGTCAGCCAGATCAGGGCAGACACTCACCAGGGGCGCCACACCTGGGATCCACATGGCCAGGGCGTGGCCCTGCTTCAGCGCACGGGCTGTGGTCTGGAAGGTGTGTTGGGACAGGGTGTTGGCCAGGGCCCCAACCCTGCTCAGGAGGCTCGGCTTGCCTTTGGGAGGCTTCTGGGCCTGCTCGTGTCCTGCGGCAGGGGCTGGGTTGGATTTGGGGGTAAAAGAGAGGAAAGCTGATCAGAGACGGGCTAGGGAAGCTCTGTCTAGGGTTGGAAAGCGGTCACCCTGGTTCCACCACAAGTCTGCTAGTGACTCGGGTCACTCACTTGCCCCACTTACAAATGGGGAGAGGAGGCTATGTTAGGATGGCTCCATCTAAGTATCTCGTCGGACCTTCCCTGTTCCAGAGCAGTGGCTGGGTGAGTCCTGGCTGCCTGTTGCTAATTCCCAGGCAGCATGGGTAGGCGCCTCCCTTTCCAGGGGGGTGGGGGTGGGGAGGTCTGCCAGCCCCCCTAACGATAGATACCTGACTCTTCCTTGGCGGAAGGGAGGAGGTACTCTACCACCTTCTCGACGCCACCCAGGGCCAGGTCGGCCCCTCCGGAGGCCAGCCGGCCGGCTCGGGTGTTAGCAGCATACTCAGCAGTGTCTTTGGCCACCCCCCAGGCGAGCTCGCAGCTGGCCAGAGCAGCCCCCAGGACCTTGTCCGAAGTGCTGGCAATGGGAACGCTGATGCTATTCCTGGCACTGCGAAGGCGGGTGGAGATGGTGTCCTTCAGCTCAGAGGCGATCTGTGGGAAAGGGGGAGGGGGGGGTCAGGCCTGTGGGTCTGGTAGCCCTGAGCCCAGCTCCCAGGAAGGCCTCAATTAAAGGCCCAAGCGAGGGGCGCCTGACTGGCTTAGTCGATAGAGCATCTGACTCTTGATGTCAAGCTTGTGAGTTCAAACCCCACGCTGGGCGTTGAGCTTACTTAAAAAAGAAAATAAAGGCCCCGGGGACTGGCACCAATATCTGGGCCTCTTGACTACGCTGGGCTTTAAAGGGGGAAGAGCTCCAGTTCTCCCTGTGCATGGATCTCCTGGCTGCTTCGCACCCCACTTCCGCCTATCAAGATCCTCACCATCCTTCCCCCACAGAGGCCACCTCCTTGATGACACCCGTCCTGAGATTCTCATGTACACAAGGCACCTCCACTCCCAAACTCCTTTAATGCCTTCTCTGTTCTTTCCTCAGAACACCGCTCACATTCCCGCCTGTGTTTATATTGACTCAGAGATGTGGCTGTTCACCCTACCAGTTCTGTACCAAAATAATTATCTTTCTCTCCTATCAGCCTGGGAGCCCTTTTGTGACAAAGGTGCCCTTTATCCGGAAAGATGTGAAGAGCACAGGCCTCCGAGCCAAGCAGACCCGCTCTCACGTGGCCTCCACTTACGGCTGTGCGGCCAGGGAAAAGTCACTAGCTTTCTCATCTGTGAAATGGGGATCCCTGCCCTGTCCCAGAGGGCTGACAAGAGGATTAAATGGGAGGGCTCCACAAATCGCATCACGGCCCCTGGCACAGGGTAGGGCTTAGGAAATAGTTGTGGGATGAGTAGATGGTTGGTCAGTGGGAGGGAGCTTATCCCCAAAGCCCTTACCTAGCAAACGCCCAATGCACGTGTATCTAGGTAAAGTGACCTTTTCAGTCTCATGGTCCATAAAGGGCTGGATCTTGAGGACATGGGAGTGCAGTCCCGGGATCTGATGAGTGTGGCCCAGGATGTTAGGGGACTATAGTCAGCAAGTGGCCCAGTGTGGGCCCACCAGGTGCCGTGGGGCAGGGCAGGGGGGTTGGTGGGATCTGAAGCAGTGAGACCCGCCCCAAGCTCCTGTTTGAGTTTGCCCCTGGGCGGGGCCTTCATTTGGCACCACAGGGAGAGGAGGAAGCCTGCTGTGTGGACTTAGGAGCCGGCAGCCACCCCCAAGCTGGAAGGGTGCCTACCACAGAAATGAAAGACTGACAGTCATGGATCGTCAGCCTGTGGCCTCTCCTCCTGAGCGGCGGGACAACGGAACACGGGGCACATTCCGGAAGAGGAAAGGGGCTCACCTTTTCAGGAGGGTACTGGAGGGCTGGGATCTTTTCCTCCAGGTGGTCCAGGCCTCGGCAGGCCAGCTCGTTGGCCGCTGTGACTGGAAGTGAAGGGCCATGGTGGGGTAAGCTGTGAGAACCTAGCAGTGGCCTCCGTGCCAGGGAAGGTGCCTCAGAGCCTTCAAAACCCCCAGCCCTGCTGCCTCCAGCGCATCTGGGAACCTGGGGCTCCCCTGCAGCCCCTCTAGTCCGCGGTAACTCCTGGAGGCCAGGCCCGTGTCTTCCCTCTGTGTAGGAACTCTGGAGTCAGGCAGGTCTGCACTCAAAGCCCAGAGTCTGCACCTGCAAAGTGTGGCCTCAGGGGAGTCACAACCTGCCTGAGCCTCCGGTTCCTCATTTGTAAGACGTGGGTTAATGGATCCTACCTTGCAGGAGGAACTGGCAGAAACTCTGTGAATCACCAACAAATACTGGGCTCTCCCTCCCTGCCCTCCCTCCCCTCTCTGGGTGAACTCTGGGTGGGCACGAAGGAGGAGAGTGAAGGCGTGTGAACAGGGGCAGCAGGGCCCTCCGGGGGCCTTGGTGGGAGTAGGGCGGGCACGGCTTAGTTCTGGAGGTGACCAACTCCTAGCCATGGCCAGCCCAGGCCCCAGACGGTCCTTGCCCTTCTTTCTGATCTCTAGGAGGAAGATGATCAGCAGCGGGAAGAGGGTCACAGGGAAGAGAAAGGAATTGTCCCTAGAGAGCAGGGCAAGTCCCAGAGGACGCAAATGCTTCTAGATTACTGCCCAGGGGCTGCCGAAGATGTAGCCCTGCAGTCGTGACCATGGAGACGGGTTCTATATTCTCTCACATAATCTTTCACATATGCTTTCTCCAGATAGGTGACATTTCTTCACAAAATTCTCAAGCAGCAGAGAACCCAGATGACCTGGCCATCTTCTGATTGGGCGAAATGAGACCCAGGGAAATTATTTGAAGAGTTTGTAGGCAGGGAGGCTGCTGGCCCAGGGCAGAATCCTCAGACACCCATAATTCTCTAATCAGGATGGTGGAAGGTCCTAGACTTCTTGGTGCTGCTGGGATTTCCCTCAGCCCTGTCAAGAGCCCTGCCTTGGATGTTGTGATGAGCAGCGGGTGATGTATGGAATTAGTGAATCACTATATTGTACACCTGAAACTAACATAACACTGTATGTTAACCATGCTGGAATAAAAAGAGAGAGAGAGAGAGAGAGAGAGAGAGAGAGAGAGAGAGAGGGCGCCTTGCTTTGGAGACTGTATTTACAAATAAGGCAGGACAATTTGAACAGGGGGGGGTCTGATAGCAGGGGCCACATCGACTGTCACCGGCTGGTCCCATCAGCTCCTGGGCCCGGAGAGCTTCCTGTGCCCCCGCTCCCCAGGCCCTGCCGGGCCAGCCCTAGCACCTAGGGACCCTGCCTGTGTGTCAGACTCTACGAGTTCCTGCTGCCGCCAGATTTGGGGCCAAACTGGGTGTCTGGTCTACCACAGGCTTCACTCCCACCACTGCCCACACGGCTCTGCCCATTCCCTCCCCTGCCAACTCTCTGGCCTATCATGTGATCCCAGGAAAATGCCAACTTGGCGATAGACGAGACACGTAAGGATGGGAAGGGATGTATGTCCATATCTGTAGCTGTATCTACGTCTGCATGATCTGTGTAATGGGATGTAGGTGGTTAGAAAGGCGGTCAGACAGACAAGAAGGTGCACAGACATATCGGCAGACGGACAAGCGAGCTGTCGATCGGACAGACTGACGGATGGTGGCCTGCAAGGGCCACGAAGACTCACACTGGGTGGACAGCCTGCGGACCACGGGCTCCATGCTCCAGGCCGCCAGGCTGCTGGCGCCCTGCACACCCTTCTCGTAGGCATTGCACACAGAGGCCACCAGGGGGTAGGCTTCCTTGGTGCTGGTGTAGGTCTTCTGGAAGCACTCGCAAGTGCCGCTCACCACCGGCAGCTGCAGGACCCGTTGCAGGACGTTCTCCTGCTCCTGGAAGAAGAGAAGGCAATCGAGTTGTCCCTCTGCCCTCTCGTGCCTCTCGGGAAGGCAGCCCAGGGTCACGGCGCCCACCGGTGAGGCTAGCCGGGGTCCAAGCGACCCAGGAGGAACCCGGGCCAGAGGGGGAACACAAGAGCCAGACTGCTCCGCTCTCCTGGCCACAATCCAGGCTCTGGAGAGCTGCTGGGACGTGGCCTCCCGGCCTCCGCATGCCAGTCCTCCCCTTGGGCACTCTCCCCCTGCCCTCCCATGCCCCTTTCTGTCGGGCAAAATGCCACTCCCTCAAGACACGGCCTGAGGCTCACTGGTTCTGTGAGGCTTCTGACCCTCTTCCATCACGTCAGAAGCTTCCACTCCCTCCTGGCTTGTCTCCACACACATCACATGGTGCTGCGATCATGTGTGTACCTGTCTCTCTCCCGGCCAACCGTCCTCTTTGCATCTCCAGTGCCTAGCCTAAAACCTGCGCGGTAATGTTGGCCGAATAAATGAATCAGCCGGGGCTGTACCTAGAAGGGGTGAGTTTAGATCGGAATCACGGAAGTTCAGATCTCCGGGAGCTTCTGCAGCAAAAATGCCTCCTTCCCATAGCCTCTCTGGCAGACTTGTATCTAGATGTCTCCTTGGATGGGTCTTGCCCCTCCTAGAGTGGCCGTGGCCCTTGTTGGACAGCCAGTGCTGAGCTACAATGTGCCTTCACCCACTGCTCCACCCTCTGTCCTCTGGAACAACACTGAGCAAACCTATTTCATCATTCATGGGCTGGCCCTTCACATATTTGAAGGCAATATATATGTCTGCCTTTAGTGGTCCCTCCTCTGTGCTCAATAGCTCCGGATCCTAACTTAGCTTACCACCCTGGTCTGCTGGTCCCCTCTGGACCTGCTACAGTTTAGTGCTGCTTTCCTTCAATATATGCACTCACACTTGAAGACAGCATTCCAGATGTGGTCTGAGCACATGGGGTATAGTGAAACCGTCACTTCTTGTTATCGGGGAGCCATGTTCTTACTAATGCGTTTCACCTACGCAGCAGTCACCTACACCGAATTAAACTGGAGGTCGCCTGGGACTCTCAGTGAACAAACACAGGTGTTTGAAAGAATGTGGACTCCAGCCATGCACAAGGGAACGTCTCCTCAGTGCCATTATACCCCAGGCACGTATCAGGGTGCTTTGGTGACAAGACCTCACTGAATTCTAACAGCGACCCTCTGAGGTCTAGCACTTTGCCTGCGGGGACACAAACACTCAGAGATGTGAAGTGACTTACCCGAGATCACACAGCTAGTAAGTGGCAGAGTCAGGATTGCAACTGAGGCCTGAAATGGCCTGTGATTTGCTTCAAAATATCGCAAGGCGGAGGAGTGAGTGAGCGTGTGGATGAGGCCAGACCGGCCACGGGATTGATAAGCGGCCGTGGCAGCTAGTGAGGGGTATTCTCTGCTTCTGTCCGCTCGCAGGAATGCTCAGAAACCGCCACATAGGAAGTGAAAAGAGAAAGCTCCCCCGTCTGACTCAGGCGCAGGGGCTCTCTCTGCAGTCGGGATGTGTCCCTGTTACAGGGTTCTGCTCTGGAGGAGAGGACCTGGCCTCTCTATTTGTAGGCTGAGGTAGAAGACCCATCAAGGAGACTCGGAACAGCAGGCCGTGCACGGCATTTTAGCTTTCATTTTGCAGGCGAGTTTGAAATTTGAACTAGACAAAGATTATGACTGCAAACGAGAATATTTTAATACTTGGACAGACTCTTCGGAGGTTGTTGTAGGCAGAGCCAAAGAGGGTCAATCCCGACCCTATGCACTTGTTCATTTTATGCCTCTGTATTCTAGGATTTATTTATTTGTTTGTTTATTTATTTATTTATTTATTTATTTATTTAACACCCACTCGTTTTGCAGAGACAGAGAGAGACAGGACGTGAATGGGAGAGGGGCAGAGAGAGAGGGAGACACAGAATCTGAAGCAGGCTCCAGGCTCCGGGCTGTCAGCACAGAGCCCGACGCGGGGCTCGAACTCACGAACTAAGAGACCATGACCTGAGCTCAAGTCGGAAGCTTAATGACCTGAGCCACCCAAGTGCCCCTATATTCTATGATTTGATATAAAACTTAACATGGTGATTCCAAGTGCAAAGGTTAGTTTAAATTAGGTCCTCTAGGGGCGCCTGTGTGGCTCAGTCGGTTAAGCGTCCGACTTCAGCTCAGGTCATGATCTCACGGTCCGTGAGTTCGAACCCCGCACGAGGCTGTGTGCTGACAGCTCAGAGCCTAGAGCCCGTTTCAGATTCTGTGTCTCCCTCTCTCTCTGCCCCTCCCCTGTTCATGCTCTGTCTGTCTCAAAAATAAATAAACGTTAAAAAAAATTTTTTTTTAAATAAAAAAATTAAAAAAATAAATTAGGTCCTCTAATTGGGGACAAGATGGGCAGTATAGGGGTGCACAATTTGTAAGCTTCATTGACTCTTTGAACTGTGCCTAAATCGGAGAGGCCTTGCACGGAGGCATCAGGTACACCTGAAGGTGTCAATCCGCTCCGAGTCGCAGAGAAAACCAGCCTAGACACACAACTCTGGAAACACCGTTCCTCGACCCCCTTCCCATACGCAGCAACAAGCTGCGCCACGTGTAACTCAGAGAGGTGCCATTCGCACAGAACACACACAACGCCCCAGAGTTACAGAATACAGCGGCTCAGCGCCTCAAACGACACCCCACCTGGGTGGACAAAGCAGGGGCTTTTGCATCAGGGTTTAGAACTCAGTAAGTAGCTCCCTTCCCCCTCCTTTCTTTCCCTCTCAGCCAATATTTCTGTCCTTTCCTCCGAGGTGTTTAGTTTTCATTAGGCACTCCCCCGCCCCCTCCTCTAAGAGCCCCCTGCAAAAGGCAGTGAGGGCGAGAATAATGAAGACGTAATGGTCAATGAAAGGTGAATATAATCGAGACAGATCTTGTCCTAAATCCCCTGAACCTGTCCTCCCTCCCCCACTCAGTGGTCCCCTCCTCCCTTCTCATAAAGGCCCAAGTTACTTACGGGGAGGTCTCCATCCGGCAAGGCTGGGCCCTTGTTGATGGCCGTCATAGCTCTTCAAGCTGCAAAGCAGAGTGCCAGGTCCATGAGAAAGCTCTCAGCTTGACACTTGCAGGGTCAGTCCCCTACCTCTCATGACCACTGACGAGGCCCAGGCTGCCTAGGGGCTCCAGCTCCCTCAACAGAAGGCATCTGGTTGGAGGGTGAATGTCAAGGACTAGCGGCCCCTCCCTGGAGTCCCACTGGGAGGAGCTGCCCCACAGCCTACTTGTCAAGACTGATGTTTCTTACAAGGGTTCAGGGTAAGAAATGAGAAATAAGGGTAGCTTTACGAGGTAAGAGGTTTTAGATGAAGAGGCTCCCAGATGAAGATCCAAGAGACTGAAAGAATAAGTTTCAGGTTTAGTCTTTTTTTTTTGGTGAAAAAGTTCTGCATTAATTCTGTTCTTTTTAAGCAAGCGTATCCACTGGTCCTTCCCTGAATGCTCAACTAAGAAAGCAGTCACTCTTAAAACCAGCTATTTCAGCTGCGTTCTGGAAAAGCTAGTGCGCCAGGATATCTATCCTACACTCTTGGTCATTCACCTTGGGTAATCTCTCCCTCAGTGGTTTCCCTGCAGGCCTCTTCATCTTCAGTAAAGTTCTCAGGACACCCTTACCCTCAGCTTCTTTCCTTTAACTCTCGGAAACAAAGCAGGTAAGGCAGATGTTCCTGGGCCCCTGCACTCACGCTAGCGGATGCTGCCTCGGTCCCACAGAGCCCAGGCTTCTGAGTGTCTCCCCAGAAGAAACCCTTCCAGCTGCTCCAGAGAAGCCTTGGGCAATGCTACTAACACCTCCCAGCTGGAGGAGGGCAGAGAGGAAGAGAACGTTGGGTCAGCCAGTTGTTGTGGTTATTTGAGCCAGGGCCCCCTGAACGTACCCTAACTTCTGTAAGGAGATATGGCCAACTAGGAGGTGGACTGCAGAGCTGATGGAAATCCAGGCCGAGGCGTTATTATTCCAGAGCCATGAAAAATCCATTCTGTTAACACATTTCTGGCCCCCGGTTCTCAAACAAACAACAACAAAAAAACCACCTGTCTTCCAGAAAGAAGGTGTTGGAATATGTCATGAAACTCATGAATTCTAAAGTTCTATAGTCTTTGGTTCCTTTTTCAGAGTGTGCTGTGGGACTGTCTTCAACCCACTTCCCTCATCCCTTATTATTTACAAGAGTGAATTTTGAACAGTAAGATTTAAACCTACGCAGGAACAGCGCTCACCCAAATGTACTACTCTCTCTCTGATACATTACTCTCAAGAAGAGGACCAGAGCTGGGGGTTGACTCTTTGGCAATCTAGCCTTTGAGGAAGCAGTTTCAACCTCTGTAAATTCCTAGATTTCAAGGAAGTTTATTGAACTCCACCCGGTCTAAGATGCCACCAGAATATGCCGCGGGAGAGCTAACTGGATTTTGCCGAGTCTGAAACAGTGTTGGCCAGGATCCTCTGACTTATTGAAGCATGCAAACAACCAAGAACTATCACCTCTCATCCCTTCCTTAGTACAAACCAGCCGGGGGCCCAAGTTCTAGCTCCTGGCTTCAAAGACGACAGAGTATGGTGGAAGCCAGTTTTCAGATTATCTAAGGGCCTCTTAAAATGGATATTGGTGGCGGTGGGGGGATTCCTGGCTGGCTCAGTTAGTAGAGCATGCAACTCTTGATCTCAGGGTCCTGATTTCAACCCCCCTGTTGGGCTTAGAGCTTACTTAAAAATAATAATAAGATGAATAATGGGGGTACAAACTTATTTTCCTTATTGTTCGTAGAATTATCTCTGTTGAGGACTCTCGGCTAAGCTGTATGCTGTGGGCAACCAGAGAAGGGCAGGAGGTGAGAAATGGCGCTTTCTCCATTGGCCATCAATTCTGCATCTGTGATATAATAAAGCAGGGAATGAGAGGTCAGGAAAGGGAGGAAAGAGTCACGCAGGGAGCCTCCAAAAGGAGTAATAAATATGTGGTATGTTCAGCACTTATTGATTTGAGTGGGACTTCTATATTTAATTTTTTTTACATCATGTTTTAAAACTTATTTTTGAGACAGAGAGCGAGAGAACACAGGGAAGGGGCAGAGAGGGAGGCAGAGGATCCAAAGCGAGTTCCGCGCTGACAGCAGACAGCCCAAAGTGGGGCTTGAACTCACGAACCGTGAGATCATGACCTGAGCTGAAGTCGAACGCTTAACCAAAAGGGCCACCCAGGAACCCTTATTTTTTATTTTTTAATGCTTATTTATTTGAGAGGGGGGGAGGGGCAGAGAGAGAGGACGGGAGAGACTCCCAAGCAGGCTTTGAGCTATCAGCAGTTATCAGTGCAGAGCCTGAGGCAGGGCTCGATCTCTTGACCATGAGATCATGACCTGAGCTGAGATCAAGAGTCACTTAACCGACCGAGCCACCCAGGTGCCCCCCGACTGGGGCTTTTAAAATAGAAGACAGTGATGGAGGAAAGGAAGCATTTAAAAATGGAAGCATTTAAAAACCTCGCCTCAAGGTTCAGGGCAATTCATCCACGAGGCTGTGTCTGGAGAGCAAACTGGGCCAAAGGGCAGTTGCAGGGCTTTGGAGCGGTGGCTCTGGGCCAGAGAGTGCAGGGCTCTGTGCCTGCAAGCTCTGCTGACAAAGCCGGTCCTTTGGCCGCCTCGGCCGGGAGTGTGGAATGTGGGTGAGAGGGGACAAGTGGTGAAAGGGCCTAGGACGGTCCCCCAGGAGCAGTCCATCTCCCAGCCACAGCGTGAAGACGCAGGTTTATTTCCTTTCCTCCTCCACCCCCACCTGCCCCCTCACCCCCCGACATGAACATAGGGGCCTTGGCCCTCTTGTGCACAAGTGGATCCCCAAACTAAGCATGGTATTCAGACATTCGTTGTGGAGCTAATTCTCAGGGAACAATGTTCAGTTGTTCTGTGCGTCTATTAGGAATGTCTTTGGTCTTCAGAATCCCTCATGAATGTGGAGGCTTGGAGGTGGGGACGGTTAGTTAGAAGCAAGAAACATGCAGAGAGGGAGGTTCTGGGGTACCATCCAGGTTTTCACACATTCTAGAAGAGACGGTATTTCCCAAACTCCCCATCGCTCACGCTAAAGTGCAGAGGACAAAAGCAGCAAGCAGGACGCCACTGTGACAGGCGACCGCAGATTCAAGGCCCACTTCTCCAGGCAGAAGCCAGACCACCACCTGGCAGAGCTGGTCCAGAAGACCCTCTCCCAGAGCAGATCATCCTAGTGGTCTTTCAACCCAGACGTTCCAACCTAAGTCATTCTTCACCCTCCTCCTCAGCCTGGACCTTCCAGGCGGGAGCTCCTTGTACCGGAGCCCTCTCTACCGTGTCCACTCTGATCGTCTCTGGATTGGCTTTCTTTTCGCTCTTCCTCATTCCCAGAACACATTCACAGAGTCAGGAGTCTGTTTTGTCTCGCAATTTATTAGACATAATTAATCTATGACAGCAAAGGATCTGGACAAAGTAGAATTGGTTACTTAAACTTTTTGCTTGCCCTGACCTAGCAGCTTTCATTTCTCTTAAAATTCCCCGAGGGTCTTCTCAAATCCCGTTATCTTGATCAATCACTTTAAAAATGAGACAGCCAAGGGCCGGAGTCTAGTTTTTAAGAATCTCATTCACATTCCTGGGAGATCTAGTGCACGTTTCTTTTCTCATTTCCGTTCAGGTAAGTGAAACGGCTTTACTGGCAGGACTGACACCAGCCTCCTGCCTGATGGCATCCTATTTTGCTATCTCACTGCCCTCAAATCGGAGGATCTGCAATCACAGCTCAACACCCAAGACGGGAAGTAGGACACGAATAAACGGCCTTGTCACTGGTCCCTTATTGCTCTTTCCCACCCCCCAACCTCCCCACACATAGGAGGTCTGATTTATCAGAGAAAATTATGGCATTCCCACATTCAGAGTATTCCCCAAAAGTTCTTAACTGCATACATTTTGATGACAATTAACGCAGAAGTGCCCAAATGATTATACGGCTTTAAATACAACAATCCAGCTGATAAATCTAGCTATAGTTTTAATTTTTATGTGAACCAATGACTAACAAAGTTCGAAAAAAGGCTTTTCGCACAGGATTCTGGAGAGTCTCACACTTCCACTCCCCCAGGAAGGCAATGAAATATAATGGAAAGAACCCTGGACTGGGAGTCTGAAAACTGAAGTGCTGGCCTCACTTTTTTAACCTCAGTTTCCTCATCTGTCACAGGCTACTACCTCCAGGCTCCCACCGTGAACTTCCATATTAAAAAAAGATTTTTTTTTTTTTTTTTAATTTTAGAGAGAGAGTGTGAGTGGGGGAAAAGGACAGAGGGAGAGGGAGAAAATCTTAAGCAGGCTTCATCCTCAGCATGGAGCCTGGTGCAAGGCTCGATCCCACAACCCTGGGATCATGACCTGAGCTGAAATCAAGAGTCAGATGCTCAACTGAGACACCCAGGCACCTCTCATGCACATTATTTTTTACCTCAGTCCTTTCTATGTGCTTCTGATTTTTGCTTACTCACACACTACCTGAAGTCACAGTTTATACCACGAAGGTGGCTGATGCGTTTCTGAGTCTCCTTGTGGACAGAGGAAGGACAGGAGTGCAGTGATGCAAGGCCGTAAGCCCAGCCCCGTGCACCCTGGCATGGGGATCTATGCAGAGGCGGGGGGCGGGGCTGGTAACCGATCAGAGGAACAAGAGGCTCCTACTAGGTCTGAGAGACAGCTGAGCAGCAGATCTACGGAAGTGAGGTTCTCAGCCCCAAAGTCACGGTGTATTAGTGTTCAGTGGTTTGGGCCTTTTCTAATTTTTATATATTCGGTAGACAGTAAGCTCCCACTATGAGCACGAGAGAGGCTCAATAAATGTTAGATGAAAGGGAAATACTCGGAAATTTAGAAGTCACTCCAGCACTCTAAAAAACACGTGTAAATCTTCATGCAGTCCCCTTCTCCACTCTTGGCCCCGCCCTTGCTCACATCACTGGTCACTAAACGCTCACAAGAACACGTCTTTAAGCACAGTCTGACATGGTCTGCACCTCACGCAGATGTCCATCCTGAGACAGTGTCTTTTAAAGCAGGTGCCAATCTCGAGCCCGAAACCGCTTCACTGCGTCTTCAGCTTCATGTGAGGATACGCCACAATGATGATGCCTGCTAGAGACGACACAAGGCCTCCGAGTCCAATGATGCCAGGATTGGACTTATAGATCCCCAACTGGTCCAAGGGGTTCAAGATATCGCAGAAGTTCTTCACCGTGTCCAGGAGCAAGGGAGGATGCTTCCTCAGAGACCGGAACAAGAGAAGGAGAAAGGACTGGAGCCACTCTGTCTCCTCGTCGGCCACGCTGTACCCCGGAGGGTCCTGAGGTGGTGATTTCTCCCTCTCTGCCCTGTCTCGTGTCGCCTGTTCCATCTGCAGGGAGATTTCATACAGATCCCTGGCCAGGCTCAGCAGGAGAGAACAGCAGTAATGGCGGGCAGCCCACATTCGCCATTTCTCTTTGTTAATGTGAGAGGCGAGCCCTACACTCCTCACCCAGAGGATGGTATCGCAGATGAAATAAACCACACGGTTCAAGTTGGCTAACGTTAGGCAGAGGCGGGGCACCAGGGCAGTGGTGTGAATGCTCTGCTGAGTCGCCTGTATGGCATGGACCACGTTGCCCAGCCTGAACCCTGCAAGAGGAACCCGCAACAGTTAACAAATATTTAATTGGTATGTACTATGAAGGCAGAATCCCTGCCTCAGGGTGAGGGGCCAGCACTGGTGTCTTGACAGGTGGCTGCCATGTGAGGCTCAGTCTTTGTTCAGGAATAAGGAAGGACTTTACAGTACACGAAGGACACGGAAAATGATGCTGGAAGGCACAGAAGACAGTGACTCTTTAAATTTATCACCTCCATTCCAGTGGATACCTTAACAGTGGCTTACGATATACTTTAGGCAAGGTCAATCACGAGTGTGGATTGTGACGTTTGAATATTACCAGCTATATGTCTTGAGAAGAAAAGTACTACGATCACATGAAGTCTAGATGTACCATTGCTGCTACTATTATTATTATTTTCACATACGAAGCTTTAATTCACTGTGGGCATTTCTCTGACCCAGATGCCAGTATTCGTTTGGAGAGTCTGATGCCTCAGATTTTACTTACTTTCCAGACAAAAGATTTGCTTTTTTATAAAACGCCATTATCATCTTGCCATCTCTGTGGTTCAAACCCCCTTCAGCTCCCTACTGTCAAGAAGACAAAGTAGGATGGTAGGATGTAGTGGCTAGGGAAACTGTTCCTAGTCGAATTAAATCAACCACTGTGAGGCATATCCTTATCTGAGCATGTAATTCAATTAATCTGGGATGTATCAATCGACAAGTATTTACCGAGCACCTACTCAGAATGAGTTATAATCCTAAACGTTATGGACAATCCAAAAGAAGTACCTGTACCTTCATTAAAGGACTCTATCTTAGACTGAGCAAATGTTCAAAAGTAGGTACCCTCAAGAGACTTACCTCAGAAGAATGCCTGGGATTACTGTGTCAATAACACAAAACGGAATATGTAATGAATAATCCTGGGTTCCAGTTCTGGCTCTTGCACTAGCTAGCTGAATGACCTTGGGTAAGTCTTTCCTGCACTTCAGAGACTAGTGAGCTCTGACACACTAAAGAATCTGAGAACTTCTAATCCTACCCTTCAAAGCCATCCAGAAAAGCTCACCCTACCTTCCAACATCCCTCTGCTGGATAACTGAAGTCTTTTCTCTGTCAAACTCGTTTCTCATTGACCTTCCAATACAACAGTTTGCTCATGAACAGTTTTGAGCCTTCACGGAGGAAATCACCCTTCAAGAAGGCTCTCCTTCCCACTCTCTCTAGCCACACCTCAAGTTCCACCTCCTCCCAAACCTTTCTTTTCCTCTATCCTAGCCAATATATTTGGCACTAAATCTTACACCATTATTTATACCGTGTAATCTTAGTTCTTTCAGAAAGCTCAGAACTATACCTAAAGCAGGTGCTCCAAAATAACTGATCAACATCTGATTTCTACATTCCATTCTAACACCTCTGTCTACCTACTGTAGCGATATCTGATTCTCATCAAACCACTAAGATTCAGCCATGCGATTGTTATTAGAAGGATGGGTTTCCCAGTACGCTTTATTATTAAAGCAAATCAGATGAGTACAAAACACGGACTTCACTTTTGCCTTGAACATGAAACCACTCCACAGTCTGAGAACCACCTTAACCGTTTCCTCTACTAATTCCTCCAGAGAAGAAGGGAAAAGGCAAGGAAAAGGCAAGGTATTCTGTTCTAGAGAATACAAAGGCCTTCCAAGAGCCGGAAGCTCATGTCAGGGATTGCCAAAACATTGTGTAATTCTAAGAACTACAGTTGAGCTAATACACTGCATGTCTGCAGGGTGTCTGTGAATGGTCTGCAGCAAAACTTCAAACTTCTTGGCCTGTCATTTCATGAGGGCAGCCTTACTGGTCAACCTCATCAAAAAACGTGATTGATTAGTGATGAATGATCTACAGAGTATTTTGTAAATGACAAGGTCTGACGATTCGAAACCAGGAGCCACTGTCCCTCAAGAGACAGGGTACTTACATTTACGGCCAGTGCTCACACTGGACTCCAGTTTCTTGAGCTTCATTACCACGTTCTCTTTGCCAGCTTTAGGCTCTAACAAATATCTAAGCAACATGCATGTGTACTGAGTGGCTCTGAAATGGAAAACAAAAAATGAGAATGATTTATAAACCAAATAAAATTTGATTCATGAAGCAAAGAAAGGAGAAATGTGTGTTGCTAAAAGCAAAGTTTCCAAGACAATTTCTCACGTAAGCAGTTCTTACAAGAGCATAATTCTGCAACAGTGACCCCACAGGGCCAAAGGGTAGAGCATGTGATGCAAAGGTGATGAAAGGGAACTCTGCAGTTACGGTGAGCAGCCCCCCAAAACGCCTTTTGCTGGCACAGAGAAATGGATAGAGCCAAAGTGGTGAACTGCCCAAAAATCTCCCCCAGGTGAAGTCTGCAAAGATTCATATTCTTTATTTTCTCCTGTATAGTGACTTTTCAATTTCCTAAAATGAACTTTTTATCATGTAGTTAACCAAATACTTATCTAATAGGACACCCACTCAAACCAGAACCAAATGAAAAGTTGTTTGCACACTGCTTAATTAAAAAAAAAAATTTCTTTTAATGTTCACTTATTTTTGAGAGAGAGACAGAGAGACAGAGTGCAACTGGGGAGGGACAGAGAGAGAGGTAGATACAGAATCAGAAGCAGGCTCCAGGCTCTGAGCTGTCAGCACAGAGCCTGACACGGGGTTCAAACTCACTAACCATGAGATCAGTACCTGTGCTGAAGTCAGATGCTCAACAGTGTGAGCCACCCAGATGCCCCACATTGCTTAATTTTTTAGAAAAGGATCAAATACACACCAATACGTGAATAAGCCTAGATATATTTTTATGTTTGTCTTTCAAAACTAATTAGTGTTTTATATATAGACTATTTAATACTAAATATTCAATAAAGTGATTATTGTTATGACTACAAATAATAATGCCTTACTAACACGAGAAATTTTATATCACATAATCAAACATCTAAATGCATTTGGCAGCCTATTAACAAAGTAGGTGCCTGTTTCCTACCGTTCTGTAACTGCATTTGAATCCCTTTAGGCTACAAATATTATTCTCAATAAAAATGTGGCACATTTTCCAAAACGGTAAACTTGTTATTGAGGATGAAGTAAAAAGAATATCTTTCCCTCTCTCCTTTTTAAAGTAGCTTCCAGGGTGCCTGGGTGGCTCAGTCAGTTAAGTGTCTGACTTCAGCTCAGGTCATGATCTCACAGGTCATGGGTTCGAGCCCTGCATCGGGCTCTGTGCTGACAGCTCAGAGCCTGGAGCCTGCTTCAGACTCTGTGTCTCCCTCTCCCTCTGCCCCTTCCCCACTGGCGCTCTGTCTCAAAAATAAATAGACATTAAAAAAATTTTTTTTAAGTAGCTTCCTGGCTAGAGGGCTCAAGCCAGTCACATCAATGGGTCCCCCTTTCTCAGACCTGGTCGAAAAACAGGGATGCATCCAAAACCAAGGTAGTATTTTGTGAATGCCAGTTTGTTTACAGGAGCCATGGATCACCAAGGGCATTGGGAAATGAATACTAGAGATCTCAGATCTTACAGGAAAGTACATCCGAGCAATTATTTTATTAACCAACCTCACCGATAAACCTTGCAGGGCACATTCCGAGTGCACTGACATTGAAGGCTTCTATTTTAATGAAGCTTGCATACAATGCGATCATTAAAAAAGCCTATCAAATTAATTACAACAGTAGTATGGGCTGGCCGTTAAAATGGTGGGCATTGGAATCAACGTTGTGGATTTAAATCTCAGCTCTGCCACTTAGGACCTATTAACCTTCTGCTTCGGTCTCCCTGTCTGTGAAAGGGGAATAATTCAGAGTATCTACCTCTTAGAGTAGTAATGAGGGTTAAATGAATGTACAGCTGTGACGCACTGAGAACAGCACCTGGCATAAAGTCAGCTTCCAAAAGTCCCAGTATTGGGGCTAGTCTTATTAGACTGTCTGTATTAGTACCTGTACACCCAGAAGAGAAGGGAATGCTGTCGAAACCTCAACCGTAACTATTTTTTTTTTTTTTTTATTAAGAATCAACCAAATTTCTAAAAGAAACAACATGACTTAATTAGGATTAAAGCACTATCTCTGCTTAGGATTTTCAGTAGCATGGCATGTATCTTAGAGGTGCTCTCCAGACTGTGCTCTGTTCCACAGTTCACAAAACTATTTCACACTCAGTGTCTTGCAGGGGCCAAGGGCAGGCTGCCCCAAAATGTGCCACTTTGCTATAATGATTATTTTAAACAATTCACTTAAGAAACAACGGTACAAAGACACTCAGCCCCTCCTTTGTCCCCCAGAAAGTAGGAAACACATCTCCCATGTGAAAAATACCCTCCCTCCCTGTACTAAGAAATTAAAGACCTCCTCACTCAAAAAGAAGGCTTTTATATAAATGCTTTACATAGACTTTACAAAGGCATGAATTATTTCCTATTTTAGCTAAAAATCTCTTAAGGAAAAAAAAAATCAACCTGTATTCCTTCTCTGTCCCTCAGAGTTAAGACTCTTATCATGCCTTCAAAATGTAAACACGGCCTAAGATAGCCTGAGACCGAAGAAAAAAGCAGGGGCAACTTTTTAAAATATAAGCTGCTTTGGGGGCACCTGGGTGGTTCATAGGTTGAGTGTCTGACTTCGGCTCAGGTCATGAACTCATGGTTCATGAGTTCGAGCCCTGCATCTGGTGAGTTCGAACCTCACATCTGGCTCTTCGCCGACAGCTCAGAACCTGGAGCCTACTTCAGATTCTGTGTCTTCCTCTCTCTGTCTGTCCCTCCCCTTCTTGTGTGTTCTCTCTCTCAAAAATAAACATTAATAAAATAATAATAAATAAAATATAAACTGCTTCCATAAAAAATAAAAATAAAATAAATTCTAAATAAAATTAAATTTAACTAAAAATTTAAATTTAAAAGCTTAAATAAAATAAAACTTAAACATTTAAATAAAATAAAATCTGCTAAAAAGAATATTATGCCCAGGCCTAGCAACTCTAGTAAGAGACCAGTATGTCCCAAAGAGCCCACCATAGGAGGGGCACCTGGGTGGCTCAGTTGGTTAAGCATCTGAGTCCTGATTTCGGCTCATGACCAGCCATGATCTCGTGGTACATAAGTTCGAGCCCCACGTTCAGGGTCCGTGCTGACAGTGCAGAGCCTGGTTGGGATTCTCTCTGTCTCTCTCTCTCTACCCCTCCCCTGCTTGCTCACTCTCTAAGATAAACTTAAATTTTAAAAAAATCTTTAAAAAAGCCCACTTTAGAAAAAACTTGGATACCTTCTCTATGCCTCTATGATACAAATTTTCTATCCCCATCCGCTTTAGGACCTAAGACCCATTCTTTAACATACAAACTTTAGGGGTGCTGGGTAGCTCAGTCAAACATCTTAACTCTTGATTTCAGCTTAGGTCATGATCTCACAGCTCATGAGATCTCACAATTAAGTGCTGGTCAAGTGCTGTGTCAGCTATTGCACTGTCAACGCAGAGCCTGCCTGGGATTCTCTCTCTTCTACCCCTCCCCCCTTAGCACGCGCTCTCTCTCAAAATAAATAAACTTTAAAAAATAAATAAAATACAGGGGCGCCTGGGTGGCTCAGTTGGTTAATCGTACGACTTTGGTTCTGGTCATGATCTTGCAGTTTGTGAGTTTGAGCCCCGTGTCGGACTCTGTCCTGGCACCTCGGAGCCTGGAGCCTGCTTCAGATTCTGTGTCTCCCTCTTTCTCTGCCCCTCCCCTGCCTGCACTCTCTCTCTCTCTCTCTTTCTCAAAAATAAATAAACATTAAAAAAATGTGTTAGGGGCACCTGGGTGGCTCAGTCAGTTAAGCGTCCAACTTCGGTTCAGGTCATGATCTCACAGTCCGTGAGTTCGAGCCCTGCGTCAAGCCCCGCGTCGGGCTCTGTGCTGACAGCTCAGAGCCTGGAGCCTGCTTCGGATTCTGTGTCTCCCTCTCTCTCTGCTCCTCCCCTGCTCATGCTCTGTCTCTCTCTGTCTCAAAAATAAATAAAAACATTAAAAAAATTAAAAATAAATAAAAATTTAAAAAAATGTTTTAAATAATAAAAAAACAACTTTCAAGGAAAGTAAAATGTATGTTTTTGGAAAGAAAAAGTATGAAGAACAGAAATACATTTTTGGGGGGCAAAAAAATTTTTATCCTAAAGTGAGGCTAATCATTTAAAGAGGGAAAACTTACAACAAAAATCTGAATATTTAAAAAAAAAAAAAAGGTTGTAGAAAGTTTAGGGAAAAGGAACCTTTGAAAACGAATTTTATATGTGGTCAGTACTGGCTAAGATTAAAATAAACTTATCTAACAATGAGTTTTAAGGGGCACCTGGGTGGTTCAGTTGGTTGAGCGTCCTCTGATCAGGTCATGATCTCGTTGTTTGTGAGTTCGAGCCCCAAATCGGGTTCACTGCTGTCAGTCTGTCAGCCCAGAGCCTGCTTCAGATCCTCTGTCCCCTGTCTCTCTACCCCTCTCCCACTTGCGCTCTCCCTCCAAATAAATACATATTAAAAAAAAATGAGTTTTAATATCAAAAGTATACTGGTGCAAAATTAGAATTTTTCTCTTTCAAAAGGTAGAAGTTTTCAGAAACAAGTGTTGAGGATGTGGAGAAAAAGGAACTCTTCTGCACCGTTGGTGGGAATGCAATGCAAAGTGGTACAGGCACGCACTGTGGAAAATAGTATGGAGGTTCCTCAAAAAATTAAAAATAGAATTACTATATGATGCAGTAATTCCACTACCGAGTATTTACCTAAAGAATACAAACACACTAATTTGAAAAGATATATGTACTTTTATGTTTACTGCATTATTTACAATAGCTAAATTATGGAAGCAACCCAGTGCCCATCAATAGGTTAAAGGACACACACACACACACACACACACACACACACACACACACACACACAATGGATTATCACTCAGCCATAAAAAAAAAAATGAAATCTTGCCATTTGCAACAACCTGGGGGGAATCTAGACAGTATGATGTTAAGTGAAATAAGCCAGAGCCAAATACCATACGATTTCACTCATATGTGGAATTTAAGAAACAAAAGAGAGAGAGAGAGAGAGAGAGACAGAAAAGACAAACCAAAACACAGACTCTTAACTACGGAAAACAAACAGATGGTAACCAGAGGGGAGGTGGGTGGAGGGATGGGTAAAATAGATGAAGGGGATTAAGTGCACACTTATCTTGATGAGCACTCAGCAATATATGGAACCACTGAATCACTATATTGTACACCTGAAACTAACATAACACTATATTAATTATACTGGAATTGACATGAAATGAAATAAAATGAAAGGAAGAAGTTTTCTTAGGTTATTGGTTTGCTTTTTATAAGAAATTGTAAAGAGTTTTTTACCTTTAATGTAATCTGCCTAGAAAAACAAAGATTCAATGCTTTGTCTTTATCAGATCTTTGATTATTCAAAAAAACTGAGTCTTCTTAATACTAAAAAAGCTAAGTTTTGCTTACAACTATGTAACCTTTTGTATTTGTCTTTAAAATTTTTTATTGCCTGGGTGGCTCAGTCAGTTAAGCGTCTGACTCTTGATTTTGGCTCAGGCCATGATCTTATGGTTCGTGAGATCGAGCCCTGTGTCGGGCACTTCGAGGACAGTGAGGCCTGTGTGGACTGCAGGGAGGCTGCTTGGGATTCTCTCTCTCCCTGTCTCTCTGCCCTTCCCCTGCTTGTGCTCTCTCTCAAAAATAAATAAATAAACATTAAAAAAATTTTTATTGTCACTTTAGCTAAATTGATTTGGTTTCATCATGATCTGTGATCTCATTTAATCAAATGTTTTGATATTTTTTGACAAACTTCCCAACATCAAATTCTAAAATCAAGTCTACAACTTAACTGAAATGTTCCAGAGGGTCCAGGGAACATTTCAAAATATTCGGTCTTCTTTTATAAAAAAGGAGCTATTACATTAATTAGGTTTGTTGTGTTAAATTACGTGAGAAGCATTGTCAAGTGATACTAAATCCTCTTAAAGTACATTTGTATAGATATGTTAAGATATGTGTTCTAGAAATTATATGAAACTCCTAGAAATCTGGTATGTACTGGTATAGAACTATCTTGAAGTGTTAGATGTCACAGAAATAAATTTCCTTGTCAGTTGCACTGTAATGAACTTAAAGGGGTTCATGACAGGTCCCCCCAAAATGTACTCCTTTGGCATGTGGATTATTTTGAGCTGAAGGCACTTGAGACCCTGTGGGCTCAAGGGAAACTTCTGCCCCTTCCTTAACTACGTAGAATCTAAATTGAGGTTCTTTCCCAGAATAAGGGTGATTAGCAAAGATAAATTTTATCTGAATGACCCATCTGTACCGTAGGGCAAACGTCAAATTACCAAACATCTGTTCTTACCACACTGTAAAAGTACATTCCTTTCCTCTGGAGCCCCAGAGCCCTATCCCTTCTCCTTAGTTCAGAATGACATATATACCTCATCTTGCCTGCCTTTGGAATTTCCATGTCTATGTGGATCCCCCATTATCAAATTTGATTTTTTTCCTGTTAATCTGCCTCATGTCAATTTGAGGGACAGGACCTTTGAGTGGACAGGAATTCTTGCTCCCTGACAAACTCTAAGCAGATCTGTAACCATGGCCATTTTTAATTCTTTTATCATTTACAGACAGTTAATACTTTGCTTGGATGCTTCTCCAAAAGCTTCCTGTAAATGTGTTTCATCTTGAGAGATTCATAAAAAGGAATTTTGACAAATGCAGGATTCTGATAATTTTAAGATCATAAAACTGAACTGGGTAAGAATGTCTGGAACTAAAGGAAAAACTGAATTTAAGCAGATCAAGAATAGCATAAACAGAGGAGGATAATTATAAGTTTAATGACATTTTTGTTTGAAATACTGACTTTTAATGTTTCGTTTTTCCAGATTTAAGAAAAGTTTTTCTCTTAAGCTATGATTCACAACAATTTATCTTTTTCTCCCTGTCTGATCCCTCTAGAATTCAAAAACTCTCATTGAATTCTTATGTTTTTTTGACAACATACTTATTTGGGTGAGTTCAATGAGAGTTTGTTCTCCTTGCACAGGACATGGTTAGAAACACGGGTTATATTACCAAGGCTTTGACTGGAATGCCATATTTGGGAGACAGGCATAAATTCAGATATGGCTAGAGAGTTTTAAGGCACTAATGGTGATCATATGGAGCCAGTAAAGCCTTTTGGAAGAAGAGCCTAATACCTTGCTTGCAGGGCTCCCAGCAGGAGCCTCTCACCAAGTGAGTAAAGGAGGACACTTCCTGGCGGGTGCAAGAACCTCAGGGTATTTGGGGGACCTCAAGAAGAGAGCAATGAACTTTAACTTATAGGTATTACAGGTGAAGTCTGATGGCAAGTATTTGGGTTGGCTTCTGGCCTCAAGAGGCTGCTTAAAGTTCAACAGCAGATTTAAGTGTTTTTCTTCTTAATGTTTATTTTTAAGAGGGGGCGGGGGGGGGGGGAGGGAGACACAGAATCTGAAGCAGGCACCAGGCTCCAAGCTGTCAGAACACAGCCCAGGGTATGGCTCAAACTCATGAACCGTGGGATCATGACCTGAGCCCAAGTTGGATGCTCAACTGACTGAGCCACCCAGCTGGCCCTGGATTTAAAAGAGCCTGTATGATTAATCACTATTTTTGCTGTACTTATGTAAATCATCAGGCCAAGTTTATCCAAACTAGATTCATTTGGCAAAGAAATTAGTCTTAATTTGGCTATCTCTAGTAAAATGAAGGTGATTATGGGAAAAAAAAAAAGTTTCAGTAACACACCTCTGTGGATATTAGATTCAAATACAATTCATTATAAACTGGACTAGATCCTGATTTCCTTTTAGTTTCTTCCAATGCCTGGCTACAATTCTTCAAACTAGTATTTTTGATATTTTCTATCTTTTGACTTGAAATCATTTGATAACTAAGACCATCCTTTTCCCCGAAGCCCTGCAAACTGAGTATGAACAACTTGATGAGGACTTCAGAAAAAGCACAACAGCTCATACGTAAACGATCTTCGTGCCTGGTGCTCTATGGGCCACTCGAAATGATCACCAGAGACACTCAAGTTACAAACCAAGAAACTCCACTAGATTGCCACTGCCTGCCCTCACTTTATGTAAAGATGCTTTCAGCGTGACAACTAGAAACCCTCTGGACTGGCTATATTCAGGACTCAGAAACTGGTTTTACAACTTGATCCAATCACTGGTCATTATTTTTCTTTTAATTTCCAGAGAAAGGCCTTATTTATTACCTGGATAATTGAACCACAGGCCTAACTGTGAGAACACACTTGTATCACCGCCTCCCGAAGTGAGTTTAACTAAAACGACCTATCCTCAGAACTAAGACACTGGTTCAAGCAGACGGGACAATTTATCAGCTCAACTTTTAAAGCAAGAAAACTTCCAGGGAAGTTTCAGAAAAGGGAACCGTAGAGGCCAAGGGTAGGCCACCCCAAAAGGTGCCACTCTGGCATACAAATTAAATAAAAATTACTTAAGAAACAGCGGTTCAGAGACTCCTCTGTCACCCAGAAAGCCGGAAACACATCTTCCATGTGCAAAATACCCTCCCTGTACTAAGGAAGTAAAAGGACATCCTTGTCGCCAGAGATAGGGACTTCAAAACAGAGAAAGCTTCAGAAACGAACCTGGTTACTTTTTTTCTAACCCTACCAACTCAGCCTAAATTCTGTTTAGGATTCCCTCCTAACTGAAGTTTCCAAACACCTGCTTTCTTTATCCTGTCGATTCCTCATAAATGTATTGTCTCTGTGTCTCAAAAGAAGAAAAAAATCCCTGCCTTGGTCATTTCTTCAGGTCTCAATACCAGCCACTGTGCACACATCCTTGATTTTTTTGTTTTTTGATTTTTCCTCCTGTGAACCTGTTTTGTGTAAATTTAATTCTTTGGCTGGCTGAAAGACCTTGAAGGTAGAGGAAGAACTGTTCCTTCCCTACAATCTCAATGAGGTAGGCAGGACGATGATAAAAGATAAATACAATTTCTGTGTCTCCATAAGCGTTTCATGGGGTATTTGAAACCACAGCCAAGGGGTTGGCTTCCCTGGCCACAAATGCCAACCCAAAGTTCATCTTATAAAATTCCTGGTAGGGGTGGCGGTGGGGGATGGGGAGATGGGGGAGTGCTGGGTGGCTCAGTCGGTTAACCTCCAACTTGGGACTTGAGCTCAGGTCATGATCTCAGTTTGTGGGTTCGAGCCCTGAGTTGGGGCTTTGCGCTGGCAGCCTAGAGCCTTGCAGCCTGCTTCAGATTCTGTGTTTCTCTCTCTCTGCCCCTCCTCTGCTTGTGCTCTCTTTATCTCAAAAATAAACATTAAAAAAAAAATTCTGGCGGGGACACCTGGCTGGCTCAGGTGTAGCGGTGGAGCGTGGGGCTCTTGATCCTGGGGGGTGTGAGTTCGAAACCCATGGTGGGTGTAATGATTACTTAAAAAAAAAAAGAGAGAGCTGGGGGACTGGTCCACCACGGTGAGGGCCTCGGAGGCTGCTGGGAGGAGGTTCCGCCGGAGTCCCGCAGAGTGCCAGAGAGGGGCCGGAGAGCGGCTCCAGAAACGAACTCGGTCCCTCCTCCGGGGCCGAACCACACGGGACCAGCTCGGGTTGCGGCACCGGGAAGGAGTGAAGGCCGCGGGCTCCTCACTCACCTGAAGAGTCGGTCCCGGCCCTGGGTCTGGTTGGTGAAGCGGGTGAAGGCATCCATGACGCCCAGCCGAGGCCACGTGCCACCAGCGGCGCAGTCTCGAGTCCTCCAGGGTGTCGCCGGGTCCCCCGCGGGACAGATTGAGTCTCCCCGCCCCCGTGGGGGCGGGAGCGCCTTCCGACCAGGGACTTCGCGGACTTCCGGTGGCGGCCGGAAGTGGCGGTTACTAAGGCGACGCCAAGCTGCCGGCGCAGGTGAGCGGAAGCTCGGCATTTGGTCTGGGGTTCAGCGGTTCCCCGCGTGTCCCCAGACGCCCTTTGATATCTAGGGTCTCCTAGAGGGGGGCTTTGCGGGACGGGGGGCCTTCTCCCCAGCTACCGGAGTTCCCGGAGACCCTGGGAACTCAGGAAAAACCCATGTGGCATCCTGAATGCAGATTCCCTTCAGGTTTTGCTTGGGGTCTTTGGGGCCGCATCATTTCCCACCTCTGTGCCTCGGTTTCCCTTGAGGAACAGCAGCTCCAGGTCTGGGGAAGGAAATGGTTAGAGCAGAGATAAGCCAGTTTGTGGCATGTGTTTCTAGCACGGAGAGCTGGGTAAAGTGAGAGAATTGTCTGCTAGGTTTATTGAGTACTGTAAGAAGATTGCTACTTAAGGAAGTCCTAGAAGGGCTAACATGAACACAGTGGAGGCAGAAGTTAATTATGATGAAACTGCACCACTGAATGGCAGTTTTCTGGGGCCTGAGGATGTGAAATCCCACCCCTTCCATAGCAGTAATTTTATAATGTACCCCCTGTAATCAAAAAGTAAGGTGAGCTATTTTTGTAATCTTTATTCCCTTTGTCAGGCCTGCCCTTAACATTTGCAGGCCCCGGGGTAGGACTACAAATAGAGACCCACATACCATATGTTAATTGATTAATTAATTAATTAAAATTAAAGATTTTATTTTTTAAAATTTATTTATTTAGAGAGTGGGGGAGGGGCAGAGAGAGAGAATCCCAAGTGGACTCTGTGCTGTCAGTGCAGAGCCTGATATGGGGTTTGATTTCACAAACAGTGAGATCATGGCCTGAGCTGAAATCAAGAACCTAATGCTCAACCAACTGGGCCACCCAGGTGCCCCAAAGATTTTTTTTTAACTAATCTCTACGCCCAAAGTGGGGCTCAGACCCATGACCCCAAGATCAAGCCTCCTGTGCTCCACTGACTGAGCCAGCCAGGCGCCCCACACATTCCATACGTTTAAATATTTAGAAGTTTTAAGTCAAGGTAACCCAATTGTCACATTAGATATGTTCTGTTCTTCTACCTTGTCTTCTACCTTCTACCAGTTTCACATTCAGAAGTCTTGGGCTCCAGCAATAGCACTATTAGGAATTTATCCAAAGGATACAGGAATACTGATTCATAGGAGCACAGGTACCCCAATGTTTACAGCAGCACTCTCAACAATAGCCAAATTATGGAACGAGCCCAAATGTCCCTCAACTGATGAATGGATAAAGAAGATGTGGTGTGTATATATACACAATGGGATACTACTTGGCAATGAGAAAGGATGAAATCTTGCCATTTGCAACAACGTGGATGGAACTGGAGGGTAATTCTGCTAAGTGAAATAAGTCAGAGAAAGACAGATATCGTATGTTTTCACTCATATGGAATTCGGGAAACTTAACAGAAGACCACGGGGGAAAGGAAGGGGAAAAATAGTTTCAAACAGAGAGGGAGGGAGGCAAACCATAAGAGACTCTTAAATACAGAGAAAAAACTGAGAGTTGGGGGGGGCAGGGTAGGTGGGAATATGGGTGATGGGCATTGAGGAGGGCATTGGTTGGGATGAGCACTGGGTGTTGTATGTAAGCGATGAATCATGGGACTCTACTCCCAAAGCCAAGTGCACACTGTATACACTGTATGTGAGCTAACATGACAATAAATTATATTTTTAAAAAAAGGAATTCTTGGGGTGCTTGGAATACCTGGAAACACAGCTGGAATATGGTACTGTGGGGAGAGCTGGCCCCCTGGTCCTTTCCCACACCCCTTCTCTTCTCATTCCTGGCTGCCATTCACATCACTGAGAGGGGCCTTACATGTAATGTGTGGATATTCCAAGCCACATCCAAGTTCTGCCCCTGCCCCTGCAAATAGCCATGCTTTGGCCATCTTTCACGTCTAGGGGTGCACACATTAGCATCTGGGCCTAACCTCAAGAGAAAGCTGGGAAAGAAGTTTGTTCAGGCCTTGGCATCATCTGGGCAGTAAATTTCAGGGGTATAGGTGCCCGAACATGGTCTAGACTCCAGAAGGGTGCATCTAGGCTCTGGGTGGGTATAATCTCTTGGCCCCACAAATTCCTCATCCTTTTCAGAGGGAAGTGCTTGGGAGAGAGACAGAAGTATCCTCTAAATTTATGTCCCAGGGTAGGGCAATACTGCAGGCAAATTTATTGAATGTTAGCCATGTCCCGACCACTGTGCTAAGCTCTCAGCCTAAGGTAAAAGGTTAATGGGGGACACGAGTAAATAGTAAACACAACACAATGATACGTTAGATGATAAAGATGAGCACAGGGTGCTTCTAAACACAGATTTATATAGTCTGTTCTCCATACCTATAATTCTGCTTTTTCACAATATCAAATTGAATCATGTAGTATGTAGCTTTTTCTATCTGATTTTTTTCACTTAGCATAATCAGTAGTTTATAACTTTTTATTGTTAACTAGTATTCCATTGTATGGACCTACCATAGTTCATTAACTCTTCACGCACTGACGTGCGTGTTGTTTCTAGCTTGGGGCAATTATAAATAAAGGTGCTATAAATATAGCACAGTACAGATTTTCATATGAAATGTTAAGTTTTTCTTGTGTAATATGTAGGAATGGAATTCCTGAATCATAGGACGAGTGTATGTTCAACTTTGTGAGAAACTGCCAGACTATTTTCCAAAGTGGCTGTGCTATTTTGTATGCCCACTAAATATGGGATGTGACTGTCTGGGAGTTTATCTGTTTGCCTATTGATAAACATTTGTTGTTTCCAGTTTGGGGCTCCTACTAATAAAGCCATGATGAGCATTCATGTAGAAGCCTATGTGTGGATGTGTTTTCAGTTCCCTTATATCATACTGAGGAGTGGGATGACTGGCTATAGTGGTAGGTAGTATGTTTAACTTTTTTAGAAGTTACTAAACTGTTTTCCAAACTGATTGTACCATTTTACCTTCCCAACAGTAGTTGGAGGAATTCCGGGTCCTCCACATCCTTGACAACACTGGTGTGATCTTTTTACCTTTAGGCGTCCTAATACACATGTATTGTGCTTGTAATTTCCATTTCACTTACTAATGACATGGAACATCTCTTCGTGTGCCCATGTCCATCGGTTATATCTTCTTTGGTTAAGTGCGCAAACCTTTGGCCCATTTGAAAGAATTGAGTCATTTCTTATTACTGAGTTTTAAGAATGTGCAAAATATTCTGGACACAAGTAATTTATCATATATATGACCTGCAACCGTTTTCTCCCAGACTGTGGACTATCTTTTATTCTCTAAATGGTGGTTTTTGTAAAACATACACGTATTTCTGAAAGGTTTAAGTTACCCATTTCCTCTTTTATGGATTGTGCTTCAATGTCATATCTAAGAAATCTTTGTCTAACTGAAGATTGCACAGGTTTCCTCCATATTTTCTTCCAGAAGTTACATAGTTTAAAATTTTACATTTTGGTCTATGATCTACTTTGAGTGAATTTTTGTATATGCTGCAAGGTATAGATCAGAGTTCATTTTCTTTTCCATGTGGATACTGAATTGCTGCAGCATTATTTATTGGAAAAAAAAACTATCCTTTTCCCACTGAATTAGCTTTGCGCCTTTGTCAAAAATAAGCTGTCTGTTCATATGTGAGTCTAATTCTGGACTTTTTATTTGGTTTCACTGATCTATTTGTGTAGCTTGATGTCAATACCACACTATCTTGATTACTGTAGTTTATAATAGTCTTGAACTAGGTAGTGTTGGTCCTCCAATTCTGTCCTTTTTTTTCTAAGTTATTTTGGCTATTCTAGGTACTTTGCATATCCATATGAATTATAAAATGAGCTTCTTAATTTCTTAAAAAAAAAAAAAGGCCAGCTGGGACTCTCATAGGGATTGTGTTGAATTTTAGATTTGGGAAGAATTGACATCTTAACAAAACTGAGTCTTCTAACCTGCAAAGTATCTCAACCCATTTACTTAGGTCTCCTTTAATTTCTCTCAGCAATATTTTACAGCTTTAAGTGTACAGTTTATACAACTTTTGCCAGGTTTATCCCTATATAATACTTTTGATACTATTATAGTATTTTTTAATTTCAATTTTTGATTTTTGTTGCCAGTATATAGAAATACAGTAGGTTTTTGTATATTGAACTTATATCCTGCAACCTTGCCAACATCATTTATTAGTTTTAGTAGATTTTTTGGTAGATTTCATCAGATTTCCTATGTAGATAATCATATTGAATAGGAATAAAGACAGCTTTATATCTTCCTTTCCAATCTGGGTAAAACAGCTTCATCGCCCTCCCCAAGCCCCCCTCATGCTATCCTTTTTTTTAATAATATTCTTCCTCCACCCATAACTCCTGGCAACTACTGATCTGTCCCCCATTACTCATTTTGTCTTTCCTAGAATGCCATATAAATAGAATCACTGCACATAAATTTTGAGACTGGTTTCTTTCACTGAGCATAATGTCTTTGAGATTCACCCATATTTTTGTGTATATCAGTAGTTTTTTACTTTTTATTACCAAGGAGTATTCCATTATGTGGATACACCACTGTTGATTTATCCACTTACCCAGTGAAGGCTATTTGGATTGTTTTTTTATTTTTGGCAATTGTAAGTAGAGCCACTATAAACATTTGTGTACAGGCTTGTGTGTGAGTGTAAGTATTCATACTCCTAGAGTAGATACCCAGGAGCGCACTTGCTGGGCCATAGAGTAAAATATATGTTTAACTTCATAAGAAACTGCCAAATCCTTTTCCAGGGTGGTATCATTTTGTATTCCTGCCCACTTACTCTGCATCTTTATTAGTATTGTCAATACTTTTTTTTTTATTTTAGCCATTCTAATAGGTATGTGTAGTGATCCATAAGTTATTAAGAAGTGTGTTATTTTTGAGGTTTTGCATCTTTCTAGATATCTGTTATTGACTTCTAAAATAATTCTGAGTGGTCAGAAAACATAGTTTGTATGACTTGAGTACTTTTAAATTTATTAAGACTTGCCTTACAGACCCGGATATGATGTGTTTTGGTAAATGTTTCATACGTACTTAAAAAAGAAGCTGAACACTGCTGTCGTTGGCTAGAGCCTTCTAGAACACTGCTTCACTGCTCTCTCACTGGTGCTTTCCTTCAGGAAATCTGCTGCTCTCCTGTATTTTGTTCCTTTATTCACGTCTTTTTTTTTCCCCCTTTGGCTGCTTTTCAAAATTTGTCTTTATCGCGTCTTTAGTTTTGATCACAATGTGCCTTGGTATAGATTTCTTCATGTTTCATTTCCTTAGGACATGTTTTTCTTCTTGGATCTGTGAGTTTATAGTTTTTATCATATTTAGAAATATTTTGTCTATTTCTACAGATTTTTTTTGTTTCTTCCCTCCTTTGGGGATTCCAATCATACATATTAGGGAACTTCAGGTAACTCCCACACCTCACTTCATTTTTTCTGGTTGTTTCTATTGCTGTATCTTCAAATTCACTAATCTTCTAATTTATTTTGCTCTGAAAGTTTGTGATTAATCAAACGTGTTCTTCATCTCAGACACTGTAGTTTTCATCTCTAGAAGTTCAGTTGGGGTGGGGCACCTGGGTGGCTCAGTCAGTTGAGGGTCCGACTTCGGCTCAGGTCATGATCTCGCAGCTTGTGAGTTCGAGCCCCGTGTCGGGCTCTGTGCTGACAGCTCAGAGCCTGGAGCCTGCTTCAGATTCTGTGTCTCTGTCCCTTCCCCACTCATGCCCTGTCTGTCTGTCTCTCTCAAAAATAAATAAACATTAAAAAGTTTAAAACTAAATAAATAAAAGTTCAGTTTGGGTTACTTTGTACCTTCCACATCTCTACTTGACTTTTCCTCTTCGTTTTTGAACATGTGGAATATATGTGTGTGTGTGTGTGTGTGTGTGTGTGTGTATAATGGGTGTTCTGGTTAGTTTAAGACTATACAGAAAGTCTTTTATATTCTGTTGTTTATATATATATATATATATATATATATATATATATATATATATATATATATATATATATATATACTGTTTTTTCCCTGCTACTTCTAATAGCTGTGTTGACTATGAGTCAGCTTCAATTAATTGACTTTTCTCTTCATTATGGGTGTGTTTTCTTGCCTCTGAATGCCAGGTAGTTTTTTTATTGGATCCCAGACATTTCCTTCATTAGATGCTGGATATTTCTGTATTCCTCTAAGTATTCTTAAGCTTTGTTTTGGTACGCAGTTATTTATCAGTTGTTTGATCTCGTAACTTCTAAGACTGGATTGGCAATGACAGAGCGGCATTTATTCGAGGGCTAATTTTCCCCGCTACTTGGCAAGACTCTTCTGAGCACTCCACCCAAAGCTTGTGAATTACGAGGCTTTCCATTCTCCCTGGTGGAAACAGGCATTACCCCTGGCCCTGTGGGAGCTCGGTTTACTGTCCCTACCAATTCTTTCAGGTGGTTCTTTTCTCTCATATTCAGACACCTGGCTCCTCTACCCATGCGCCGGAAACATCACAGGTGTACCCTAGCAGGTAAGGAAAGATGACGGCCGCGGGTTTTCACAAGACTTCCACGGCCCCCAGTGCTGACAGTGCAGGACCCCACTCTGCTACATGTTATTCATCTTAAAACAGACCCCATGTGCCACATTAAATGCCTTTATTTAACTATAATATTTGAAAGCCTTTTTTATAATTTGTACAGGTTTGAGTCTTATAAAGTACAGAAACATGATGCCCACATGCAGGCTGGAGCCGGAAAGTTGCAACATTTTTGTGAATGACGAACAGTTTTGATTTTGTGGGGGTTTTGTTTCCTTTTAGTCAATTTTCAAGTCTCAAACATTTCTGTAGACCCTAGAACAATCTCACAGGCCCTGGGCACTGTGCCTACAGAACTCCTGGTTGGTAGCTGTGGGCTTAGAGAGAAAGGAGCAAATGAGACAGCAAGGATTAGAAGTGCTTAATGGCATCTGGTCGGAGGTGAAAGAAACGAAGGAGAGCAGACGTGGCTCGCTACCCAGCTGGCCTGGGCACAGCCATTTGCGGAGATGGAAGAAGCAGGAGAACGTAGGGGGTAGGCTGGCTTCTAGTTGGGACTGAGACGGACGCTCTCTTAGCAGAAGGAGAAGGGCAACAAGAATACCTAATTCCTCTCCCTGCACCATAGTGCACACACGTCATCTTGGGCTAGCCTGGAAGATGCGACTTGTCAATACCCGTTTCTGCTGCTCTCCTTACTAATATGAAAAGCATATATCCATACTAACATGATATCCATACTAATATGAAGGGCCCTGTGGTAAATAAGGAAAGTGCCCGTCTCTAGAATAAACAGTCCCCATGGGCCTGTTTTTGTGCTAGAAGGGATGACGTGCTGTCTTCTGGTAACTTGCCCTGTTTCTCAAAGTACCTTCGCTTGCTTCCTTTATCAGCTTTTCAGAGTTTCATAGAAGTTTCCAGGGCCAGCTTCTGTGATGTCATCCCCCGGAGGAAGTCAAGTCTGTAAGATGAGGCTCTCCAGCTTTGTACGAAAGGTGCTGC
Source organism: Acinonyx jubatus (assembly GCF_027475565.1). NCBI lineage: Eukaryota > Metazoa > Chordata > Mammalia > Carnivora > Felidae > Acinonyx > Acinonyx jubatus. The sequence goes on along the minus strand of NC_069386.1, from coordinate 5,986,456 downwards.
TGGAGGTGCCGTCCCCAACAGAGCAGGACTGGCCTCAGGACGATGAAAAGGATTTTGCCTTCAAAGATTCAGAGCAGGAGCTGGAATCCCTGCCTCAGCCTTACCGAATGATCAACAAGATGGTGAACCTTCTGTTTGACCAGGCTTGGGAAGTGATCATGAAGAGGGATGCGCTGAGGGAAGCGGAGCACAGCCGGGTCCAGCCCACCATCTACCTTCCGCTTGTAGAAAGCAAGGTATGGAGCCGCCGACCAGGAGTCCCTGTTTCCCACCTGAGTACTAATAAATGAAAATGCCTGATCCGGGGAAGGAATTCCTCCAAGGATCCTTCATTCAATAAGACAGGGGCATTTCTGAAAGATTATAAGCATGCTGTCGTTGATTAAAATGGGTCTTGTAATTGCCCCGGGGAAATGGATATTCTGGTTAGTTGAAGACTATACAGAAAGTCTTTTATATTCTGTTGTTATTTAAAAACACTTCTGAATATATTAATCACCCTTTTGCTTGGTGGTTGAGAATCTGCCAGTGCCTCAGCTATAGCTCTTTCCGCAGTGTTCTAGATGAAAAAAGTACAGGGAATGGGACCACTTGTCCACTTCTCAGAGGGGTCAGGGTCAGTGTTGTGAATGTGTACTTGTTTTCTCTGGCTCCTTTCCCCTAAAAGTAGAATGCTATGACTGTCTTGATGCTTGGGCAAGATATTTTTTTTTTTTAATTTTTTTTTCAACGTTTATTTTTATTTTTGGGACAGAGAGAGACAGAGCATGAACGGGGAAGGGGCAGAGAGAGAGGGAGACACAGAATCGGAAACAGGCTCCAGGCTCTGAGCCATCAGCCCAGAGCCTGACGCGGGGCTCGAACTCACGGACCGCGAGATCGTGACCTGGCTGAAGTCGGACGCTTAACCGACTGCGCCACCCAGGCGCCCCTTGGGCAAGATATTTAGATGAGCTCTATTTGGGGTGATACTGTATCCAGGAAGGACCCACATGCCTCTCTGAAAAGTCAGCTCATATTCTTGCAGATGGGGGCAGCTGAAAAGCATTCCTTTCTTCTTTGGTTTTGTTTTCCCAGCTCAACAAAATGCCAAATTGTATGGCTGTTTCCCAAGACTATGTGTTCATTGGAGGAGCCAAAGGGTTCTCCATTTATAATCTGTACGATGCTAAACAACTGTATATTTGGGAGAAACTTAAGGTTGATGTCACTTCCATCTGGGCCGCAGATTTGGGGAATGAAATACTTGTTGCTCCTGTGGATGAAACGGGTACTCGTTCTTTTCATTTATTTTTTAGCCTAATTTATAAGTGTCTATAGACCGTTCAACTAAATCTCCCTTCCAGGTATGGGTGAGGCCAGACATGGAGAATTCTCCCTGACCACGTAGCATTAACTAACGTCTACAGAACAGGATGGTGTGCCAAGCACTATTCTAACATTACACATAGGTTGGCCCATTTAACCCTCACAACAGCCCTAGGAAGTAAGTACAATTTTTTATCCCTGTTTTTCAGAAGAGGCATCTGAGGCACTGAGGTTAAATAACTCACTTGAGGTAACATAGAAGGTAAGGGGTACAGGCAGGATTTGAACCAGCCAACGTGGACCCAGAGTCCCCACCCTTTGGGTATTCAGAAATCTTGCTGCTCATAGAAACCAGGGATTGGTTCTTTTCCCTCAGCTTGAGGATGAATCAGGCCTTCATGAGGACTATTGTATATGGAACCATAGAGAGTCTTGGAGGGCCCTGTTTCTACAGGAGAGTGACCTGACCAGATTGGCATTTTAGGAAGGACACCATGGTAGCAGTCTGAAAAGTCAAAATGAGAGGCAGAGATGTGGTTTTGCAGTAGTTTGCTGGTCCAGGGTTGCAATTCTCTAGTATTCCCAAATAAACCCATCTTTTGCTGCTTAAAAAAAAAAGAAAAAGAAAAAAAGGGCAGGGAGGGAAACCAAGAAGAAGTGTTGCATTCATCGAAGAGAGAAACTACGAAGTTCTGAACCAAGGCACAGGCTGGTAAAATGAAAAGAAAAATGGTGCTGTGTTCATGTCAGATGTTATCACGGGGGAAGTGATGTGAGCGGTATATGGGAACTCAACTATTTTCGCAACTTTTCTACAAGCCTAATATTAGTTCAAAATAAAAAGTTTAAAAAACAAAAAGGTAGACATAATGGCAAAACTCGGCCAGCAGTGGAATATGCGTATGGGGTAGGTGAGCAGGGATGTGAGTGGGGAGGTGAGAAAAATGGTCCTCCTCTCTGCCTTAGAGAATGGGGTGGACGATGATGCCATTCCTTGACAGCAGTCATAGGGGAATAAGGCTTCAGCGGTCTGAGCTGACCACACACAGCCCTGGGACAGCAGGAAGGGGAATGTTGATACTCAGGAGGAGTGGGGCCTAAAGATGGGATCGCATCTATCACGCTGCATTATGTCTACTTGCTTTCACGTCCGTGTGACCCTCAGTGCAGTGTGCTTGAGGGAAGAGAGTGCCTTGGCTGTCCCTGGGACATTTGTGGTCATGGAGCAGATATCCCTCAGATGTTTAGTGGGTTGAGTTAGACCTGCTTACAGGGTGGGCCCTTTGCCTTTGCCCTTCTGGATTATGGGTATTGGGGCAAGTTATGAGTGTTTTCCAGAGGCTTTCAGGACAAGAGGATGGGCCAGTGTCGGTAGGGAGGATCCAGGAGGGAGAACAGCCTGAACACGTCATGAGAGGGATGGAGGAAAGCAGGGAGACTGAGATCAGCAGGGGCTGTGGAGGGGCCAGGAGGAGGCCTAAGGACCCATGAGCACACAATGAGAATTCAGAAAGTCAGATATAAAATTCCAGTTCTTCTCTGACTCAATGGTCTGTCACTGATTTTTCCATTTCAGGTATCGCTAGACTGTTTTATTTTTGTAAGGATGGTCTTTTCCTAATCAAAGCCATCAATGAAGTGGTAAGTTCCTGTTCTTTTCCCTGTGGCTGGGCTAAGAGCTGTAGCAGATGAAGTTTACTTTTAATATAGAGGTGACGACAGCTGTCTTAGAGTAGAAAGATAGCGACTCTCTGGACAGAGCACCTCCTCTAAGAGATCCGATTAAAAGATGCCCCGCCATCCAAGGGCGCATGCTGAATGCCTTGGATTCACTTACCGTGTTGTCCAGAGAAGACGCTTACTAAGGAACTCCAGTCCAGATTGAGCACCGGACCGACACATTCAACAACTACTTACAAGTCCCTGAATTTTCCAGGCTGCTTCACATCCTGTTCCCTCTGCTGGGAGTATTCTCCTTGCCTCCCTGCCTACCATGTGCGCCTGTTAAATCTCCCTCCTTCCTTACATTTCCCTCAAGACCAGCTCAAATATATCCTCTGAGATACTTTCCCTCTTATGCCCCAAGGACCCGGTCTCTCCCTCCTCTGTCTACCCCCATACGGCACGACTTTCTGTCACAGTGTTTTCTCCACCATCCATCCTATTTGTTTGTATGACTGCTTCTTCTCTTGGACGTAACCTTCTTGAGGGCAGGGGACACTATTCACCCATGCCTCCCTTGCTCCTACCACACTACCTGTATTCAGTGGGTTCTCAGAAAGTGTTTTGTGACTCAATGAACCCACCGTAAAATTTTTAATTGCCTTATAAAAAATACCATTGTCTTATAAAGAATACCATTGATGGGCATCAAAGGAAGTCAGTGGGGAAGAGAAAGTATTTTCAACAAATGATGCTGGAATGCTAGAATAATATGTGGGAGGGATGGGGCACCTGGGTGGCTCAATCGGTTGAGCGTCCGACTTTGGTTCAGGTCATGATCTCATGGTTTGTGAGTTCAAGCCCCGCATCAGGCTTGCTGCTGTCAGCACAGAGCTCGCTTTTGATCCTCTGTCCCTGCCTCTTTCTCTCTGCCCCTTCCCCACTCACGCTCTCTCTCAAAAATAAAAATAAACATCAAAAAAAAAAAAGTGGGAGGGAAAATGAACCTCAGCCCTACTTTATACCATATATAAGAATTAATTCGAGGTGTGCCTGGGTGGTTCAGTTGGTTGAGTGTCTGACTTCAACTCTGGTCATGATCTTGTGGTTCATGGGTTCAAGCCCCGTGTCGGGCTCGGCACTGACAGCTCAGAGCCTGGAGCCCGCTTCTGATTCTCTGTCTCCTTCTCTCTCTCTCTGCCCCTTCCCCACTTGTGTGCCCGTGCTCACTCGCTCTCTCTCTCTCACACAAAATAAATAAATAAACATTTTAAAAAGAATTAATTTGAGATGGATTATAGGTCTAAATGTAAAGGTTTCTTGAAGAAAACACAAGAAAATATATTTGCTACAATATTTCTTAGGACATGAAGAGCACTGAATATAAAAGAAAAAATTGGTATTGGACTTCATCAAAGTTAAAAACTTCTTATTCTCACAACAAACACAAAAATTAACTTGAAGTGGGTCATATGTCTATATGTAAAATCTAAAATCATAAAACCTCTAGAAGAAAACATAAGACAAAGTCTTGTGACCTGGGGTTAGGCCAGAAGGTTTTAGCTACAACATCAAAAGCACAACATACAGGAAAAAACTGACAAGTTGTACTTCATCTAAATTTAAAACTTCTTCTGTAGATGACACTGGTAAAAGAATAAAAAGACAAGCAATAGACTGGGAGAAAATAATTGTAAATCACAGACCTGAGAAATGACTTGAATCCCGAACACGTGATGAACTCTCAAAACACAAACTCGAAAATGAAGGATTAAAAAGACCCAGCTTTTAAAATGGGCAAAGGATTTGACAAGAAAAGACAGCTGACCAAAGAAGTTATTTGGAAAGAGAGTAAGATGCTCCACATCCTTAGTCATTGGTGAAATGCAAGTCAAGATCATGATGACCTACCACTGTGCATATATTAGCCTGGCTAAAATTAAAAAGACCGACCACACCAAGTGCTGACAGGGACACAGACACAGAACAGCTGGAACTCTCGTGCACTGCTGGTGGTCAAGTATAACGGTACAATCGTTGTGGGAGGTTTTATTTTTTTAACTAATTAATTAATTAATTTAATCTCTACGCCCAGCACTGGGCTGAAACTCACAACCCCGAGATCAAGGGTTGCTCACTGTACTGCCGGAGCCATTCAGGCATCCCTTTGACAGTTTTTTTTGAAAAGTTAAACGTACGCCTACCATACAATCCAGGCATTCCACGCCTTGATATTTACACAGGAGAAATAAGAGCATGTCTCCATGTAGAGACGTGCACATGACTGTTTGTAAGCAGCTCTACGCGTAAGAGCCAAAACCCAGAAACACCCGAAAGTCCATCAGCACGTGAGTGGATAAGCCAATTGCGGTATGCCCACACGATGGAATGAACTATTAATATTCAGGCACATGACGATGTGGACGCATCTTAAAATAATTACGCCGAGTGAAAGAAATCAGAAACAAAAAGAGTACATACTGAATGATTCTATTTATATAAAATTCTAGAAAATGCAAACTAAGGTAGCGACGGAGAGCATCAGTTTTTGCCTGGGGTGCGGTGGGAGGAAGGTGGAAGGAATGATTACCAAGGGCAGGATGGAACTTTTGGGGGTGATGGATATGTTCACGGTCTTGTGATGGTTTTAAGGGATATACATATGTCGAAACATCAAATTGTACACTTTCAATGTGTATAGTTCGGGGGGTGTCTGGGTGGCTCAGTCAGTTAAGCCTCATGATCTCACAGCCACGCGTCGGTCTCTGTGTTGACGGCTCAGAGCCTGGAGCCCGCTGCGGATTCTGTGTCTCCCTCTCTCTCTGCCCCTCCACCTCTTGCTCTTTCTCTCTCACTCAAAAATAAATAAACATGAAACGTGTAGTTAGTATATGTTATTATATTTCTAATAAAGCTGTTTAAAAAGAATTAAAACTCCTCATCAAAAGATGTTATTAGAGTTCACTCTGTAGCAGGAACTAACTGGAGCCCTGAGAGCCTTGAGCAGCCCCCCTCCCCCACCACTGCCAGCACCAGCCCAGTGACCCTCACACCCCAGGAGGAGCCACCGCTGTCACAGCTGGCCCCAGACAGCATGAGCACAATCCCGAGCAGTGAGGCGGAGGCCCCTGCCCACACCACCTGCCGTGTTGCAGGGAGCACTGGCACCTGCTGGCGGGGACAAGGAGGTCATGGCAACGATGGTTAGGGAACAGTCAGATGGCTCCATATGGAGAACAGACAGGGTTTCATCAGCAGGAAAGACACCAAGGAGGATGTATTTGGACGGTAGATTGCCATAGAGAGTAACCCCAGGAAGGGTCCTTTCGGTGTAGGAGATGGCGAGACGGTGAAGTTTGGTACTGTTGGAGGAGAAAGTGTGTGAGGCAGCAGGTGTTAAGTCCCTGGTGGAGTTCAGCACAAGACAGTACATCTGTAGGGGAACACAGCCACTGTGAATGCTGTCCCCGTCTACGGCTAGACCTCCATGCAATCACCAGCAATCTCACCTAGTGAGAGTGGGGGAAGGAATGAGGGGTCAGAAGGTGCCCCTGAAGGTCAGGCCCCGCAGCATTGGGCCCAGTGCAGGCAACAGTCCCTACCTGTGTACGGGCAGAGACCCGCCACACCACACCAACCCTCCTGCGCACGGAGAATGGACGGAGGGGGTTGACAAGCAGGGCGCAGAACCAGGTATGCCAGTGAGAGAATCTGTATTGGGGGAAAATCAAGATGACAGCCAAGGTCAGCAGCCACCTCAACCCCGCAACTTCTGTTACTAATGCAAATGCCCAGAAAACCTAAGCCATAAGATGGCAGAGGGACAAAAGCAGCCACGAATTCGGGTGAGACTTCCTGGTTCCCAAGGCGGAGCAGGGCGGGGCTGAGTAAATGCAGGCTTACCAACTCTTCCACCGCCCGCTTCAGTCCTCTGACAAGACGTGATCAGGAAAAATAAACCACCTGGACTACACCAAGATAAGAGGTGCACGGTGAAGGAATGCTTCGACAAAATGACAAGGCAGCCTGGGGAATGGGAGAAGGTATCTGCAAACGATACACCTGACAAAGAGTTTGGATCCAAAATAAACAACAAACTGATACAACTCAACACCCAAAACCAAATAATCCAATGACAAACTGGGCAGAAGACATGAACAGACATTTCCCTAAAGAAGACATCTAGACGGTCAACTGACATATGCAGAGATGCTCAACATGACTCATCATCAGGGAAATGCAAATCGAAACCACAATGAGATATTGCCTCGTACCTCTCAGAATGGCTAGGCTCAAAAAGACAGTAATAACAAGTATTGGCAAGGACGTGGAAAAAAAGGAACCCTCGTGCACTGTCGGTGGGAATGCAAACTGGTGCAGCCACTCTGGAAAACAGTATGGAGGTTCCTCAGAAAATTAAAAATAGAACTACCCTATGACCCAGCAATTGCCCTAGTGGGGATTTAACCAAAGAAAATGAAAACGCTAATTCAAAAAGATATACGTACCTCTCTGTGTCTACTGAAGCATTATTTACAGTAGACAAATTATGGAAGCAACCCAAGTGTCCATCGACTGATGAATGGATACAGAAGATGTGGTATATACATACATACACACGATGGAATATTACTCAGCCATAAAAAGAGAATGAAATCCTGTCATTTGCAACAACATGGATGGAACTAGAGAGTATTATGCAAAGTGAAATAAGTTAGAGAAGGACAAATACCATATGATTTTGCTCATATGTGGATTTTAAGAAACAAAAACAAACAAAGAAAAAAGAGAAACAAACAGACTCTTAAATACAGAAAACTGATTGGTGGTTGCTGGAGGGGAGGGAATTGGGGGATGGGGGAAATAGAAATGATTGTGAAATCCCAGCAGTAAGGGGCAAATGAAAGATCAGAGCTGAAGACCTTGTTTTTCTACTGTTGACCAGACAACTGGAACTAGTGTCACTATTTATGCCAGCATCTGGGTTTTTTTTAATGTTTATTTATTTTAAAAAATTTTTAAATGTTTATGAAGAGAGAGAGAGACAGCATGAATAGGGGAGGAACAGAGAGAGAGGGAGACAGAATCAGAAGCAGGCTCCAGGCTCCAAGCTGTCAGCACAGAGCCCGACGCAGGGCTCGAACTCACAAATCCAGAGATCATGACCTGAGCCGAAGTCGGACGCTTAACCAGCTGAGCCACCCAGACACCCCTGTTTGTTTGTTTATTTATTTTGAGACAGAAAGAGTGCGGAAGCAGGAGGGGGGCAGAGAGAGGGGGGAAGGGAGAATTCCAAGCAGGTTCTGCACTGTCAGGGCAGAGCCCCATGTGGGGCTCAATCTCACCAAATGCAAGATCATGACCTAAGAAGAAATCAAGAGTTAGATGCTCAACCGACTGAGCCACCCAGGTACCCCTGATTTTTATTTTTACCTGAAGATGTCTCTTTTTGGTAATACCAAATGGGTTTTTCAAAAAGCCTTTTTTTTCAATATACTTTTTTAATGGTTTTAAAATTGTTTCGTATCTAGCCAAGTTGAGATTTTTAAGCACCTCATTTTTAATTTGCAATAAAACATTACAACTTGATTTTTTTTCAAAAAGTCAACAAAATGCAAGCATCTGTTAATAAAGTTCTTTTTTTGTTTAATGTTTATTCATTTTTGAGAGAGAGAGAGAGAAGGCAGGGGCAGAGAGAGAGAGAGGGAGGCACAGAATCTGAAGCAGGCTCCAGGCTCCAAGCTGTCAGCACAGAGCCTGAATAAAGGCCTTAAAAATAATAATACTTATCTTTGGGGCGCCCGAGTGGCTCAGTCAGTTAGGCATCCAACTTCAGCTCAGATCATGATCTCACGGTTCGTGAGTTCGAGCCCCACATCGGGCTCTCTGCTGTCAGCAGAGCCCACTTTGGATCCTCTGTCCCCTCTCTGCCCCTCCCCTGCTCATCCTCTCTCTCTCAAAATAAATAAACTTAAAATATTACTACTACTACTAATTATCTTTGTTATTATAAAGATACAATTAAGAAAATTAAAAAGCAAGTCACAGACAACCATAAACATGGAGTCTCTCACCTGGCCTGAAATTCGAGTAGATTTCATACTAGGATTACAGTCAGTCTCTACTTGTTATGGACTGAATGTTTGTGTCCCCACAAAATCCGGGTTGAAATCCTAATCCCCATTATGATGATAGTGGGAGGTGGGACCTTTGGGAGGTGTTTAGGTCATGAAGACAGAGCCTTCATCAAGGACAAGGGCAAGGGATTAGTGCCCTTATATGAGGCCTAGGAGAGCTCCCTCAACCCTTCTGCCATGTAAGGACACACCGGGAAGGTGGCAGGCAGGAAATCTGTGAACCAGGAAACGGGCCCTTAGCAGGCACTGCATCGGCCAGGTTCTTGCAGTCCTTGGAAATCTTAGATTTCCAGCCTCCAGGACTGTGAGAGATAAAGGTTCATCGTTTGTGAGCCATCCATCCTATGGTATTTTGTTACAGCAGCCGGAACAGACAGAGGCACTGCTAAGGTCCAGATGGAGCCTTTCTTCAAGTGGCTGACCAGAGTTTTCAGTAGAGCTTTCTTCATCTCATTTTGAATAACTGAGTGCTGGCACAGGTCTTTAGAGTTTGCAGATATGACCAGGAGAACAGATAGTATGCAATCACCACAACCATCTGGAGTATTTAAAAAACCAGGAAATAAGTCCAAAAACGTTTAGGCAGAAAATTGAGTTCTGCTTCTTTACATACGATCTTGACAAACTCCTGTACAAAAATGGGAAGTATGAAGCATTTCGAGGCATCTTTTTTGCGTCATGAGCTTTAAAAGGACTCATGTTCCCTGGTGTGAACCCCAAGAGACCCCGAAACACACTCCCGTCCATCCTCAGGCTGAGCTCCCTCTTTCCGCCCCTCTCTTCTTCCCAGGACGATACCAGCAAGCAAACCACCTGTCTGAAGACGGAGATCTCCCACGGAGGCGACTTCGCAGCCTTCCTCCTACAAGGCAAGATTAACCAAAGGTGGTTGAGAAGGTTCAGATGTGTAGTCTCTTGCAGACGACCACCTTTTTTCCAAACGTTTTATTTAGAAATAATTTACAGAAATGTTGCAAAGATTTACAGAAGAGCTACAAAGATAGGGACAGAGTTCCCCTGCACCCTTCGCCCAGCTTCCCCAATACCGACATTTAATGTGATCATTTGTCAAAATTAAGCAATGCCATTGGTATAATACTATTAACTAAAGGGTTTTTTTCCCCCCAGATTTCGCCAGTTTTTCCACTAATAGTTCTGTTCCAAGGCTCAGTTCAGGATATCATATTATATTTACTCATCGTGTCTTCTTAGTCTACTCCCATCTATGACAATTTCTTGGTCTTTGTTTTTCTTGACCTTGACGCTTTTTTGAAGAATACCGATTAGATATTTTGCACTATGTCTCTCAACTTCAATTTGCCTGATATTTTTCTCAGGATTCAACTGGGGTTAAGGATTTGGGAGAGATGCCACAGGGGTGAAGTGCTCTCGTCACTGTATATCAGGGTGTATGTGCTAGCGACATCACCTAACAGGTGTCTGCCAGATTCCTCCATTGATAAAACACTTCCCTTCCCATACTATGTTAGAAGCAAGTCACTATACCTGGACCACACTCTGGGGCAGAGGATTTAAGCCTCTCTACCTCTTTGAGGTAGGAGGATCAAAGAATTTGGAGGCATATATTGAAACCACCACAGTAATGATAAACACGAGGCAACGCACGTATCCTGGGTCCCCTTAAAGGATGGCCACCAGTTCCAGCATTCATCCTTGGATCCTACCTGCTGTAATCATTACTATGGTGATAGGACATATTTTATTCAAGTGACTGTTTGCTTGATTTTTAACTTTGGGCCTCTATTTATATTCTTGCCCCGGGCCCCTCAAATGTGAAGTGCTTGAGAGAAAGCGTATACTTCATCATGTTTTATGCATCAAAGGAAGCTTTTATACTCTTTAGTAGTTCCTGGGGCTGCCCCAACCAAGCACCACAAACCGGGTGGCTCAAAACCAAAGATACTTATTCTCTCACAGGACTGGGGGGCGGAAGTCTGAAATCCAGGTGTCCAGATGATTACTTTCTAGAGGAAACACTGAGCCAGATGCCCACACCATGGGAAAGCAAGCCTTCCCAGGTTGACGGGAATTCCGGATAGGAGCTGAGTGCGTTTCTATGATGAGTTAAAGCCCCACAGCCACTTCCGTGGGTTGTGACTTCCTCTAATATCAGCCAGGAGAATGCTCTTGAGCGATCTCTCCCAATTCTAGCCCTTAGCCATGCCCCTCTCAGTTACTGAGGCTGTTTATACCACCGTCCTCCCCAGACGGGAAAAGCTGTAAGACAGAATGTCACTGGAATTTACCATTTGGAGCCTAGAAAACATGGGGACCGGCCAGAGCAGGCAGCTTGGTTAAAAAACAGTCATATCAGCGCTGTGAGTGGGAGGGGCCCTGTTTCCTTCAGGTGGCAGAGGCCCGTCGGTCGGGGCTCACCAGCTCTCCAGGAGCAAGGACTTGCAATGACATCTCCTTCCGTTTGTCAAAGTTGCCGTTCCGAGGGCGCCAGCAAGTCTCTGGGCCAGGGGTTCTGAGAAGACAGGCCATCCCTCACAGGAGACTTCTCGCCTGCTTGTGATTGCTCAACGGGTCCGTGGTTTCCCAATGCAGGAGCCGGAGAGATTTGGCTGGATGTGTACAGATTGCCCAAGGAGTCTTGGCTCAAAGAAGTGGAGCACCCCCAACTTGCTATAAATCCAAAGAAGAAAGTCAGACAGTTGCAACTGGTAGGAGACATCTCCCTTTCCCACGGATAGGTTTCTCCCTACCCTTGACCCACATCCAAACTAAATCCTCCTTGGAATTTCAAGATGAAGAGGGCCCTACAGAGGCTGTAGGAGAGGACAGCAGGTGCTCTGGCCCACGACTCCAAAGTCGATTTGCTTTGGTTAAAATGAGATATTAAAAAATAGAGGTGTCTTCAGCAGTGGGAGCCCCACTCTGTCTCTGGTCTGAGAGTCGCCTCTGCACCAAAGCCGCTCCCAGGCATTTCGGGGGGTGGGGGGGTCATCTTCTATCCTGACTCCTGCCTCATTGGTAATTTTTTTCCCCATCTGGGCTGAAATAATCCTTTCATGCCTTGCATTCCACTGAATTTCCCAGATTATGGTATAAACAGGTTGTTCTTGATATATGGGAATACAGTATATATATTTTTCACATTCTTAGAAATCAGGAGCTCTACCGTTTCAGTTTATTTATTTTTATTTTTTAGTTTTTTTTTAAGTAATCTCTACATCCAGCATAGGGCTCGAACTCACAACCCCGAGATCTCGAGTTGCATGCTCTACCAACTGAGCCAGCCCAGGCCCCCACTTCAGTTTAATTATATGTGGACCTTGTGCTGTGTCTTTAAAATATAGTTCCTCAGTAAATATTATTCTGAGACCTGATCTGCTCATCCATCCAATATGCACTTACTAGTTTTTAACCAGCAACAATTATTAATTGGGTGAGCTTTTAAAACACACTGTATCAGGTGCAAAAGACTTATGAACTTAGTAATATAGGAGAGTGAATTTGAGACTCACATTCACCACTGAGTTCACTGAGTGGCTTCAAACAAATGCCTTTTCTCCCCAGTGAATGTCTTCAAAGAGGGGTGTAGTCCTGATCACTGGAAGAGTTACCAGCCCAGAGATCTTCCTCCTCTAAACTCTTACAGAATTTATTCCTTATTCCTCTTTTTTGGCATTTCCCCATATACTACCTTGAATTTTAGTTATCCTTTTGTGCATGAAAGGTTTTTTTTTTTTTTTTTAATTAACTAGATGATAATTTTCTGGACTGTTAAGAACACACCTTCTACTCCTTATTAACCAACTACACAGTATCATACTCCGTATCCAAAAGATACGTTTTGAGGGCTTCATTTATTATCCAACTGGGAAAACTACCTTGGAAAGGGGATGTTTCTCACCATAATTCACTCATTTCCATAACTGAGAACCAACCAAATAACACCAGTCCCAGGGGTAGTCCTGGTACTGTGACTTACATGTAGAGTTGGTTAAATAAAATTGCCAACATCGTCAATATATTTTGCCAATCAGGAATATTCACTTCGACTTAGATTTTTATAATGGCTTCCTGACTGATCTCCTTACCTCTGTTCATTCATTTTTGCTCGTATCATTATTTCCAGTTTCCCCTACTACATTTTAAGATCTTAGACAGTACGGATCGTGTGTTAAAAATCCTGCAGGCCAGAGGACCACACAAATATCGGTCCTCTGTTTCTTTCTACAGGTCACTACCGCCAACAGTAACAGGGGAAGAAAGAGATTCAGAGGAGGTGGGGGGACGTACATCAAGCCTATTGTGAATTAATTTCTCACTTTTTTCCTCAGAATACTCCTGACTCTGTGACTTCAGATAATTTGGAAATGGTAAGGAACTTTATGTATTTTTTTAATGTTTATTTTTGAGAGAGGGAATGAGGCAGAGCGTGAGCAGGGGAGGGCCAGAGAGAGGGAGACACAGCATCTGAAGCAGGCTCCAGGCTCCAAGCTGTCAGCACAGAGCCCAACGCAGGGCTCAAACCGTGAACCATGAGAACATGACCTGAGCCGAAGTCGGACGCCCAACCGACTGAACCACCCAGGCGCCCCAATGGTAAGGAACTTCAAAGAAAATCTCCAGGGAGACAGATTCAAGTCGCATGCTATAGATTTTTATTTTGACTTGAAATTTACTTTAAATATCAAGTATACTAGTGAAATGTTCCAACAGGGCACTCTTTTCAGATACTCTGTGACTTAATCTCATGCCTCATCCATGGAGAGTTGTCCCCTATCCTTGAGGATAATTGACCCAAGTCAGTTGTCCAGAGACAGATTTCCAAGAAGACACGGGGGGTTAAATTTCAGGGCCCCTCACTTGTATGGCCCCTTCCAAAGCCCTGTGAGGGGTCTGACCACTGTGTTCACATTTTTTTGTAAAATTAGCAAAAGTAATATTTTAACCAGTCACTTAGGACCACTGTGTGTTTTCACTCAAACTTCCCCTGTCACATTTCCCCCCATATTGGGTGGTATTAGGGTGGCCACGGGCATTTTGTGTTGAAAATTTTGTGTTCTTTCTTTTACAGAGGCCCCTAAAATGTATATACTCAGGTCCCATGAAACCCAATTTGCCCCTGCCAAACTAACAGCCCGTTCCACCAAGCCAAGTTTCTTGGGGGGCTTCATCTCTGTATTGGGATACCTTAGAGAATAGAGTGGCTTCCCCGGGGCAGGGGGCTTCCCAGCTCTCCCTTTGAGGCCGAGAGCACACCATGCTTTCCAGTGTGTGTGTGTGTGTGGGGGGGTGCAAACTAATGGAATACAATGGCATCTCATGTAATTTTCACTGATCTCTTCATATTTTTTATTGGCCACTGAGGTTTTCTTTGAATTGCCTGCCTGTATCACTTGCTCGTTATATGTTTCCTTCCAGTTTGTTGTTTCCCTTTTTCCTTGGTTTATGTGCTTTTCTGTTGTAAAGAAGTTATAAGTTTTGATGCAGTTGGAGTTTTCTTTTTTTTTTTTTATACCCATCGCACGTAAGTAGGTTTTCCCTACCTCAAGGTTATAAATCAATTCTCTGGTTTCTTCTAATAATCTCAGAGTTTCATTTTTGACATTTCCCTCTTTAATTCATAGGGGAGTGTCTTTTGTGAACAGAGTGAGGAAGGAGCCAACTTTCATCTGTTTTTTTTTTTTTAAGTAGCCAATTGTCACACAAATATTTTTGAGTCATCTTTTCCCATTTGTTTCGAAATGTGACCTTTTATCATTCCTATTTTATTTCTATGTTCTTTATCCTATTCCATTAAAATACTCATCTGCCTGCACCAAGACCTTAATGAACTTTGGAGCAAAACTGCCAGGATTCTAATCTCGTCAATGCCACGTGCTAGCGGGGTGACCTTATTGTGTATTTTCTGTTCTATTTTCCATATTTTTGTTGTTGTTCTACCTTTGGGGAGAGCTCACCTGCTCAGTGTCTCCACTCTCTGAGTTTTTCATTTTTGCTATCATATTTTCATTTACAAGAGCCTCCCTCTTTTTTCTTTCTTTTCTCTTCTCTTTCTTTCATAAATGTTAATGACTTTCCTAAAAAACATTTATGATAATTTTTGATGCTTCTTCTCCATGTTTGGTCTATTTCCCCAAAGTTGCTTTTTTCCCTACTATTTGTTTTGGTCTCTGTCTTTCCAAACAGATACTTTCTTCACTTGGCTCTCTACTCCTATCTAAAGGTAGGGGTCACTGAGAAACTGACAGGAAGCCAGCCCTGTGGGCATGGGTGGGGCTTGTTAACCGGTTTTGCTAAAGGGTACCCCAGCTGGGCTGCAGTGTTGGGACACGCTCCTGTCTGTTTCCCCAGCTATCCTTAAGTAGAGCGTGCCTATGAAACACCTTTCTAAGCCAACATGGGGTAAAGTGAAGAAGCAATTACCACTAACTTACGTGGGACAACGTTTGAGCATTCCCAGACCCCCAAAATAACCTCTCTTAGGCTTGCTAATGTATGTACAAGATAAATCGACATGAAGCACAGATGCTCACAGACACCGGGGAAAGCTATGGCGCGTGGCGCCCACAGGCTGGGTGCAGCTCCCCGGGAAGGACGTGGGCGAGGCCTCGCTTACCGCTCAGTGCAGGTGCTGCCTTTACTCTAACAACCCAGCTCTCACCTGAGTTGCAGAGGCGGTTGGGGAACATGCCTTGGGGTGTGGGAGGGGTGACCTCAACATTCAGTATGTAAACTTTAACTTCATTCTATCGGCTGCATGCAGTTAGGGAGTCTAAGAGTTTAAAAGCGTCTTAAAGAGATTTTCACCCAATCCTGTTGAACCCAGAGACACCTGAGCTGCCATTTTCTTGAGTCTTTAGGGCCTTTGTGATGTGAATCAAGTGACTCCCAGGCTTTCTCCCTTACTGGTTCAGATCTTTCTTGGGTCTGCTAAATCTATTAGCCACCTGCTTCCCAAGTCCAAAATTTTCTTGCTTTTGTTTCCTTTTTATTCTCTTATTCCTTCTGAGTTTATTTTTTTAATGTTTATTTTTATTTTTGAGAGGGAGAGACAGAGCACAAGCAGGGGAGGGTAGAGAGTGAGGGAGACAGAAGCAGGCTCCAGGCTCTGAGCTGTCTGCACAGAGCCCAACGCGGGGCTCGAACCCACGAACCGTGAGATCATGACCTGAGCCGAAGTTGGACGCTTAACCGACTGAGCCACCCAGGCACCCCTATTCCTTTTTTAAAAAGCACCTTCCTGTCATTTTCATGGGGTTTCAGGAAGGAGAGGTGTTAAATGTTACCTGTTCACACTACCATCTATATTTTCTAGCTAGTTATTGCTGATCCGAGGCTGTATCAGCATTCATCAACTCATTTGTGCAAAGAAGTTGTAAGGATATCAAGTTTCAGAGAACTGGAAGGCACAAGGGAGGGTAGGCAGTAAAAACATTGTAGCCAGGACTCCACTACCACTGCTCCTGACCATCACCACCCCCCCAAGAGACACAGCCACCAAAGGTGATGCTGGGCTTTCCATGACGGCTCTGTCACTGGGCTCTTGACATGGCCACCTCCACTGTGAATAATTTCTCTCCTGCTTCTGGATCTCTGTGTCACTTCCTCAAGAGTCCCAGTCCCAGGCAGGAGCCCACAGCTGGTTGAGCCTTGGTCATGTGCCAACACCCTAACCTCCAAGGGACAGAAAGAAGAATCTGGTCCCTTCAGTTCCTTAGAGGGAGACAGATTCTCCCAGACTCACACCACAGGTGAGTCCCCTCAAGGTAGAAAAGATGTTGAGGGCTGGATAGCCAAAATGATGACAATGGCCACTACACTAGTACATAGGGAAGCTATCAATTTTTGTATGTTGATCTTATATTTGGCCAAGATTACGGTGAGGTCAGCAAAACATAGACACTGTTGGGGTCATGCAAGTGTGGGGGTGGGCACCTAAGAGTGAGTGCCTCCTGAAAGTGCCTCACTTCCTTTATTTACCCTAGTCTCAGGACTGTTGGCCTTTCTACTGAAGTTCTAATGGTTTGCCAGCTGACACTGCTGGATTTTCCAGCTAGACAACCATAACTATAAATACTGACAACTTTTCCTCTCTCAAGTATTTATTTCTCCTATTTATTGTTCTTGCCTTGTTCTATGTTCTAGGATCTCTAGTAAAATGCTGAATAGTCATGGTGTGATAGACTATCCAGGATATAACAGGGGTCCTCCAACTGTTTGACTATTATGCCCGAAGCTTACTATAGGCATTTGAAATAAATATCCTTTATCAAGATAAGCATGTGTTCTTCTAGCCTCCGTTTGCTAGGAGTTTGTTGTTTGTTTGTTTTTTAATTAGGAATGGACATTGACCAAATACTTTCTCCTCATCTTTTGAGAAGAGCTTTCTTCCTTCATCTGCTTCATCTGCTTTCTTCCTTCATCTGCTAATGTAGTAGGTTGCATTAATAGATTTTCTAATGTTGAAACATTCTTTGTAAAATATGTTTTAATGTTTATTTATTTTGAGAGGGGGGGGGGCAGAGAGAGAGCGGGACAGAGAGAAACCCAAGCACCCTCCATGCTGTTAGCACAACGCCCAGAGCGGGACTTGATCTCAAGAACCGTGAGATCATGATCTGAGCTGACATCAAAGGTTGGACACTTAACCGATTGAGCTACTCAGGTACTCTAAAACTTTCTTACTTCCATTCTTGGGTAATCCATGCTTGATAATAATTCATTTAATTATACTTCAGTGTGTTTTGCTAATATTAAAGTCCTAAATAAAATACCAGCAAAGCAAACTGATAGTTCTGTATTCATAGATAGTATCTAAATTCAAACATGAGATTGGCCTATAGTGGTGTTTTTTTTTTCTTGTGGATTTCTTAACACAATTTTGTATTAGTGTTATGCTAGCCTTGTAAAGAAAGTTGGATGTCGTTTTTTGTTTTTTGTTTTTTTACCTCTAGGTCTATAAAAATCTTATGTTTTCAATTTCTTCTATGGTTATTAGTCCGTTTCAAAAACTTTTGAGCCAATTTCAGTCAGAAGTCATTTATTAGTGTAGATATATAACTATAGATATATGTAAATATGTTTCTCCTATAGTATGAAAATTAAAATCTGTCTCTTACATTATTCCCCTTCCTTGTTCATAATGGATCTAGCTCACTGATTTTTGTTTTGTTTTGTTTTGATGTTACCTATTTTAAGAGCGAGAGAGACAGAGCATGAGCAAGGGAGAGGCAGAGAGAGAGGGAGACACAGAATCCAAAGCAGGCTCCAAGCTCTGAGCTGTCAGCACAGAGCCAACGCGGCGCTCGAACTCAGGGAATGTGAAATCATGACCTGAGCTCAAGTCGGACGCTTAACCGACTGAACAACCCAGGCGCCCCCTAACTCACCGATTTTAACTTGCCAATATTTTGTTAATTTTACATCTGTGTTCATGAAGGATATTTTTTGTTTTCCTTCCTTCCTTCCTTCCTTCCCTCCTTTCTTCCTTCCTTCCTTCCTTCCTTCCTTCCTTCCTTCCTTCCTTCCTTCCTCCCTCCCTCCCTCCCTCCCTTCCTTAATATTTTAAGTAATCTCTACACCCAGTGTGGGGCTCAAACTCAAAACCATGAGATTAAGAGTTGCACACTCTACTGACTGAGTCAGCCAGGTGCCCCAATTTTATTTTCTTCTAACATCTTTTGGTTGTGGTATCAGGATGATGCTGACCTCATATAATAAGTAGAGTGTTCCTGTTTTATTTTCTGGAAGAGTTTGTGTAGAATTGGTATTATTTCTTCCTAAAGTGTTTGATAGAATTTACCAGTAAAGCCATCTAGCCATGGAGTTTTCCTTGTGGAACTATAAATTCAGTGTCTTTAGTGACAAAGGGTCATCTCTTTCTCCTTTTTTTTTTTTTGTTTTTTTTTTTTTTTACATTTTTATTTATTATCAAGAGACAAAGAGAGACAGAGCATGAGCATGGGAGGGGCAGAAAGAGGAGGAGACACAGAATCCAAAGCAGACTCCAGGCTCTGAGTGGTCAGCACAGAGCCAGACGCGGGGCTTGAATTCATAAACCGTGAGATCATGACCTGAGCCAAAGTGCGCCGTTTAATGGACTGAGCCGCCCAGGCGCCCCACCTTCTTTAAGTTTTTATTTAAGTAATTGCTACCCCCAACATGGGGCTGCAACTCAAACCTCGAGATTAAGAGTCACACACTCTTCTGACTGAGCCAGATAGGCGCCCTGGTTAGGTCTTTCTTTTTTTTTTTTTTTTTTTAATTTTTTTTTTTTAACGTTTATTTATTTATTTTGGGACAGAGAGAGACAGAGCATGAACGGGGGAGGGGCAGAGAGAGAGGGAGACACAGAATCGGAAACAGGCTCCAGGCTCCGAGCCATCAGCCCAGAGCCTGACGCGGGGCTCGAACTCACGGACCGCGAGATCGTGACCTGGCTGAAGTCGGATGCTTAACCGACCGCGCCACCCAGGCGCCCCAGGTCTTTCTTTTTAAGCAAACTTTTGTATTTTGTGTCGTTGAAGGAACTTGTCCATTTTTACCTAAGTTATCAAATGTATTGACTTAAAGTGGTTAATATTCTCTTATTATCTTTTTATTATCTGTAAAATCTGTTTTGATGTCCTTTTCTTCATTTCTGATGGTGGTAATTTGTGTTTTCTCTCTTTTTTCTTTCTTAATTAGCTTGGCTAGAGTTTTGTCAATTTTATTAATCTTATCAAAGAGCCAGTTTTTTATTTGTCTCCACATTTTTGTTTTGTTTTCTATCTGACCAGTTTCCAATTTGATTTTTATTATTTCCTTTCTTCTGCTTACTTTTGGTTTAAGCTTTTCCTTGCCTTCTAGTTTCTTAAGGCAGAAAGCTAGGTCATGTATTTGAGATCTTCTTTTCTGATATAGGCATTTAGTGCTATAAACTTACATCTAAGCACTGTTTTAGCTGCATTCTTTATATTTTGATGGGATGTTCCCATTTTTAAAAATACTTCAAAATACTTCCTATTTGCTTTTTTTAAAATTTCTTGTTTGACCAGTGAATTATTTAGAAGTATATTAGTGTCTAAATACTGGAGATGTTCCAGATATTTTTTTTTTGGTTTCTAATTTAATTCCATTGTGACTAGACAAAATACTTCATATAATTTGAAACCTTTTAAATTTCTTAAGATTTTATGCCCAGAATATGGTTTATGTTGTTGGTAATTGTTCTGCATGCACTTGAAAAAATGTGTATTTTGCTGCTGTTAGTCAAGTTATTTATGTCTGCTTTTCCTTCTATAGCCTTACTATATTCTTCCTGATTATCTGTCTGTCCTATCAGTTATTACGAGAGGAGTATTCAAATATCTAAGATTACAGATTTATCTACTTCTGCTTTCACTTCAATGAATCTTTGCTTTGTGTATTTTGAAGCTCTGTTATTAGGGGCATAAACATTTGGAATGTTATGTCTGCTTGATGAATTGACCATTTTATCATTATTCAGTGAATTTTTATCCCTGTTAATATTCTTTTCTCTGAAATCTATTATGTCAGATATTAATATAGTCACTCCAACTTTCTTTGATTAGTTTTACATGACGGATTTTTACTATGCTTTTAATAGATTGGTGTCTTTGTGTTTAAAATGAGTTTCTTTTTGACAACATAAAATAGGGTCTTACTTTTTTTTTTAAGTTTATTTTTGAGAGAGAAAGAGCAGGGGAGGGGTGGGGGGGAGGGGGGCGGGGAAACAGAGGATCTGAAGCAGGCTCTGTCCTGACAGCAGAGAGCCCAATACAGGGCTGGAATCCATAAACCATGAGATCATGACCTGAGCTGAAGTCGGAAGCTTAACCGACTGAGCCACCCAGGCACTCTGGGTCTTACCTTTTTAGACAATCTGACAGTCTCTACCTTTTAATTGGGTAGTTAGGCCATTTATATTTAATGTGATTGTTGATGCATTTGGATTGAAATAAATCACTTTGCTATTTACTTCCTATTTGTCACATCTGTTTTTCTTCCTTTCCCTCTGTTTCTGTCTTCTTTTGGGATGTGTTTTTAATGATTCTGTTATATCTCCTTTGTTGGCTTATTAGCTGTGCCTTTTCCTTCTTGTAGGATATAAACATTTGTTTTAGAGGAGACATTAAGTTGAGTCTGCCAGTTCACATAATGAAGATCAAACCACCCAAACCAGTTACAGGTTAGTATAATTCAACTAATACTCTTTTTATTTCTGATATTAATTTCTGTTTTTTTCTTTCTTTGCTTTCCTCCAAATTTCCCAACTTTTCTAGATATTAGCAGCAATATCTAAATTACAAGTATAGTTCTGAGGAGGAAATTTTTTTAAAAGTCATAAGCTCTGGGATCTAAGGACAAAAATATAAATGTTACAAGGACATAGTTAACTAACAGAATTGGAAAATCAGGAAAAACAGGCATCTAGCTGGAGTTCATCCATTTCTATATTCCTGTGTTAATGCATTCATCAGGATTTGCTGAGTGCCAATGAAGAACCAAGCACACAGATGAGTAAGACACCTTTTCCATACCAAAAGCTGCTGTTCTACCAAGGGAGAATAAGAGGAAAGTGGCATTGTAGGATATGATAAGTGCAGCAATGGGGAACATTTAGGACCATGAAAACATAGAGGAAAGAGTGACCAACTCTTCCTATGGAGGAGGCAGAGGGTTTATCAAAGGAAGGGACATTTGGGAAGGTCTTTTTTTTGCCGGGGGGTGGGGGGTGGGGTGGGGGGTGGGGCAGAGGGAGAAGGACTTGAAGGACAAGTGGGAGTAGGTCAAGAGGGGCAGAGGAGAAGTCCATTGTAGGCAGAGGATAGAGTATATCCTCTCAATACCTGCCCAGAACCTCAAAGATATATCTATAGGAATGTTCACTGCAGCATTATTTATAGAGGCAAAAGACTAATTAAATAAAATCTGGTACACTCATCCAAAGGAATACTTTACAACTATCAAAAACAAAGAAGGAAATTCAAAAGGCCAAGAATAGCCAATTCACTCTTGTAAAAGAACACGATGACATGATTTGCTCTATCAAGACTTATTATAAGGGGCGCCTGGGTGGCTCAGTCGGTTAAGCGTCCGACTTTGGCTCAAGTCATGATCTCGTGGTCTGTGAGTTCAAGCCCCGTGTCGGGCTCTGTGCTGACTGCTCAGAGCCTGGAGCCTGTTTCAGATTCTGTGTCTCCCTCTCTCTCTGACCCTCCCCCATTCATGCTCTGTCTCTCTCTGTCTCAAAAATAAATAAACGTTAAAAAAAAAAAAGACTTACTATAAAGCTATAGTAATTAAGACACAATAGAAAAATAGATAAGTGAATAGTAGATAGATAGAAATATATATAGAGAGAATATAGAAATATAGATAGAAATAGTATACAGAATATAGTAGTAGAAAAATAGATAAATGAAACATGATAGGCCAGAACAGACCAAGACATAAATGGACACTTGATAACTGACAAAGGTGACATTACAGAGCAGGCGAGAAAGGATGGTCATTTCAATAAATGGTGCTGGCTGTCCATATGGAAACAAAAGTGAGACTCGACTCCTGCCTCCCACCATACACAAAACTAAATTCCAGACGACCCATAGAAGCAAATATGAAAGAGAAAACAGTAAAGCTTTTAGAAAATAATATAAGACAGTATCTTTATGATTTCATAGGAAAAGACTTTTTAAACAAAACACAAAAAGCACTTACAATAAAAGAAAAATTTGACAAATTTGGCTACTAAAATTAAGGACTTCTAGTAGTCCCAAGACAGCATTAAAAGCATGAAGGAGCAGCCACATAGTGGGAGAAGATAGTTGCAAAACACATAAAACTTAGGAATGGTCCCTACTGAGAATATATAAAGAATTCCTACAACTTATTAAGAAAAAGAGATAATCCAGTATAAAACAGGCAAGAGCTTATTCAAATGGCCAATAAACAGATGAATGTGTGTACTCAACATCATTAGTTATCATGGAAATGCAAATTAAAACCATAATGAGCTACCACTCCACACCCACCAGGAGGGCAACATTTAAAAGAGGCGGGCCATACCAAGTTGGTGAGGATGTATCACAAGCAGGCCTCCCGTACACTACAGTTAGCAATGAAAATCGGCACAACCACTTTGGAAAATAGTTTGGTTTGATCCAGTGATGTGGACGATAATTTATACCCTGAGACCCAGCACTTACACTTGGAGGCAGTGTGACCAACCGTACCAGCTTGCCCGGGACTGAGGGGTTGGTCTACTGGGATGTGGGGCTTTCAGAGCTAAACCTAGGGAACTTCTGAGGAAACCAGGGTGAAGTGGTCACCCTCCTCCTAGGTATATACCCGACAGGTGTGCAAGCAAATGCGTACAAGGAGACATGTACAAGAATGGTAACAGTGACATGATTCTCCATAGCCCCAATCATGAAACAACCGAAATGTCCATCAACAAGAGAACATGTATTCACTTGATGGAATACTATCAATAAAAAGGAACAAACTGCAGCCATCCACAACCAAATGGACAAATCTCACAATATTAAGCAAAAGAGGGCAGACACAGAGTTAACTTCATAATTCCATCCGTGTGTAACGCTCAGAAGCAGGCCAAGCAGAGCTTTTTCGTTTAGATGCACATTTAGACAGCAAAGGTAAAACAAACTTACTGCAGTGCTTATGGAAAAGCCAAGAGAATGGGTGCTGCTCTCGCCAGGAGGTTGTGACTGGAGACGGGCCCCTGCGAAGCTTCCAGGGAGCAGGTGATGTTCTGTCTCTGGACCTGAGTGGAGACAGACATTTGCTTTGTAATAATTTATTAAGATATATATATATATTTTTTTAATTTTTTTTAACATTTATTTATTTTTGAGACAGAGAGAGAGCATGAACAGGGGAGGGTCAGAGAAAGAGGGAGACACAGAATCCGAAACAGGCTCCAGGCTCTGAGCTGTCAGCACAGAGCCTGACGCGGGGCTCGAACCCACGGGCTGCGAGATCATGACCTGAGCCGAAGTCGGACGCTTAACCAACTGAGCCACCCAGGCGCCCCAAGATATATATTTTTTAATGCTCTTTGCTGAACGTGTTCTATTTCACAGTAAGAAAAAGGTTTAGTAAATGAAAATAAGCAACAATAAGGAAGGTCTGTAGCACTGAAAGGAAGCGATCTCCAAGCTATTTGTGAGTGGAAAATGCAAGGGGGCTGGTGTAAAAGAGCAATTCTCAAACTTTAGCTGGATCGGACTCAGCCGGAGAACTTGTTAAAACCCAAAATGCTGCGCCCCAGCCACACAGTTTGTGTTTCTGCAGGCTGGGGTTGGGGCCTGAGAATCTGCATTTCTAACAAGTTCCGGTTGAGCCCCTCAGATCCCTGCTCATCTTGGAACCACACTTGGGGGGTACTAGTGTGTCCTGTGCTACCATTTGTTTATACAAAGGTGGTCTCCCTATAGGAACTTATGTGAGAAATGAATAACAATGATTGCTTCTGGCCAAGGAGACCTGGGCACCGGGGGCCTCCTGGGCACCCTCCATCTGAAAGCTGGGGTGGGAACCTAGAAAATAAATGACCCAGTTTTACTGTAGATTTAGGAACAGTTGAAAAAAGAAGGAAATGAAAGGTTTTGGGGGGGAAGGGGAATGGTAAGAAAAGTGACTGGCAGAGAAGGGAGATGGTTGAAGGAAGGTAGTTGGATAGACGTCAACATAGGTAGAGGCCGGGACCGTCTGTTTCTGTGGGCCCTGCAGCAGCGGCTCAGTAGTGATGGCAACTGGCACATTTGGGGCCTTGCTGGGCTGGGAAGACGGCAACGGTGATCTAAGGTCTCTAGTGACCTCGTGAACTTTTCTTTGGCCTTGTTTGGGGATCTGGGCATCTGGAAACAGGAAGTGATGGTGAGGCTGGAGGAGGAGGAGGAGGGGGGAGGGCAGTGGCCCTTAGCCTGTGTTCGCTGAGCCGCCTGGCGAGGAAAGAGGCGGGGAGAAGACTGAACGCTGGCTTCCCAGATGGATTTCTGAGGACTAGAGATTCTGCAGGAAACTGGAAAGTGTGGAGGAAGGAAAGGAAAATCAGGAAGGGGGAAGTCCCATGGTTTGACCAATTCTGGGATCTTTTCAACCTAGGTACCACATTTAAAAGCCCCCTGGAAGTCTTTGCAAAGATTGAGGACTGCTACGGGCTGGGCTCAGGGCAGAACCACTTCATCAAGGACACTCAGTGGGAGCAGCAGGAGGCCATCTTCAAAGCCTTGTTCAAGAAGTACCTGGACGGACAGTGGGGGGAGGAGCGGCTCAGGTGAGCAGGAAGGAGGCACGGCTCCCTCTTCCTCCCTCCCCTCGAGCCGGGGTGGGGGGTGGGGGGTGGGGGTTGGGCAGAGTGTCTCCTCTCAGGGCACACACAGGAATCAACCCAAGCACTTGAATTAAAAGCTGTTTCTGGTTTGGGA
Source organism: Acinonyx jubatus (assembly GCF_027475565.1). Taxonomy (NCBI): domain Eukaryota; kingdom Metazoa; phylum Chordata; class Mammalia; order Carnivora; family Felidae; genus Acinonyx; species Acinonyx jubatus. Next base: position 5,960,916 of record NC_069386.1, on the reverse strand, counting down.
GATTTTCCCGAGAATTACGGATTTTTTGAAAAGATATGTGGAGATTGTTCAGAGAGAGTTAGAACAAAGGCTGATCATGTGGATTTCAAAGAGGGAATAGACATCTATGGAGAGGAGAAGTCGAGTTCATTTTACAATCTTATGTATATCTTCTCTTTAAAAACTTTTTTCCTGATGGGGCACCTGGGTGGCTCAGTCGGTTAAGCGGCTGACTTCGGCTCCAGTCACGATATCACAGTTTGTGAGTTCGAGCCCCACATCAGGGCCCTGTACTGGCAGCTAAGAGCCTGGAACCTGCTTTGGATTCTGTGTCTCCCTCTCTCCCTGCCCCTCCCCCGCTCACGCTCTGTGTCTCTCTCTCTCTCTCAAAAATAAACATTAAAAAAAATTTTTTTTAAGTTTTTTCCTGATTATCTAGACAACACAGAAGATCCTGAAGACAGAAATAAAAGTCGCCACTATTCACATTTTCCTCCATTCCCATCCAGTCTTTCTCAATGTAATATATTAATGCAGAATTACTAAAATACCTTACTTTGTAACCTCAGGCAGCAGATGGGCTCAGGAATCCCCTGCTGTGGCTGTAAAAACCGAGCCCAAGGCTTTGAAGGATCTGGTGGAGCTGGTTTTAAGGAACTAGCTCTCTTCACAGCTACCGTGGAGCTCAGGAACCAGGAACATTCTTGCTTCACAGAGGAAGAAAAACCCCTCATCTTGCTGCCAAGTGCACCTTAAATTTTCTCACGTCAGGACACAAACTCCTAGGGCTACGCCCTCCTAGCAGCTACCTGAGCCCTGAACTGGGCCCCAGCGAGGTTCAGGGGCATGCTGCCTGGCTGCAGGCTCGTTGTTAACCTGCGGGTAATGTCTGTCTGTAGTGGGAGTCTATACCACAAGAAGCTACAAACTCTATATAGACATCAGGAAATTAGTTTGTTCTTTTCTTAAGGACAGATGTATCAGCACACCCTGGTTGGATTGCCCCCAGCATAAGGGAGCATTTGTTCACGGCAGCCAAGTCTGGTCACTAGGGGATCTTCCCCAAGGACAGAGAAGGTTCTTCTGGGTGCCGGGTGCCGTTCCCAACCCAGGAGTGACTCCCGCGCCTCTGCCTGCCCTGCCCTGCCCTCACCAACTTCCCAGGCCTGCGGCCACCAGGGCCGGCACATCCCATGCGACTTAGCTCATGGCCCTGTATCCCTGGGAAGGTCCATCCAAACTACCCATTTCTGGCTTTAGTACCATGGCTCTGCCAGGGTGTCTCCTTGCCAAGGAGCCTGCCACGGCTGACTCGTGTCTCTTTTTCTTCCCCCAGTATGGCCACGTTCCACTTCCTCCTTCCTGGCCGCGTCACCACCATGCCAGCGGACGTCAAGAGCCCCTCGGGTAAATGAACACGATGCAGGTGGCTGTCCTGGGCAGGTGGTCCACTCGGGGAGCACCCCAGCAACCCCTGCACGGTGGGAGGCAATGAGGCGGAGAGTAGGTCGCCGCTTAACGGTGTCTGGACGCATGGTGCCCCAGCCCAGACTCCCTGATAACGGAGGCCGTGCTGTCTTCAGGCAGTGACTAGCCACACAGGAGGGTCTGAGCACATATCCTGCCAGGCTGCTTCTGAACATGAACTCACTGTGTAGAACATGCTATTTAAAACACTGACAGCCAAGAGGACATGAATTATCTAGACGACGTGAAAGCCGCTGAGGGGCACTGTGACCGTCCTCCTCACCGGGGAAGGCGAGCTGGCCGTGGGAACAGCCCTCCCGGGGATGCTCAGCCCTCCTCCCCGGGAGGCTCACCCCTCTGCTGGGCGCTGCCCCTTAGAACGCACCACTTTTGACCTCAAACCGACTTCTGCTTGGGCAAACACCTTCCGTACAAACCCGGGGGTACCCAGCTGCCTCACGTGACGCCCCTTTCCTCTCTTCTTTCCCAGGGGTAGCCTGTGTCCTTGGTATACACTGGACCGGAAACCACAACTTCTTCCTCTATTCACTTAACCGAACTCTGAAGGATAAAGCCGGTACTTGGCTGCTGAGATGGGAGTTGCCTGAGAACATGTCCTTCTCCAGCTTAGCTGAGAGCACGTGACTGACACGTCACTTTAGGGGACCAGAGCTGTGCAGGCAGAAGCAGGTGGCTCAGGGCCTGTGGTGTGAGCGCAAGGCTCTGTCTGGGCGGTCCCGTTTCTCCAAGAGAATAGGTCGATAGGGACAAAGCCCGGTCAGGTCCACAGGGCTCCTTTGGCAGCTGAGGCAAAAAGAGGCTTGGCATCAGGGGCCGGATCCGGCCCCGGCGCAACGAAGGCCCGCAAGCTGTGTAGCCCCAGGCCAGTCACCGCGTGCCCCCAACCCTGTTTTCTCATCTGAAACACAGAGCTCATTCATCACACCATCCATCCCTGCTGACTGCACGTGCTTGCCGTGGATCGCAAAATCCAGAGGGTTTCTGTATGTGAAAGCTTTTTGAAATTGAAAGGCACTTAGGACCAACACTTACGTGGTCTTTGTTTGGTTTTTACAAATTCTTGGAGGCAGTTACATGAGTAGGTTCACTTTGTGGTAATTCCTTGAGCTGTACATGGATATTATTCTTTAGAATTGTACTTTAATGTTTGGGGCCCCTGGGTGGCTCAGTCGGTTAAGTGTCTGACTTCGGCCCAGGTGACGATCTCATGGTTCATGAGTCTGAGCCATGCATCGGACTCTGTGCTGACAGCTCGGAGCTTGGAGCCTGCTCCGGATTCTGTGTCTCCCTCTCTTTCCCGCTCCCTCACTCACAGTCTGTCTCTCTCTCTCTCTCTTAAAAATAAACATTGTTAAAAAATTTTAAGAAGGGATTATACTTTAATGTTTAAAAGTGTTCAGAGGAAGAATTTTCTCTCCTCCCAACACCCTCTCAGGCAGTGTGGCTTCTAATCTCCACCTCTGTACTGACTGGCTCTGACCTTGGGCAGGTGGCTTCTCTGCCTCAGTCTCCTCATCTGTGAAAAAAGGGTGCCAACAGGACTCATCTCACCAGACCCTTGTGAGAATTAACCGAAAGGGTGCACATACAGTGCTTACCACGGTGCTTAGCGCCTGGCAAGTACTCATTCAGTGTGAGCGTCAGTGCAAGAGGACTGGGACTTGCTCTTCTGTCCTAAGGAGGTAGCATTGCAGAGAGCCCAGCAGGTACCCCTGCCCGTGTCCCAGCCGGGCAGACTAGTCTGGGCCGTGAGCTGTGCGCGTGGAGGTGGTGGGCGGGTGCAGCGGCTGGGGCAGGGGCGGCCGAGTGAGTGCCGTCCTCCCCTCTAGACCCGGAGGGTGTGTGGCCCTGTGCTGCACCCATTGCTGTCTCTCAGCTCAGCTGCTGCTGTTCCTACCTGGTGCTGGCCTGCGAGGATGGCGTGCTCACGCTGTGGGACCTGGCAGAAGGTGAGCACCCCCCCCCCGCCCCCACCTCTGCCTAACCCCTGGATTATGAGACCCCTGGATTATGAGACCCCGGGGAGCTCTGGAGTTTCCTGCAGGCTCTGGGCCTTCTGGTAGTTACTCTGTGTTCTTAAGTCAATGTGGGGAGCCGGTCCCGCCTTCCCCTCATTCATTCAGTCACTTATTGAACACGATAAGTGCTGACACTTCCCAATCCCCGTGTACTGGTTGAGCGCTCGCCCTGTGCCCGTGCCCCTCACTGGAGTGGGTCCTGGAAGTAAGACTGTTAGTTACCTCATTATCACACTCCAGGGAGGTGACGTGGAGCACAGGATGTGACGGTAGGGCAGCCCTGGCCCTCCCCCACCCGCCCCCAAGTTCTCAAACTAAGTAAGTCTTCCTGCTCTCCCACCCCCACCTCGGTCAGCAGGAAGCCCACTGCTATTGAAGCTAAGAGACCTGTACGGTGGCCAGTGCAAGACCAGTAGCCATGCTGGGTGGGTGGCACCTTGCTAGAGTCCTGGAGTCCCAGGATCCCGGGTCCAGCTCTGCAGGTGCAGAAAATCAGTGGTGTCTAGTTTCCCTAAGTCGATCGATCAGCCTCTGAGGGAAAGGCTCCCTCTTACCAAACTTTTTTAGAAGTGATGACTGAATCGCTGGGTTTGTCATTGTACAATTGGATGGGTGTTTCCTCTGAGAGTAGAGGTGGGCAGCCTTCCCAGCCGGCGCGCTGGTGAGAACCAGAGAGAGGGCCCTGTCTACTGGCCATCTCGGGGAGCCTTCTGTCAAGTCAGTGAGGTGCCTTCCTCCCTTGGCTGTTTCCATCTGAAGGATTCGGTGGTGGTTTCCGTTTAGCCGGCACTCGGCCCACATGGTGGGGAGATAAACATCCCTACGCGCCCTCTTGAATTTTGGTTCCTCACCCAGTCTTCTTACAAGAGTGAAAGATACTTAAAGGGCTGAAGAATGCTCATAATTTCACATTCACTTGCTCAATAGGTTGTTTTCATTTGTCTGGATACTGATACATCCTGGATATCGTTTGACTACACACATATACACCCTTCTCATAAAAAAGCCCTTCTCAGAGAACCACCTTCTCTCTGGTATACCTTGACCCACCACGGTCAGCTGTGGTTCCGTACCTGGCAGGGCACTGTCCCTTCTGTCCCAGCACTGACTCTGGCCCCTCTCCCCGGGACTCTTCCCCATCCCCCACCCCCCTCCATACTTAGAAGGGGGGGCTCTTCTCTCCCACTGGGCACTGGGGTTTTCTGGCTTCACTTCCAGAAGGCTCTCATTGCCGGATCTTGCCTTCACACCCCTCATGTGCCTGTTGGTCACAGACCCTGCGCCCAGGCTGCATCAGCCCTCCCCCTTTCACTGACCTGCCTGTGCCATTGTTTTTCCAGGTTTCCCTCTTGGGGTCGTCGCTCTTCCCAAGGGATGTTCCTGCCAGAGTGTTCACTTCCTCAAATACTACTTAGTCCACCAGGGACAGAACGTGTATCCTGAGGGGCCCTTGAAATCCCACATGAAATGTGTGGTGCTGTGCACAGATTCTTCTGTCCATCTGGTGACAGCCAGGGGGACCCAAGAACCCACCATCAGTGTGCTGGTTGAGAGGTCAGTGGCTTGAGCGCAGGACGGGGCAAACGACCGGCCAGCCGAAAGTGACAAGCTCCCCAGCTGGAGTCCCCTGGCTCTGTAGTCAGCACCCTCCCTGTGAGCTCCCAAGTCCCCACCGTCTTTTTTATGTGCACGTGTAAAACTTGTCTCACAAAATTGCGCGACAGCACAAATGACAGCTTTCACGTCATTTGTCATTTCTGCCAAAATCGCCTTTTATCAGTTTCCTCGAGGCTTTCTTTCTCTTTTAAATTGTCTCAAGAGTCTCTTTCTGAAGTTGTGAAAATACTTTATGCATGCAAATGAGCTATACAATATATACATGTGTATATTTAGGATATAGCTATATATACACCATGTATAGTATATATGTAGGTGTATATGTATTTGGGTGTTTATATATATACACAGAGAGAGAGAGAGACAGAGAGTGGGCAGTGGGAGAGAGGGAGGGAGGGAGAAACTTCCCTGTACCCATCATGAACCTTCAGAAATAGATCATCTCCGGGGAGCCTGGGTGGCTCAGTTGGTTAAGCATCCAACTCTTGGTTTCGGCTCAGGTCATGATCTCAAGTTCATGGGTTCGAGTCCTGCATTGGGCTCTGCTTTGACAGTGCAAAGCCTGCTTGGGATTGTCTCTTCCCCCTTCTCTGCCTCTCTCTCTCTCTCTTTCTCACTCTCCCCCTCTCTCAAAAATAAACAAACATTAAAAAAAAGAAATAGATCATCTCCAATTCAGTTAAAGCTGTGTGCTTGTCCCTGGTCACACCCTTCTCTCCTCTCCAGAGGTGACCCCCTTAGTAATCGTCGCTGTATATAACAAACCATTCCACAACTTAATGGCTTCAGAAAACAAGTCAATGTGTAGCCCCTGATCTCGCAGTCCAGCAATTTGGGCCAGTTCTTCCACTGGCCTTGCTCAGGCTCTGGCAGCTGGGCTGGGGGCCGGATGGTCTGGCACAGCCTCACTTGCATAGGTGGCAGTTGGGTGGCCATTGGCCAGGACACTTGGTTCTCTTCCCTGTGGTGGCTCCTGCGGGCCGTCTCAGCCTCCATCACCCCACAGCCTAAGGGGTCCCCTCAGCAAGCGAGGGCAACCTCAACGTACACTCTCCAAGCTTCTGCTCACGTCACAGTGGACGAAGCATGTCACGTGGCCACACCCGCAGTCAGGCAGTGGAGAAACTGACTCCACCGTTTGATGGGAGTCGCTGCCAAATATCACGGCCGATTTCTTTTTCAATCGACTGTGTCATTTTCCAAAATTCATCATCCATTCCTTCGCTTTCCCGTAAGAATTAGCCACACGCATCTCCAAGTAACACATTGTTTAGCTGTGCCTATTTGGGAAATTCGTAAAGAACTCCCATGCTGTGTATCCTCCAGCTTGTTTCTCGGGGCTGTTTATTCCGTAACTTGCTCTGCAGCCTTGTTCAGGAGAGTCGCACATGTTGGTGAATGCAGCGCCGGGTCTGTATCTTCCCAGCTCTACTGCATCCCATCGTATAATAAATATATCACAACAAGGCATTCTCCTACCAGTGGGTTCCCCGCGTCTGCTACTATGAACCATCTCTGACATGTGTCCCGATGCTTATTTACAAGAGTGTCTCCTAGATGCGTGCCAGGAGAGGATAGCACAGCCTTAACTCCTTCCAGGACGAATGTGTATGTGTCTGGTTCCCCACAGGCCGGTAAAGTACCTGGACGAAGCCATCTGTGCAGTGGCCCCAGTCCCAGCCTTACCTGGCATGGTAGGTTCCTCACGCCCCTCACTCCTCTTCAGCAAGCGTGTTCGTTTTCCCTTCAAAGACTGTTTGTTGAAGGCCTGTCAAGTGCGAGGCACTGGACTAGCTTTGGGGCGCACAGGGACGAAAGAGCAAGCTGCCGCCCTCGCAGATCGCACGGTTCAGCTGGGAAGGCAGACGAATCACCGCGCAGCTGCCCTGGAAGACGAGAGAGGCTGTGATGCGCTGGGCCCTGGATGCCACAGAACAGAGACAGGGGTCACCACCTCAGCCTGCAGAAGTCAGTGGGGGCGGGGGGCTGCTTTCGGGAGGAAGCGACAGGACGGGGCAGAGAAGGTGAGGACGCACTCTCAGGTGTTGGAGTGTGAGGGGCGGGGAGGTGGTGTGGCAGCTGGAGGACGATTCGATCAGGCGCATCTAGCAGGTTCACCTACAGGGAGGAAGGAGCCAGGCAGGAGAGAGGCCGGTCTCCGAACCCGGGCCAGGAAGGGCCGTGGGATGGAGCGGAGTCTCCGAGGATGGGGAGGAAAGCATACGTGTGCCGAGGGCGGCACTGCGTCCGGCCACGTGGAGGGCCGGCTCCTGGACAGGGATGCTGGTGAGCCAGAAGAGAAGCCTGGGCAGGAGTGGGGAGCGCCACCCAGCATCAGACACGGCACCTGGAAAAGGGCCTGTTGCTGCTGGGGACACCGGAGAAATAAACACACATGTTTCTCTGCTCCCCGAGCAAATCCGTTCTCTCTGTTGCTGGCCTGGATGTCCAGCTGCCTCTCTTATTCCAAACGGGGGTGACAGAGAAGTCCCCGTTGCCATCCCTTTGCTTCCCAGGTGCTGACCTTTTCCAGGAATGGCTCTGTGCAGCTCATGGACGTGGCCAAGCCCCAGATCATCTGTGCCTTTGCTCCACCCAGAACCTACCATCTGGCAGTGCCCTGGACGCCTATGTTTGTCGTGTCTTTGCACCGCCCGTGTTTCCTGCTCCGAGGTATGGGAGGGGGGCTCTGGGGGCTGCTATTTGCCTGACCTTCTCCCTCCCTTCCCAAAGCACGGGGTGATGCTCCCAATCTCTTCCCTGCTCTTCAACCCTGTGCCACAGGCCAAAAGGACACTGCTGCTTAGCCCCTCACGAGGCACTTAGCTAAAACACAGGATTCCAGAGAGACTCCTGCGGCCCCCTTCAAGGGAGCCCCTCACAGCTCAGCCCCGATGGCCCAGCCTTTACCAGCAGAGAGCTGCTCCCAGCTGCCCACCCAGCCCACAGAGAAGGTCATCCCTCTACAGAACGCTGTGTTTTGTTTCATCTCAGGAGACCATCCTGACGAAATTGAATCCGACGACGCCAAGGACATCCAGAATTCTATTTTCTGTTTTAATCTCGAGGCCTACCCGCTCCTGGAAAACATCTGCAACCTTTGCACCGTTCCTCAAACGGACATGACCGATAGCATGGCCTTTGCCCAGGTGTTGCCCTTGGAGAAAAGATGTGAGAGTTTCCTCCAGGAGAGGTAGAGTCCCGGGTCTGCTTTCCATCCCTGCTCCTGGGGTTGTCTCTGGGTTGAGGACTAGCGGAGTGTGTTCGATGGTCAGATCCGTCCGGCATTTCGACTGCCCCTTCCGTGGGGGACCCCGCCATATTGTAGCCCGTGAGCCACACTCCAATTTCCCGTTTGGGTTGGCAGGAAAGGGAGCCCCGGATTCAGGCTGGTAAAGAAGAAGGACTGCCTGCCAGTCGCTATTTTCTCCTCGTCAAGACTGTCTTGTCCTCCTGCTTTCTGGATTCTTTGGTTTTGTAAAACTGTATTTGGATGATCAGACACCAGTCATGGGAGACAGGGGCTTAAGTCATGGGCCAGGTTCGGCCCATTTGCTATGTCTCATCATGGCTGCTTGTGTGCTACAACAGCAGACTTGAACAGTGGTGACAGAGACCACACGACCCATAAAGCCCGCCTCATTTACTGTCTGGCCCTTTATACAAACTGGTTGCCAGCCCCTGGTCCAAGCCCCCTTGGCTTTAACCGTCGTCTGGACAAATGGTTCGGCCACGCGTCTCTCCCCTTTCTGTGACCCCCAGGCCGTGGGGACTCTGCCTGTGGCCCTTTCTGCTGTAAAAGCATAAGGAGCTGTGCTCTGTCTGCTCTGGAGAAGCAGGTGTCTCTTCTAATCCATCCGCCACTCATCTCGGTGGTTTGCAAATTCTTGCTGATGGTTTCTAGCATGATTGCACTATTGGCAGGAGGAGGTTACCAGCGGAGCCCTGGATTCTCCTGGGGTGGGGGGGGGGGACTTTGGTGGCTCCTTCCTTCCAGGATCTTCAGAGACTCTGTGATCTCTCCAGTCCCCACGATATCCCTTTACGACCATTTCCCTTTTTTCTATTTACTCTTGCCTCAAGAGGAAGGAAGTGGAATGGCCAGGATACTCAGGTTTGAAATCCAGTGCCACCCCTTCCTAACTGAGAGACCTCGGGTGAGTGCCTTCACCTCCGAGAGCCTCAGTTTCCTCCTTTGTTCAAAACCGGTGTGTTGAACACCTGCAGTGTGCCAGGCTGGACACTTTGATGGTGCCCAGCCCTCAGGTTTTGTGTGTATTCCAGAGATAATACACATCTAGTGCTGGGCATTGGGTGGTCGCTCAGTAAATGGTAGGTTCCAGAAGGATGCTGGGTTACTTTCAGTTCGCGCCTGGGGAAATCATAAACACCACCGCAAGGTGGCGCCGTGAATTCCCCAAGGCTGCATTTCCCTGCTGCTTGTGGTTCTCTGGTTGTGGGGGTGCCTGGGGGGCTTTCAGTATCTCCTGGAAGGAGGCAGCCCATTCATCAGGAAGAGGCAGATGGTCTGTGGGTCTCGGGGGGAGGACGGTGAAGGAGGGGTCATTGGGCATTTCCCCTGATTAAAGATTCACCAGGAGCGTTTGGCTGTTCTTTACATGGCAGTTTCTTGCTTTGACCCTTGACGACTTGACTTATTCTGAGGAGACACAGCTGAAGAATTGAAGGGTGAGGCATCGTGATGTCTGCAGCTTACTTTGAAGCACAGACCAGGAAAACATTTAGAGAGAGGAAGAGAAAATGTCAACAACCAGTGAAACCCAGGAAAATACTCACAGAAAGAGACAGCCAGCCAGGCAAAATGTTCACCATCGGTGACCACAGGTGCAGGTTCACTGTACTACTTGCAACTTTTATGTAGGTTTGAAATTTTTCTTTTTAAAAAAAATTTTTTTTAAACGTTTAAATTCATTTTTGAGAGACAGAGTGCAAGTGAGGGAGGGGCAGAGAGACAGCGAGACACAGAATCCGAAGCAGGCACCAGGCTCCGAGCCATCAGCACAGAGCCCAACGCGGGGCTCAAACCCATGAACTGTGAGATCATGACCTGAGCTGAAGTCGGACGCCTGACCGACTGAGCCACCCAGGCGCCCCAGGTTTGAAATTTTTCCAAACAAAAGATGGAGAGAGGTTATGAAATATCGTTTACAGTATAATCCTGATTTTGAGAGAAGTCTGGAAATGTGTATATCAATATAACAGGAGTTCTATTTGGGTGATGATGTATGTGATTTTTTTTTTTTTTTTGTATTTTCCCTATTTGCAGCTTTCCTACCAAAACAAAACAAAACAAAACAAAACAAAATGAAACATTCTCTTGGAAAATTTTAAAAACTGGT